>NC_086445.1:167438636-167796636 GCF_028390025.1 Pseudophryne corroboree
GATGGCTCGGTAAGACCTATTCTAAATCTGAAATCCTTGAACCTGTACATAAAGAAGTTCAAGTTCAAGATGGAGTCACTCAGAGCAGTGATAGCGAACCTGGAAGAAGGGGACTTTATGGTATCCTTGGACATCAAGGATGCGTACCTCCACGTTCCAATTTACCCCTCACACCAGGGGTACCTCAGGTTCGTCGTACAAAACTGTCACTATCAGTTTCAGACGCTGCCGTTCGGATTGTCCACGGCACCTCGGGTCTTTACAAAGGTAATGGCCGAGATGATGATTCTTCTTCGAAGAAAAGGCGTTTTAATTATCCCATACTTGGACGATCTCCTGATAAGGGCAAGGTCCAGAGAACAGCTAGAGATGGGATTAGCACTGTCTCAAGAAGTGCTAAAACAGCACGGGTGGATTCTGAATATTCCAAAATCCCAGTTAATGCCGACAACTCGTCTGCTGTTCCTAGGGATGATTCTGGACACGGTTCAGAAAAAGGTTTTTCTCCCGGAGGAAAAAGCCAAGGAGTTATCCGAGCTTGTCAGGAACCTCCTAAAACCAGGAAAGGTGTCTGTACATCAATGCACAAGAGTCCTGGGGAAAATGGTGGCTTCTTACGAAGCAATTCCATTCGGCAGATTCCACGCAAGAATTTTCCAGAGGGATCTGTTGGACAAATGGTCAGGGTCGCATCTTCAGATGCACCAGCGGATAACCCTGTCTCCAAGGACAAGGGTATCTCTTCTGTGGTGGTTGCAGAGTGCTCATCTATTGGAGGGCCGCAGATTCGGCATACAGGATTGGATCCTGGTGACCACGGACGCCAGCCTGAGAGGCTGGGGAGCAGTCACACAAGGAAGAAACTTCCAGGGAGTGTGGACGAGCCTGGAAACGTCTCTTCACATAAACATTCTGGAACTAAGAGCAATCTACAATGCTCTAAGCCAGGCAGAACCTCTGCTTCAGGGAAAACCGGTGTTGATCCAGTCGGACAACATCACGGCAGTCGCCCATGTGAACAGACAGGGCGGCACAAGAAGCAGGAGTGCAATGGCAGAAGCTGCAAGGATTCTTCGCTGGGCAGAGAATCATGTAATAGCACTGTCAGCAGTGTTCATCCCGGGAGTGGACAACTGGGAAGCAGACTTCCTCAGCAGACACGACCTTCACCCGGGAGAGTGGGGACTTCATCCAGAAGTCTTCCACATGCTGGTAACCCGTTGGGAAAGACCAATGGGTGGACATGATGGCGTCTCGCCTCAACAAAAAACTGGACAGGTATTGCGCCAGGTCAAGAGATCCGCAGGCAATAGCTGTGGACGCGCTGGTAACGCCTTGGGTGTACCAGTCGGTGTATGTGTTTCCTCCTCTGCCTCTCATACCAAAAGTATTGAGAATTATACGGCAAAGAGGCGTAAGAACGATACTAGTGGTTCCGGATTGGCCAAGAAGGACTTGGTACCCGGAACTTCAAGAGATGATCACGGAAGATCCGTGGCCTCTACCTCTAAGGAGGGACTTGCTTCAGCAGGGTCCCTGTCTGTTTCAAGACTTACCGCGGCTGCGTTTGACGGCATGGCGGTTGAACGCCGGATCCTAAAGGAAAAAGGCATGCCGGAAGAAGTCATTCCTACTTTGATTAAAGCAAGGAAGGAAGTAACCGTGCAACATTATCACCGCATTTAGCGAAAATATGTTGCGTGGTGCGAGGATCGGAGTGCTCCGACGGAGGAATTTCAACTGGGTCGATTCCTACATTTCCTGCAATCAGGATTGTCTATGGGTCTCAAATTATGATCTATTAAGGTTCAAATTTCGGCCCTGTCGATTTTCTTCCAGAAAGAATTGGCTTCAGTCCCTGAAGTCCAGACTTTTGTTAAGGGAGTGCTGCATATACAGCCTCCTGTGGTGCCTCCAGTGGCACCGTGGGATCTCAATGTGGTTTTGGACTTTCTAAAATCTCATTGGTTTGAACCACTAAAAAATGTGGATTTGAAATATCTCACATGGAAAGTGACCATGCTACTAGCCCTGGCTTCGGCCAGGAGAGTGTCAGAACTGGCAGCTTTATCTTACAAAAGCCCATATCTGATTTTCCATTCGGACAGGGCGGAACTGCGGACTCGTCCGCATTTTCTCCCTAAGGTGGTGTCAGCATTTCATCTGAACCAGCCTATTGTAGTGCCTGCGGCTACAAGTGACTTGGAGGACTCCAAGTTACTGGACGTTGTCAGAGCATTGAAAATATATATTGCAAGGACAGCTGGAGTCAGAAAATCTGACTCGTTGTTTATATTGTATGCACCCAACAAGATGGGTGCTCCTGCGTCTAAGCAGACGATTGCTCGTTGGATCTGTAGCACAATCCAACTTGCACATTCTGTGGCAGGCCTGCCACAGCCTAAATCTGTAAGGGCCCACTCCACAAGGAAGGTGGGCTCATCTTGGGCGGCTGCCCGAGGGGTCTCGGCATTACAACTTTGCCGAGCAGCTACGTGGTCAGGGGAGAACACGTTTGTAAAATTTTACAAATTTGATACTCTGGCTAAGGAGGACCTGGAGTTCTCTCATTCGGTGCTGCAGAGTCATCCGCACTCTCCCGCCCGTTTGGGAGCTTTGGTATAATCCCCATGGTCCTTTCAGGAACCCCAGCATCCACTAGGACGATAGAGAAAATAAGAATTTACTTACCGATAATTCTATTTCTCGGAGTCCGTAGTGGATGCTGGGCGCCCATCCCAAGTGCGGATTATCTGCAATAATTGTACATAGTTATTGTTAACTAATTCGGGTTATTGTTGTAGGGAGCCATCTTTCAGAGGCTCCTCTGTTATCATACTGTTAACTGGGTTTAGATCACAAGTTGTACGGTGTGATTGGTGTGGCTGGTAAGAGTCTTACCCGGGATTCAAAATTCCTCCCTTATTGTGTACGCTCGTCCGGGCACAGTACCTAACTGAGGCTTGGAGGAGGGTCATAGGGGGAGGAGCCAGTGCACACCACCTGATCGGAAAGCTTTACTTTTTGTGCCCTGTCTCCTGCGGAGCCGCTATTCCCCATGGTCCTTTCAGGAACCCCAGCATCCACTACGGACTCCGAGAAATAGAATTATCGGTAAGTAAATTCTTATTTTCAGGCCCATATCCACTCCTGTCTGTAGGAAGTGGAGAAAACGACCCAGATGAAAATCTTCCGTAGGTGCATTCTTGGTCTCACACCAAGACACATACTTTCGCCAGATACGGTGATAATGTTTTATCGTCACCTCCTTCCTAGCCTTTATTAAAGTAGGGATGACCTCTACCGGAATCCCCTTTTTTGCTAGGATTCGGCGTTCAACCGCCATGCAGTCAAACGTAACCGCGGTAAGTCTTGAAATGCACATGGCCCCTGCTGCAACAAGTCTTCCCTCAGAGGAAGAGGCCAGGGGTCTCCTGTGAGCATCTCTTGTAGAACCGAGTACCAGGCCCTTTGAGGCCAGTCTGGGACAACGAGTATCGTCTGTACTCTTCTTCGTCTTATGATCCTCAACACTTTCGTGATGAGAGGAAGAGGAGGAAACACGTAGACCGATTCGAACACCCACGGTGTTACCAGTGCGTCTACTGCTACTGCCTGAGGGTCCCGAGACCTTGCGCAATACCTCCGAAGTTTTTTGTTGAGGCGTGACGCCATCATGTCTATTTGAGGGGTTCCCCAAAGACGTGTTACGTCTGCAAAGACTTCTTGATGAAGTCCCCACTCTCCTGGATGGAGATCGTGTCTGCTGAGGAAGTCTGCTTCCCAGTTGTCCACTCCCGGAATGAAGACAGCCGACAGAGCGCTTACATAATTTTCCGCCCAGCGAAGAATCCTTGTGGCTTCCGCCATCGCGACTCTGCTTCTTGTCCCGCCTTGGCGGTTCACATGAGCCACTGCTGTGACATTGTCTGATTGAATCAGAACCGGTAGGTTTCGAAGAAAACTCTCCGCTTGTCGAAGGCCGTTGTAAATGGCCCTGAGTTCCAACACATTGATGTGTAGACAGGACTCCTGGTCTGACCAAAGACCCTGAAAGGTCTTTCCCTGTGTGACCGCTCCCCATCCTTGGAGGCTCGCGTCCGTGGTAACCAGGAACCAGTCCTGAATCCCGAACCGGCGACCCTCCAGTAGGTGAGCACTTTGCAACCACCACAGGAGGGACACTCTGGTTCCTGGGGACAGAGTTATTTTCCGATGTAAGTGCAGATGGGACCCTGACCACTTGTCCAGAAGGTCCCATTGAAAAGTCCTTGCATGGAACCTTCCGAAGGGAATGGCCTCGTAGGCCGCCACCATTTTTCCCAGAACTCGAGTGCATTGGTGAACTGACACCCTTTTCGGTTTTAGCAGTTCTCTGACCATGTTCTGGATGTCTTGGGCCTTCTCTATTGGGAGAAAGACCTTCATTTGTTCCGTATCCAGTATCATACCTAGGAACGGTAGTCGAGTTGTCGGAATCAACTGTGACTTTGGTAGATTTAGAATCCAACCGTGTTGCTGGAGCACTCTCAGAGAGAGCGCCACACTGCTCAGCAATTTCTCCCTTGATCTCGCTTTTATCAGGAGATCGTCCAAGTATGGGATAATTGTGACTCCATGCTTGCGCAGGACCACCATAATTTCCGCCATTATTTTGGTGAAAATCCTCGGGGCCGTGGAAAGTCCAAACGGCAACGTCTGCAATTGGTAATGACAATCCTGTACAGCGAATCTCAGGTATTCCTGATGGGGGACATGAAGGTACGCATCCTTTATGTCCAGAGACACCATAAACTCCCCCTCCTCCATATTGGCTATTATCGCTCTGAGTGATTCCATTTTGAATTTGAATCTTTTTCTGTACAGGTTTAGGGATTTCAGATTCAAAATCGGTCTGACCGAACCGTCCGGTTTCGGGACCACAAATAGGGTTGAGTAGTAACCTCTTCCCTGCTGGTGCAGGGGAACCTTGATTATCACTTGCTGTATACACAGCTTTTGAATTGCAGCTAACACTACATCCCTTTCCGATGTTGGAGCTGGTAGGGCCGATTTGAAAAATCGGCGCGGTGGCACCTCCTCGAATTCCAGTTTGTAACCCTGGGAAACTAATTCCAACACCCAGGGATTCAGGTCCGAACTGACCCAGGCCTGACTGAAAAGTCGAAGACGTGCCCCCACCGGCGCGGACTCCCTCAGGGGAGCCCCAGCGTCCTGCTGTGGGTTTTGGAGCAGCCGGGGAGGACTTTTGTTCCTGGGCACCTGCCGCAGCAGGTGCTCTCTTGCCTCTGCCCTTACCTCTGGCGAGGAAAGAGGATCTCCGACCTCTTTTGGACTTGTGCGACCGAAAGGACTGCATCTGATAGGGTGTTACTTTCTTTTGCTGTTGGGGAATATATGGTAAAAAATTTGATTTACCTGCTGTAGCTGTGGAAACCAGGTCCGTCAGCCCATCCCCAAACAATACATCCCCCTTATAGGGTAGTACTTCCATATGTTTCTTGGAATCCGCATCACCCGTCCATTGGCGAGTCCATAAGGATCTTCTCGCTGAGATAGCCATGGCATTGGCCCTAGAAGCTAGCAATCCAATGTCCCTTTGAGCATCCCTCATAAATAAGACTGCGTCTTTTATATGGGCTAGAGTTAGGAATATAGTATCCTTATCCATAGTATCAAATTGATCTGTCAGCTCATCTGTCCAAGCTGCAATTGCGCTACACACCCATGCCGACGCAATCGTCGGTCTTAGCACAGCACCCGTATGAGAATAAATACCCTTTAAGGTAGTTTCTTGCCTGCGATCTGCTGGGTCTTTAAGGGCCGCTGTGTCAGGAGACGGTAGCGCCACTTTCTTGGATAAGCGCGTCAGGGCCTTGTCCACAGTGGGGGGTAATTCCCAAATCTCCCTGTCCTGCTTAGGGAAAGGGTATGCCATAAAAATTATTTTGGGGATCTGCGGTCTCTTATCCGGAGTCTCCCAAGCTTTTCCAAAGAACTCATTTAATTAATGAGATGTGGGAAAATTAATAATCTGTTTCTTTTCCTTAAACATGTGTACCCTTGTGTCGGGGACTGAGGGTTCATCCACAATATGCAACACATCCCTTATTGCCACAATCATACACTGAATAGTTTGTCACCCTAGGGTGCAATTTTACTTCGTCATAGTCGACACTGGAATCAGAATCCGTGTCGGTAGTAGTGTCTTGTGTTAAGGGACGCTTTTGAGACCCCGACGGGCCCTGTGAGTCGGTCCAATCTGAGGATTGACCGCCTGATGTCCCCCCTAAACCAGCCTTATCAAGCCTTTTATGTAAAGATGCCACACTTGCATGCAACGTATGCCACATGTCCATCCAATCAGGAGTCTGCACAACCGACGGGGACACACCACTCATTTGCTCCACCTCCTCCTTGGAGAAGCCTTCCGCCTCAGACATGTCGACACACACGTACCGACACCCCACACACACAGGGATTTACCTATAAGAAGACAAAACCCCAACCAGGCCCTTAGGAGAGACAGAGAGAGAGAGAGTATGCCAGCACACACCCAGCGCTTAAAAACACTGGAATATACAACCAGATAGCGCTTTTATATGTTTATAATCGTAATCTCCACTCACTGCGTCGCCAAAGTGCCCCCCTCCTCCTTTTTCCAATCTGTGAAGCTCAGCAGGGGAGAGAACAGGGAGCCAGCGTTTTCTCATGCAGCCTCTGTGGAGAAAATGGCGCTGGTTAGTGCTGAGGATCAAGCCCCGCCCACCCGACGGCGGGCTTCGGTCCCTTCATCATATATTAATAAAATGGCGGGGGTCCGCGGATTTACTGTCCCCCATCCTAATCCACCTTATTTATGGCCAAAACGAGGTTTAATGCTGCCCAGGGCGCCCCCCCCTGCGCCCTGCACCCTTCGGTGCCTGCTTTGTGTGTGTGACTGGGAGCAATGGCGCGCAGCTTACCTCATGAAGATCTGATGTCTTCTGCCGCCTGAAGTCTCTTCCTCAATACTCACCCGGCTTCTATCTTCGGCATCTGTGAGGAGGACGGTGGCAGCGCGGCTCCGGGACGAACCCCATGTGAGACCTGTGTTCCGACTCCCTCTGGAGCTAATGGTGTCCAGTAGCCTAGAAGCAGTGCCCAACTTTACAAGCCAGCTCTGCTTCTCTCTCCTCGGTCCCACGATGCAGGAAGCCTGTTGCCAACAGGACTCCCTAAAAATAAAAAACCTAACAAAATTCTTTTTCCACAGAAAACTCTGGAGAGCTCTCTGCAGTGCACCCATTCTCCTCTGGGCACAAGTTCTAACTGAGGTCTGGAGGAGGGGCATAGAGGGAGGAGCCAGTGCACACCCATAGTCAAAGTTATTTTTAGGTGCCCTATCTCCTGCGGAGCCCATCTATACCCCATGGTCCTTACGGAGTCCCCAGCATCCTCTAGGACGTAAGAGAAATCCCGGAATTTTCATAAGGGGGCGTGGCCTCGCGGGCCGCAATTCGGCCACGCCCCCAACCCCGCAGCAGGCACAGCAATGAGATAGGGCTCCCCTGTCTCAAGTGCCCTGGGCCCCTCGGATTCATAATCCGCCCCTGGAGGCATGCCAGCAGCTCACAGAGCGCTGGGCATGCCCCCTCACTGACGAAAACGGGGGCCCTCCCGTTAAGACACGCCCCCTTTTCACCGCGCGTGTGTCCCTCCTTCTGCCTGAAGAAAGCTGGGAGGTATGCACCCCTGTCTGCCTGAAGAAAGCTGGGAGATATGCACCCCTGCCTGTGCCATGGCCATACTATCTGCTCCTAGTCTCCTATAGATTTGCCCAGATCTGTGACTTAGCGTTAGCAAATGAGTCACAAAGTCACAGATCTGGGCTATTTTTTATATATATATATATATATATATATATATATATATATATATATATATATATATGAGAGAATTTCAGCGTATCTGTTAGGTCGGGGAGCCACAGTGACTGTGGTGCTGTACTTTATCCAGCCTGCGCTGCATTTATTATACAGTATGTATTTCTGATTCCTGTGGAGAAGTACCCCCTGCATTCAATGCTTAACCGACCTTGACCTGAGGAAAACACAGCAGGTAGCAGTTTTCTGTCAGTGTTCTGTGTACTTCTCCATGGGGATTTTTGGTTTGTGTTCCATGTTATATGTATGCTGCATTGAACATACATGTATATCTAGTGAGTGCTGTAGTTACCCATCCATACTTGCATATATTCTTTTCTGCAACACTCACCTCATACAACCTACTGATTTTAAGGGGTATTTAGTCTTCACTCTAGGATACGGGCAGGGCACCGGACTGTGAGGAACACAAGCATGTGGGCGTGGTCAATAAATGAAATAAAAGTGGGCGGTTCAGCCCACAGAAGGGGGGCGTGGGTGGCCGGCGGTGTCACTGTTGGGGGCGTGCCCAGCACCTACGGAGGTGCTGGGCTTCCCCCGAGCTCTCTCACAGCGTGAATGGATGCCGCGCGCATGTGCACGGCATCTTTACACGCTGGGAGGGCAGAAAGCGGGCGGCTGTTCTAGCAGGGCGCCGCAGAAAGGGCAGGGTGGATTTTGCCCTTAAAAAATCAGGCAGGGCGCGGCGCCCTGCTAAAACAGCCTAGCGTGAACACTAGGTATTTATTCACTAAGGTGTGAGGGTTTTTTTTTTTTTTTTTTAGAAGTGCAGATGGTGCCCATAGCAAGCAATCAGATTCTAGCTATTATCTTCTAGAAGTAGCTAGATAAATGTTAAGTGAATCTGATTGGTTGCTATGGGGTAACATCTCCACTTCTGAAAAAAAACTCACACCTTAGTAAATATAACCCTGAGTCTGGCATACTACCGATGTTGGATGCAAGTGAGATGCATGGTGTCAGAAATGTAATGTGCTGGGAGGTGGCTATTCATATGCACAGAGATGTCCATCTTATGGGCATGTTATGGAAGTGTCTTGAGCGTGTTGCTGTGGTGGGTGTAAACTCAGACGCACTGACATTGGAAACCATACTCTGACACACAATCTACACCTAATCATGGGGCTGCTCCACATTTCGATAGTGCAACCAATGTTTGCATCTAAAAACACACTGGGGGGAATTCAATTGTTTTGCGCACCCGATCTCCCGTTTTAAGGGGACGGGAGATCACGGGGCACAAGTCAATTGTTTGTTTGATTTTCGAGCTGCTCACACCTAAAGAGGTCAGGTTTAGCTGCGTAAAGAGGCCAAGCCTGACCAAACTATATATTATAGGTGTGTGTAAAAAAAAAAAATAAAAAAAAAAAAAAAAAATATATATATATATATATATATATATATATATATATATATATATATATATATATATATATATATATATATATATATATAGTATTTAATTATGATATATTTTAATGTATAGGAAATGGGAATAAATTTGAACCTTGACCTTTTATGCATATCATGGATGATCTGTATATTTACATCAAATTCGTGCTTATAGTGGTGAATAAATGGAGTCTGACAATTTGCAAGGCTTTCTAAAAGATCATTGAAAGCAATGGGTTCAATTCCCATAACCATTTCCATGCCATTACTAGGATTACAAATCATTATTGGAGACATGATTTTTCACACCAGTGGCTGACCAGCTTTAGCAGAATCTTGCTACCCAGTTTTATGGAAAGGATAAAGAGAACTTTTCTCTTGGTGGTATGCCAATTCCACCCTCCCGGCGCTAATTAAAAATATCTCACAGGTGAATATGTATATAAAAAAGAGAGAGAATTCAATACACTGCAGCGTATGTTTTTAAGACTTAGTTAGAGTCTTAGGCATACAGGTACATACATAGATAGATATTTAAAACATCGCGCTGTGTGTTACTAATTTTTGCTATCCTAAATATAGGCAGTATTGAGTTGTGTGTGTGTGTGTGTATATATAAAATATATATATATATATATATATATATATTTCTCTGACGTCCTAGTGGATGCTGGGAACTCCGTAAGGACCATGGGGAATAGCGGCTCCGCAGGAGACTGGGCACAAAAAGTAAAAGCTTTAGACTAGCTGGTGTGCACTGGCTCCTCCCCCTATGACCCTCCTCCAAGCCTCAGTTAGATTTTTGTGCCCGAACGAGAAGGGTGCAAGCTAGGTGGCTCTCCTGAGCTGCTTAGAAGTAAAAGTTTAAATAGGTTTTTTATTTTCAGCGAGTCCTGCTGGCAACAGGCTCACTGCATCGTGGGACTAAGGGGAGAAGAAGCGAACTCACCTGACTGCAGAGTGGATTGGGCTTCTTGGCTACTGGACATTAGCTCCAGAGGGACGATCACAGGTTCAGCCTGGATGGGTCCCGGAGCCGCGCCGCCGGCCCCCTTACAGAGCCAGAAGAGCGAAGAGGTCCGGAGAAAGCGGCGGCAGAAGACCTGTCTTCAAATAAGGTAGTGCACAGCACTGCAGCTGTGCGCCATTGCTCTCAGCACACTTCACACTCCGGTCACTGAGGGTGCAGGGCGCTGGGGGGGAGCGCCCTGAGACTAGTGATGAGCGAGGTTCGGTTTTACTCGGTTCTCAAAACGGCATCTTATTGGCTATCCAAAACACGTGACATCCGAGAGCCAATAAGATGCTGTTTTGAGAACCGAGTAAAACCGAGTAAAACCGAATCCGCTCATCACTACCTGAGACGCAATAAAAATGATATAAAAAGCATCACATATAGCTCCTGGGCTGTATGGATGCATTTATCCCCTGCCAGTTTCCTGAAAAAAGCGGGAGAAAAGGCCGCCGTGAAGGGGGCGGAGCCTTTCTCCTCAGCACACAAGCGCCATTTTCTTTCACAGCTCCGCTGGAAGGACGGCTCCCTGACTCTCTCCCCTGCAGTCCTGCACTACAGAAACAGGGTAAAACAGAGAGGGGGGCACTATTGGCAGCTAATATATAAATACAGCAGCTATAACAGGGAGTAACACTTATATAAGGTTATCCCTGTATATATATAGCGCTCTGGTGTGTGCTGGCAAACTCTCCCTCTGTCTCCCCAAAGGGCTAGTGGGGTCCTGTCCTCTATCAGAGCATTCCCTGTGTGTGTGCTGGGTGTCGGTACGATTGTGTCGACATGTATGAGGAGGAAAATGATGTGGAAGCAGAGCAATTGCCTGTGTTAGTGATGTCACCCCCTAGGGAGTCGACACCTGACTGGATGGTTGTCACGTAATTCTTTAATTACTATGTCAGCACTTTGCAAAAAAACTGACGACATGAGACAGCCGACAAATCAATTAGTGCCTGTTCAGGCGTCTCAGACACCGTCAGGGGCGCTAAAACGCCCGTTACCTCAGATGGTCGACACAGACCCTGACACGGATACTGAATCCAGTGTCGACGGTGACGAGACTAACGTAATGTCCAGTAGGGCCACACGTTACATGATCACGGCAATGAAGGAGGCATTGAACATTTCTGACACTACAAGTACCACAAAAAAGGGTATTATGTGGGGTGTGAAAAAACTACCAGTGGTTTTTCCTGAGTCAGATGAATTAAATGAGGTGTGTGATAAAGCGTGGGTTTCCCCCGATAAAAAACTGCTGATTTCTAATAAATTATTGGCACTATACCCTTTCCCGCCAGAGGTTAGGGCACGTTGGGAAACACCCCCTAGGGTAGATAAGGCGCTCACACGCTTATCAAAACAAGTGGCGTTACCGTCTCCTGATACGGCCGCTCTCAAGGAACCAGCTGATAGAAGGCTGGAAAATATCTTAAAAGGTATATACACACATACCGGTGTTATACTGCGACCAGCGATCGCCTCAGCCTGGATGTGCAGCGCTGGAGTGGCTTGGTCGGATTCCCTGACTGAAAATATTGATACCCTGGATAGGGACAGTATATTATTAACTATAGAGCATTTAAAGGATGCATTACTATATATGCGAGATGCACAGAGGGATATTTGCACCCTGGCATCTAGAGTAAGTGCGATGTCCATTTCTGCCAGAAGAACGTTATGGACGCGACAGTGGTCAGGTGATGCGGATTCCAAACGACATATGGAAGTATTGCCGTATAAAGGGGAGGAGTTATTTGGGGTCGGTCTATCGGACCTGGTGGCCACAGCAACGGCTGGAAAATCCACCTTTTTACCCCAGGTCACCTCTCAGCAGAAAAAGACACCGTCTTTTCAAACCCAGTCCTTTTGTCCCTATAAGGGCAAGAGGGAAAAAGGCCGCTCGTTCCTGCCCCGGGGCAGAGGAAGGGGAAAAAGACTGCACTATGCAGCCTCTTCCCAGGAGCAGAAGCCCTCCCCCGCTTCTGCCAAGTCCTCAGCATGACGCTGGGGCTCTGCAAGCAGACTCTGGCACGGTGGGGGGCCGTCTCAAGAATTTCAGCGCGCAGTGGGCTCACTCGCAAGTGGACCCCTGGATCCTGCAGGTAGTATCACAGGGGTACAAATTGGAATTCGAGACGTCTCCCCCTCGCCGGTTCCTGAAGTCTGCTCTACCAACGTCTCCCTCCGACAGGGAGGCAGTATTGGAAGCTATTCACAAGCTGTATTCCCAGCAGGTGATAATCAAGGTACCCCTCCTACAACAGGGAAAGGGGTATTATTCCACGCTGTTTGTGGTACCGAAGCCGGACGGCTCGGTGAGACCAATTTTAAATCTAAAATCTTTGAACACTTACATAAAAAGGTTCAAATTCAAGATGGAGTCACTCAGAGCAGTGATAGCGAACCTGGAAGAGGGGGACTATATGGTATCTCTAGACATCAAGGATGCTTATCTCCATGTCCCAATCTACCCTTCTCACCAAGGGTACCTCAGGTTTGTGATACAAAACTGTCATTATCCGTTTCAGACGCTGCCGTTTGGGTTGTCCACGGCACCACAGGTCTTTACCAAGGTAATGGCCGAAATGATGATTCTTCTTCGAAGAAAAGGCGTATTAATTATCCCTTACTTGGACGATCTCCTGATAAGGGCAAGGTCCAGGGAACAGTTAGAGGTCGGAGTAGCACTATCTCAGGTAGTGCTACGTCAGCACGGGTGGATTCTAAATATCCCAAAATCACAGCTGATTCCAACAACACGTCTACTGTTCCTAGGGATGATTCTGGACACAGTCCAGAAAAAGGTGTTTCTCCCGGAGGAGAAGGCCAGGGAGTTATCCGAGCTAGTCAGGAACCTCCTAAAACCAAGACAAGTGTCAGTGCATCAGTGCACGAGAGTCCTGGGAAAAATGGTGGCTTCTTACGAAGCGATTCCATTCGGAAGATTCCATGCAAGAACTTTTCAGTGGGATCTGCTGGACAAATGGTCCGGATCGCATCTACAGATGCATCGGCGGATAACCCTATCTCCAAGGACAAGGGTATCTCTCCTGTGGTGGTTACAGAAGGCTCATCTTCTAGAGGGCCGCAGATTCGGCATTCAGGATTGGATGCTGGTAACCACGGATGCCAGCCTGAGAGGCTGGGGAGCAGTCACACAGGGAAGAAATTTCCAGGGCTTGTGGTCAAGCATGGAAACATCTCTTCACATAATTATCCTGGAGCTAAGGGCCATTTACAATGCCCTAAGTCAAGCAAGGCCTCTGCTTCAGGGTCAACCGGTATTGATCCAGTCGGACAACATCACGGCTGTCGCCCACGTAAACAGACAGGGCGGCACAAGAAGCAGGAGGGCAATGGCAGAAGCTGCAAGGATTCTCCGCTGGGCGGAAAATCATGTGATAGCACTGTCAGCAGTGTTCATTCCGGGAGTGGACAACTGGGAAGCAGACTTCCTCAGCAGACACGACCTCCACCCGGGGGAGTGGGGACTTCATCCAGAAGTCTTCCAAGTGATTGTAAACCGTTGGGAAAAACCAAAGGTGGACATGATGGCGTCCCGTTTCAACAAGAAACTGGACAGATATTGCGCCAGGTCAAGGGACCCTCAGGCAATAGCGGTGGACGCTCTGGTAACTCCGTGGGTGTTCCAGTCGGTATATGTGTTCCCTCCTCTTCCTCTCATACCAAAAGTACTGAGAATCATAAGAAGGAGAGGAGTAAGAACGATACTCGTGGCTCCGGATTGGCCAAGAAGAACTTGGTACCCGGAGCTGCAAGAGATGCTCACGGAGGACCCGTGGCCTCTACCTCTAAGGAAGGACCTGCTCCAGCAGGGACCTTGTCTGTTCCAAGACTTACCGCGGCTGCGTTTGACGGCATGGCGGTTGAACGCCGGATCCTGAAGGAAAAAGGCATTCCAGATGAAGTCATCCCTACCCTGATCAAGGCCAGGAAGGATGTAACTGCAAAACATTATCATCGCATTTGGCGAAAATATGTTGCGTGGTGTGAGGCCAAGAAGGCCCCTACGGAGGAATTTCAACTGGATCGTTTCCTACATTTCCTGCAAGCAGGATTGTCTATGGGCCTAAAATTAGGATCCATTAAGGTTCAAATTTCGGCCCTGTCGATCTTCTTCCAGAAAGAACTGGCTTCAGTGCCTGAAGTTCAGACGTTTGTCAAAGGGGTACTGCATATACAGCCTCCTTTTGTGCCTCCAGTGGCACCTTGGGACCTCAATGTAGTTTTAGGGTTCCTAAAATCACATTGGTTTGAACCACTTGCCACAGTGGATTTGAAATATCTCACATGGAAAGTGGTAATGCTGTTGGCCCTGGCTTCAGCCAGGCGCGTATCAGAATTGGCGGCTTTATCCTATAAAAGCCCTTACCTGATATTTCATTCGGATAGGGCGGAATTGAGGACTCGTCCTCAATTTCTCCCTAAGGTGGTTTCAGCGTTTCACATGAATCAACCTATTGTGGTACCTGTGGCTACTAGGGACTTGGAGGACTCCAAGTTGCTGGACGTAGTCAGGGCCCTGAAAATATGTTTCCAGGACGGCTGGAGTCAGAAAATCTGACTCGCTGTTTATACTGTATGCACCCAACAAGCTGGGTGCTCCTGCTTCTAAGCAGACGGTTGCTCGTTGGATTTGTAGTACAATTCAACTTGCACATTCTGTGGCAGGCCTGCCACAGCCAAAATCTGTAAAAGCCCATTCCACACGGAAGGTGGGCTCATCTTGGGCGGCTGCCCGAGGGGTCTCGGCTTTACAACTTTGCCGAGCAGCTACTTGGTCAGGGGCAAACACGTTTGCTAAATTCTACAAATTTGATACCCTGGCTGAGGAGGACCTGGAGTTCTCTCATTCGGTGCTGCAGAGTCATCCGCACTCTCCCGCCCGTTTGGGAGCTTTGGTATAATCCCCATGGTCCTTACGGAGTTCCCAGCATCCACTAGGACGTCAGAGAAAATAAGAATTTACTTACCGATAATTCTATTTCTCATAGTCCGTAGTGGATGCTGGGCGCCCATCCCAAGTGCGGATTGTCTGCAATACTTGTATATAGTTATTGTTACAAACAAATCGGGTTGTTTATTGTTGGAAGCCATCTTTTCAGAGGCTCCTACGGTTATCATACTGTTAACTGGGTTCAGATCACGAGTTGTACGGTGTGATTGGTGTGGCTGGTATGAGTCTTACCCGGGATTCAAGATCCTTCCTTATTATGTACGCTCGTCCGGGCACAGTATCTTAACTGAGGCTTGGTGGAGGGTCATAGGGGGAGGAGCCAGTGCACACCAGCTAGTCTAAAGCTTTTACTTTTTGTGCCCAGTCTCCTGCGGAGCCGCTATTCCCAATGGTCCTTACGGAGTTCCCAGCATCCACTACGGACTATGAGAAATAGAATTATCGGTAAGTAAATTCATATATATATATATAATATATAATTTCTCTGACGTCCTAGTGGATGCTGGGACTCCGTAAGGACCATGGGGAATAGCGGCTCCGCAGGAGACAGGGCACAAGAATAAAAGCTTTAGGATCAGGTGGTGTGCACTGGCTCCTCCCCCTATGACCCTCCTCCAAGCCTCAGTTAGATTTTTGTGCCCGAACGAGAAGGGTGCAGGCTAGGTGGCTCTCCTGAGCTGCTTAGAATAAAAGTATATTTTAGGTTTTTTTATTTTCAGTGAGTCCTGCTGGCAACAGGCTCACTGCATCGTGGGACTAAGGGGAGAAGAAACGGACTCACCTGCGTGCAGAGTGGATCGGGTTTCTTAGGCTACTGGACATTAGCTCCAGAGGGACGATCACAGGTTCAGCCTGGATGGGTCCCGGAGCCGCGCCGCCGGCCCCCTTACAGAGCCAGAAGAGCGAAGAGGTCCGGTGAAATTGGCGGCAGAAGACGATCCTGTCTTCAGACTAAGGTAGCGCACAGCACCGCAGCTGTGCGCCATTGCTCTCAGCACACTTCACACTCCGGTCACTGAGGGTGTAGGGCGCTGGGGGGGAGCGCCCTGAGACGCAATATAACAGATACAGGTTGAGTATCCCTTATCCAAAATGCTTGGGACCAGAGGAATTTTGGATATCGGATTTTTCTGTATTTTGGAATAATTGCATACCATAACGAGATATTATGGTGATGGGACCTAAATCTAAGCACAGAATGCATTTATGTTTCATATACACCTTATACACACAGCCTGAAGGTCATTTTAGCCAATATTTTTTATAACTTTGTGCATTAAACAAAGTGTGTGTACATTCACAGAATTCATTTATGTTTCATATACACCTTATACACACAGTCTGAAGTTCATTTAATACAATATTTTTAAAAACTTTGAGTATTAAACAAAGTTTGTACACTGAGCCATCAAAAAACAAAGGTTTCACTATCTCAGTCTCACTCAAAAAAGTCCGTATTTCGGAATATTCCGTATTTCGGAATATTTGGATATGGGGATACTCAACCTGTAATACCTTAGGTTGGCTAAAGAATACATCACATATAGCTCTTGGGCTATATGGATGTATTTTAACCCCTGCCATTTTTTACAGAAAAAGCGGGAGATAAGGACGTCGTGAAGGGGCGGAGCCTATCTCCTCAGCACACAAGCGCCATTTTCCCTCACAGCTCCGCTGGAAGGACGGCTCCCTGACTCTCCCCTGCAGACTTGCTACTGAATCAGGGTAAAAAAGAGAAGGGGGGGCACTATTGGCAGCTAAAAACTATACAGCAGCTATAAGGGAATAACACTTATATAAGGTTATCCCTGTATGTATATATATATATATATATATATATATATATATATATATATATATATATATATATATATATATATATATATAGCGCTTGGTGTGTGCTGGCAGACTCTCCCTCTGTCTCTCCAAAGGGCTTGTGGGGTCCTGTCCTCTATCAGAGCATGTGTGCTGTGTGTCGGTACGTGTGTGTCGACATGTATGAGGAGGAAAATGATGTGGAGGCGGAGCAATTGCCTGGGTTAGTGATGTCACCTCCTAGGGAGTCGACACCTGACTGGATGATCGTATTTAAAGAATTAAGTGATAATGTCAGCACTTTGCAAAGAACGGTTGATGACATGAGACAGCCGGCAAATCAATTAGTGCCTGTCCAGGCGTCTCAGACACCGTCAGGGGCCCTAAAACGCCCGTTACCTCAGTGGGTCGACACAGACCCAGACACAGATACTGAGTCTAGTGTCGACGGTGAGGAGACAAACGTAATGTCCAGTAGGGCCACACGTTACATGATCACGGCAATGAAGGAAGCATTGAACATTTCTGACACTACAAGTACCACAAAGAAGGGTATTATGTGGGGTGTGAAAAAACTACCAATAGTTTTCCCTGAGTCGGATGAGTTAAATGAGGTGTGTGATAAAGCGTGGGTTTCCCCCGACAAAAAAAAACACCCACTAGGGTAGATAAGGCGCTCACACGTTTATCAAAACAAGTAGCGTTACCGTCTCCTGATACGGCCACCCTCAAAGAACCAGCAGATAGAAGGCTGGAAAATATTCTTAAAAGTATATACACACATACTGGTGTTATACTGCGACCAGCAATCGCTTCAGCCTGGATGTGCAGTGCTGGCGTCGCGTGGTCGGATTCCCTGACTGAAAATATTGATACCCTGGATAGGGACAATATGCTGTTAACTATAGAGCATTTGAAGGATGCATTACTATATATGCGAGATGCACAGAGGGATATTTGCACCCTGGCATCAAGAGTAAGTGCTATGTCCATTTCTGCCAGAAGAGCGTTATGGACGCGACAGTGGTCAGGAGATGCGGATTCCAAACGACATATGGAAGTATTGCCGTATAAAGGGGAGGAGTTATTTGGGGCTGGTCTATCGGACCTGGTGGCCACGGCAACGGCTGGAAAATCCACCTTTTTACCCCAGGTCACTTCACATCAGCAGAAAAAGACACCGTCTTTTCAAACTCAGTCCTTTCGTTCCCATAAGTACAAGCGAGCTAAAGGCCATTCCTTCCTGCCCCGGGGCAGAGGAAGGGGAAAAAGACTGCACCATGCAGCCGCTTCCCAGGAGCAGAAACCCTCCCCTGCTTCTGCCAAGTCTTCAGCATGACGCTGGGGCTTTACAAGCAGACTCAGACATGGTGGGGGCCCGTCTCAAGAATTTCAACGCGCAGTGGGCTCACTCGCAAGTGGACCCCTGGATTCTACAGGTGGTATCGCAGGGGTACAAACTGGAATTCGAGGCGTTTCCCCCTCGCCGGTTCCTGAAGTCTGCTCTACCAAAGTCTCCCTCCGACAGGGAGGCAGTTTTGGAAGCCATTCACAAGCTGTATTCCCAGCAGGTGATAATCAAGGTACCCCTCCTACAACAGGGAAAGGGGTATTATTCCACGCTGTTTGTGGTACCGAAGCCGGACGGCTCGGTGAGACCAATTTTAAATCTGAAATCCCTGAACACTTACATAAAGAGGTTCAAATTCAAGATGGAATCACTCAGAGCGGTGATAGCAAACCTGGAAGAAGGGGACTATATGGTGTCTCTGGACATCAAGGATGCTTATCTCCACGTCCCAAGCTACCCGTCTCACCAAGGGTACCTCAGGTTTGTAGTACAAAACTGTCATTATCAGTTTCAGACGCTGCCGTTTGGGTTGTCCACGGCACCTCGGGTCTTTACCAAGGTAATGGCCGAAATGATGATTCTTCTTCGAAGAAAAGGCATCTTAATTATCCCTTACTTGGACGATCTCCTGATAAGGGCAAGGTCCAGGGAACAGTTAGAAGTCGGAGTAGCACTATCTCAGGTAGTGTTACGTCAGCACGGGTGGATCCTAAATATTCCAAAATCGCAGCTGATTCCAACGACACGTCTACTGTTCCTAGGAATGATTCTGGACACAGTCCAGAAAAAGGTGTTTCTCCCGGAGGAGAAGGCCAGGGAGTTATCCGAGCTAGTCAGGAACCTCCTAAAACCAGGCCAGGTGTCAGTGCATCAGTGCACGAGGGTCCTGGGAAAAATGGTGGCTTCTTACGAAGCAATTCCATTCGGAAGATTCCATGCAAGAACGTTTCAGTGGGATCTACTGGACAAATGGTCCGGATCGCATCTTCAGATGCATCAGCGGATAACCCTGTCGACAAGGACAAGGGTGTCTCTTCTGTGGTGGCTGCAGAGTGCTCATCTACTAGAGGGCCGCAGATTTGGCATTCAGGATTGGATCCTGGTGACCACGGACGCCAGCCTGAGAGGCTGGGGGGCAGTCACACAGGGAAAAAATTTCCAGGGCTTGTGGTCAAGCATGGAAACATCTCTTCATATAAACATTCTGGAACTAAGGGCCATTTACAATGCCCTAAGTCAAGCGAAACCCCTGCTTCAGGGTCAGGCGGTATTGATCCAATCGGACAACATCACGTCAGTCGCCCACGTAAACAGACAGGGCGGCACGAGAAGCAGGAGGGCAATGGCAGAAGCTGCAAGGATTCTTCGCTGGGCGGAAAATCATGTGATAGCTCTGTCAGCAGTGTTCATTCCGGGAGTGGACAACTGGGAAGCAGACTTCCTCAGCAGACACAACCTTCACCCGGGAGAGTGGGGACTTCACCCAGAAGTCTTCCACCTGATTGTAAACCGTTGGGAAAAACCAAAGGTGGACATGATGGCGTCACGTCTAAACAAAAAACTAGACAGATATTGCGCCAGGTCAAGGGACCCTCAGGCAATAGCGGTGGACGCTCTGGTGACACCGTGGGTGTACCAGTCAGTGTATGTGTTCCCTCCTCTGCCTCTCATACCAAAAGTACTGAGAATCATAAGAAGGAGAGGAGTAAGAACGATACTCGTGGTTCCGGATTGGCCAAGAAGGACTTGGTACCCGGAACTTCAAGAGATGCTCACGGAAGACCCGTGGCCTCTGCCTCTAAGAAAGGACCTGCTCCAGCAGGGGCCTTGTCTGTTCCAAGACTTACCGCGGCTGCGTTTGACGGCATGGCGGTTGAACGCCGGATCCTGAAGGAAAAAGGCATTCCAGATGAAGTCATCCCTACCCTGGTCAAAGCCAGGAAGGATGTAACCGCAAAACATTATCACCGCATTTGGCGAAAATATGTTGCGTGGTGTGAGGCCAAGAAGGCCCCTACAGAGGAATTTCAACTGGGTCGTTTCCTCCATTTCCTGCAAACAGGACTGTCTATGGGCCTAAAATTAGGGTCCATTAAGGTTCAAATTTCGGCCCTGTCGATTTTCTTCCAGAAAGAACTGGCTTCAGTACCTGAAGTTCAGACATTTGTAAAAGGGGTACTGCATATACAACCTCCTTTTGTGCCTCCAGTGGCACCTTGGGATCTCAATGTTGTTTTGAGGTTCCTTAAGTCACATTGGTTTGAACCACTCACCACTGTGGACTTAAAATATCTCACATGGAAGGTGACGATGCTGTTAGCCCTGGCTTCAGCCAGGCGTGTGTCAGAATTGGCGGCTTTATCATATAAAAGCCCTTACTTAATTTTTCATTCTGACAGGGCAGAATTGAGGACTCGTCCTCAATTTCTCCCTAAAGTGGTTTCTGCTTTTCACATGAACCAACCTATTGTGGTGCCTGCGGCTACTAGGGACTTGGAGGACTCCAAGTTACTTGACGTTGTCAGGGCCCTGAAAATATATGTTTCCAGGACGGCTGGAGTCAGAAAGTCTGACTCGCTGTTTATCCTGTATGCACCCAACAAGCTGGGTGCTCCTGCTTCTAAGCAAACTATTGCTCGTTGGATTTGTAGTACAATTCAGCTTGCACATTCTGTGGCAGGCCTGCCACAGCCAAAATCTGTAAAAGCCCATTCCACAAGGAAAGTGGGCTCATCTTGGGCGGCTGCCCGAGGGGTCTCGGCTTTACAACTTTGCCGAGCAGCTACTTGGTCAGGGGCAAACACGTTTGCTAAATTCTACAAATTTGATACCCTGGCTGAGGAGGACCTTGAGTTCTCTCATTCGGTGCTGCAGAGTCATCCGCACTCTCCCGCCCGTTTGGGAGCTTTGGTATAATCCCCATGGTCCTTACGGAGTCCCAGCATCCACTAGGACGTCAGAGAAAATAAGATTTTACTTACCGATAAATCTATTTCTCGTAGTCCGTAGTGGATGCTGGGCGCCCATCCCAAGTGCGGATTGTCTGCAATACTTGTACATAGTTATTGTTAACTAAATCGGGTTATTGTTGTTGTGAGCCATCTTTTCAGAGGCTCCTTCGTTGTTATCATACTGTTAACTGGGTTCAGATCACAAGTTGTACGGTGTGATTGGTGTGGCTGGTATGAGTCTTACCCGGGATTCAATATCCTTCCTGATTATGTACGCTCGTCCGGGCACAGTATCCTAACTGAGGCTTGGAGGAGGGTCATAGGGGGAGGAGCCAGTGCACACCACCTGATCCTAAAGCTTTTATTCTTGTGCCCTGTCTCCTGCGGAGCCGCTATTCCCCATGGTCCTTACGGAGTCCCAGCATCCACTACGGACTACGAGAAATAGATTTATCGGTAAGTAAAATCTTATTATATATATATATATATATATATATATATATAATATATATATATATTTTGTAGAAGTGGCTCTGTATATATCAGTGAAGAGATCGGGAGACGTCCGCAAATAACTCAAATAACATTTATTACATATACATACATAAAAACATACATCTAAAATCTAAAACAATGATCACCTTTCAAGTATGCATAAGGCCAGTTTTAACTTGAACAAGGGTATAATCCCTAATTAGCATAGAATATGTAAGGTTGATTAAATAGCTGCCTTGGTGACACTTTATGTGAATATAAGCTGAAGTCCTGAATAGACAGTGTGTAACACTGTAATATGCAGTCTTTGATACTGGGTCCACACACGGAATTGCTACTTTGTATGCCGGCGTCCCGGCTGTGATAGAGACAGTTCAGTGTGAAACGGAAAGCAGTATTTATAGTTACCACTGATTCTCCCTGCTAGTATGACGTATCCGTCCCTTTTCTTCACCCGGTGGTGAGGCCGTCACCGCCCCGTGTGATGTACGCCGGGATGGGATATCCTTATAGGTGGAACTGCAGACTCTCAGCCAAGGTGTACTCACTGCGGGCTCCGATATTTGCTAATCGGCCAGATAGCTGCGGTGCTGGATTGCCCGCAGTGAGTACACCTTGGCTGAGAGTCTGCAGTTCCACCTATAAGGATATCCCATCCCGGCGTACATCACACGGGGCGGTGACGGCCTCACCACCGGGTGAAGAAAAGGGACGGATACGTCATACTAGCAGGGAGAATCAGTGGTAACTATAAATACTGCTTTCCGTTTCACACTGAACTGTCTCTATCACAGCCGGGACGCCGGCATACAAAGTAGCAATTCCGTGTGTGGACCCAGTATCAAAGACTGCATATTACAGTGTTACACACTGTCTATTCAGGACTTCAGCTTATATTCACATAAAGTGTCACCAAGGCAGCTATTTAATCAACCTTACATATTCTATGCTAATTAGGGATTATACCCTTGTTCAAGTTAAAACTGGCCTTATGCATACTTGAAAGGTGATCATTGTTTTAGATTTTAGATGTATGTTTTTATGTATGTATATGTAATAAATGTTATTTGAGTTATTTGCGGACGTCTTCCGATCTCTTCACTGATATATACAGAGCCACTTCTACAATATATGTTTATATTTTTATTTATATATATATATATATAACAATCCAAATCAGCCGGCACTCCACGCTTCACTACACCTGGTCCTGGTGCTCGCATACAGATATAAGTATTCCTCCAGCAATCACGCGGCACTCCAAGGACTCTTCTTATATACTTTTAATAGTGGTTAAACATCATGGATGTTTAACCACTATTAAAAGTATATAAGAAGAGTCCTTGGAGTGCCGCGTGATTGCTGGAGGAATATATATATATATATATATATATATATAAAACTCAATACTGCCTATATTTAGGATAGCAAAAATTAGTAACACACAGCGCGATGTTTTAAATATCGATCTATGTTGCTACCCAGTTTTGTCACATGCTTTTGGGAAAGTGTGCCTAGCACAAAGTCATAATGAAAAAGACAATTGAATCTTAATTATAATTTGCAACTATTAATAACCTCTGACCACATACCGTGACAAAACTTGATGTATACGCATTGTATTTTTTGTGCAAACTTTTGCTGTGTGTGTGAATTGGGTCACAGACAGGCTGTTTTGCATATTGAAATGAAAGCCTCCTGCTTAATGAAAACTTTGTAAAATACTGTACATTCTCATGGTATCCTAAAACATTTCCCTAAACTTCTCATTGTTATATATGTAGCTGCCATTTTATATGAGCTAACTTGTATTTTAGGCTTGGTGCCTTAAACATACTGTAGGTGATACTTTTGGCCATATTCATTTGTAATGTGTATAACTTATGTTTTATTCTAGGAGGGTCCATTTGTATACCTTTCCCTAGTGGGCACAGTGGCCACATCTGAGGGTCCTTTGGCGTCACTGTGTAAGTATGGATCTGATTGTATAATGTCACACATGGAATGTACCTCATGCTTTTTATACCTTATTCACATATGGCAAATACCCCCAAAATTACACCTACATTGTGAAGGCTTCAGGGACGCGCAGTATGTTTCTCTGACGTCCTAGTGGATGCTGGGAACTCCGTAAGGACCATGGGGAATAGACGGGCTCCGCAGGAGACTGGGCACTCAAAAGAAAAGATTAGGTACTATCTGGTGTGCACTGGCTCCTCCCTCTATGCCCCTCCTCCAGACCTCAGTTAGAATCTGTGCCCGGCCAGAGCTGGGTGCTCCTAGTGGGCTCTCCTGAGCTTACTAGTAAAGAAAGTATTTATTAGGTTTTTTATTTTCAGTGAGCTTCTGCTGGCAACAGACTCACTGCTACGTGGGACTAAGGGGAGAGAAGCAAACCTACCTGCTTGCAGCTAGCTTGTGCTTCTTAGGCTACTGGACACCATTAGCTCCTGAGGGTTTGAACACAGGCACCTGTCCTCGATCGTCCGTTCCTGGAGCCGCGCCGCCGTCCCCCTTGCAGAGCCAGAAGAACAGAAGCTAGAAGACGAAATCGGCGGCTGAAGACTCCTGTCTTCATTAAGGTAGCGCACAGCACCGCAGCTGTGCGCCATTGCTCCCAGCACACTTACACACTCCGGTCACTGTAGGGTGCAGGGCGCTGGGGGGGGGGGGCTCCCTGGGCTGCAATTGAAGTACCTTTGGCATAAAAATACATATATACAGTCTAGCACTGTATATATGTAAAAACCCCCGCCATTATTTTACACTGAAAGCGGGACAGAAGCCCGCCACTGAGGGGGCGGGGCCTTCTTCCTCAGCACACCAGCGCCATTTTTTCTTCACAGCTCCGCTGGAAGGCAGCTCCCCAGGCTCTCCCCTGCAGTATCCAGGTACAAGACGGGTTAAAAAGAGAGGGGGGGCACATAAATTTAGGCGCAAAGAATACAAAAAAAGCAGCTATTGGGTATATCATTTATTAGTACGTAGTGAAAATCCCTGTGTTATATAGCGCTGTGGTGTGTGCTGGCATACTCTCTCTCTGTCTCCCCAAAGGAATTTGTGGGATCCTGTCCTCAGTCTGAGCATTCCCTGTGTGTGTGTGCGGTGTGTCGGTACGGCTGTGTCAACATGTTTGATGAGGAAGGTTACGTGGAGACGGAGCAAGGGCAGATAAGTTTGGTATCGCCCCCGTCGGGGCCGACACCTGATTGGATGGATATGTGGAAGGTCTTAAATGACAATGTAAACTCCTTACATAAAAGATTTGATGACGCTGCAGCCTTGGGACAGCCGGGGTCTCAGCCCGCGCCTGCCCAGGCGACTCAGAAACCGTCAGGGGCTCATAAACGCCCTCTATCTCAGATGGTTGACACAGATGTCGACACGGAGTCTGACTCCAGTGTCGACGATGATGAGGCACATTTACAGTCTAAAATGACCAAGGCCATCCGATACATGATTATTGCAATGAAAGATGTATTACACATTTCTGAGAGTAACCCGGTTAATACCAAGAGGGTTTATATGTTTGGGGAGAAAAAGCAGCCAGTGACTTTTCCCCCATCTGATGAATTAAATGAATTGTGTGAAGAAGCGTGGAGTTCCCCTGATAAGAAATTAGTGATTTCTAAGAGGTTACTGATGGCGTACCCTTTCCCGCCAACGGACAGGTTACGTTGGGAAACATCCCCTAGGGTGGACAAGGCGCTGACACGCTTATCTAAAAAGGTGGCCCTGCCGTCTCAGGATACGGCCGTCCTAAAGGAGCCTGCGGATAGAAAGCAGGAAGCTATCCTGAAGTCAGTGTATACACACTCTGGTACTCTACTGAGACCTGCTATTGCTTCAGCCTGGATGTGTAGTGCTGTAGCAGCGTGGACAGATACTCTGTTGGACGACATAGATTCCCTCGACAGAGATACTGTTTTGCTAACCCTGGGCCATATCAAAGACGTCGTCTTATATATGCGAGATGCTCAGAAGGACATTTGCCTGCTGGGCTCTAGAATTAATGCTATGGCCATTTCTGCCAGGAGGGTCTTATGGACTCGGCAATGGACAGGAGATGCTGATTCTAAAAAACACATGGAGGTTTTGCCTTATAAGGGTGAGGAATTGTTTGGGGACGGTCTGTCGGACCTCGTGTCTACAGCGACAGCTGGAAAGTCCACTTTCTTGCCTCATGTTTCCTCACAGCCTAAGAAAGCACCGTATTATCAAATGCAGTCCTTTCGTTCCCAAAAAGGCAAGAGGGTCAGGGGTGCATCCTTTCTTGCCAGAGGCAGGGGTAGAGGTAAGAAGCTGCACCATGCAGCCAGTTCCCAGGAACAAAAGTCCTCCCCTGCTTCCACTAAGTCCACCGCATGACGTTGGGGCTCCACAGGCGGAGCCAGGTGCGGTGGGGGCGCGTCTCCGAAACTTCAGCAGCCAGTGGGTTCGCTCACAGGTGGATCTTTGGGCTATACAAATTGTATCTCAGGGATACAAGCTGGAATTCGAAGCGACTCCCCCACGCCGTTACCTCAAATCAGCCTTGCCAGCTTCCCCCATGGAAAGGGAGGTAGTGCTGGCGGCAATTCACAAGCTGTACCTCCAGCAAGTGATTGTCAGGGTCCCCCTCCTTCAACAGGGAAGGGGTTACTATTCCACAATGTTTGTGGTACCGAAACCGGACGGTTGGGTGAGACCCATTCTGAAATTAAAGTCCTTGAACACTTATATAAAGAAATTCAAGTTCAAAATGGAATCGCTCAGAGCGGTTATTGCAAACCTGGAAGAGGGGGATTTTATGGTGTCGCTGGACATCAAAGATGCTTACTTGCATGTCCCCATTTACCCACCTCACCAGGAGTACCTCAGATTTGTGGTACAGGACTGTCATTACCAGTTCCAGACGTTGCCGTTTGGCCTGTCCACGGCACCGAGAATATTTACCAAGGTAATGGCCGAAATGATGATACTCCTTCGGCAGAAGGGAGTTATAATTATCCCGTACTTGGACGATCTCCTCATAAAGGCGAGGTCCAGGGAGCAGTTGTTGATCAGCGTAGCACTCTCTCAGGAAGTGTTGCAACAGCACGGCTGGATTCTGAATGTTCCAAAGTCGCAGCTGATTCCTACGACGCGTCTGCTTTTCCTGGGCATGATTCTGGACACAGAACAGAAGAAGGTGTTTCTCCCGGTGGAGAAGGCCCAGGAATTAGCATCTCTGGTCAGGGACCTCCTGAAACCAAAACAGGTATCGGTGCATCACTGCACGCGAGTCCTGGGAAAGATGGTGGCTTCATACGAAGCCATTCCCTTCGGCAGGTTCCATGCGAGGATCTTTCAGTGGGATCTGTTGGACAAGTGGTCTGGATCGCATCTTCAGATGCATCGGCTGATCACCCTGTCCCCAAGGGCCAGGGTGTCTCTTCTGTGGTGGCTGCAGAGTGCTCACCTTCTCGAGGGCCGCAGGTTCGGCATACAGGACTGGGTCCTGGTGACCACGGATGCAAGCCTCCGAGGATGGGGGGCAGTCACTCAGGGAAGAAACTTCCAAGGGCTGTGGTCAAGTCTGGAGACTTCTCTACACATAAATATACTGGAATTAAGGGCCATTTGCAACGCCCTGAGTCAAGCAGAGCCCCTGCTTCGAAACCGGCTAGTGCTGATTCAGTCAGACAACATCACGGCGGTCGCCCATGTAAACCGCCAGGGCGGCACAAGAAGCAGGATGGCAATGGCGGAAGCCACAAAGATTCTTCGATGGGCGGAGAATCACGTGCAAGCACTGTCAGCAGTGTTCATTCCGGGAGTGGACAACGGGGAAGCAGACTTCCTCAGCAGACACGACCTCCACCCGGGAGAGTGGGGACTTCATCAAGAAGTCTTCCAACTGATTGCAAACTGATGGGAACTGCCACAGGTGGACATGATGGCGTCCCGCCTCAACAAAAAGCTAAAAAGATATTGCGCCAGGTCAAGGGACCCTCAGGCGATAGCTGTGGACGCCCTAGTGACACCGTGGGTGTACCAGTCGGTATATGTGTTTCCTCCTCTTCCTCTCATACCAAAAGTACTGAGAATAGTAAAAAAGAGAGGAATAAGAACAATACTCATTGTTCCGGACTGGCCAAGAAGGACTTGGTACCCGGAACTGCAAGAAATGCGCACAGAGGACCCATGGCCTCTGCCTCTCAGACAGGACCTGCTGCAACAAGGGCCCTGTCTGTTCCAAGACTTACCGCGGCTGCGTTTGACGGCATGGCGGTTGAACACCGGATCCTAGCGGAAAAAGGCATTCCGGATGAAGTTATTCCTACGCTGATAAAGGCTAGGAAAGACGTGACAGCAAAGCATTATCACCGTATATGGCGAAAATATGTTGCTTGGTGTGAGGCCAGGAAGGCCCCTACAGAGGAATTCCAACCGGGTCGTTTCCTGCACTTCCTACAGTCAGGGGTGACTATGGGCCTAAAATTGGGGTCCATAAAGGTCCAGATTTCGGCCCTATCCATTTTCTTTCAAAAAGAACTGGCTTCACTGCCTGAGGTTCAGACATTTGTTAAGGGAGTGCTGCATATTCAGCCCCCTTTTGTGCCACCAGTGGCACCCTAGGATCTTAACGTTGTGTTGAATTTCCTGAAATCCCACTGGTTTGAGCCACTTAAGACCGTGGAACTGAAGTATCTCACGTGGAAAGTGGTCATGCTGTTGGCCTTAGCATCGGCTAGGCGTGTGTCGGAATTGGCGGCTTTGTCATGTAAAAGCCCATATCTGATCTTCCATATGGACAGGGCAGAATTGAGGGCTCGTCCCCAATTTCTCCCAAAGGTGGTGTCCTTGTTTCATTTGAACCAACCTATTTTGGTGCCTGCGGCTACTCAGGACTTGGAGGACTCCAAGTTGCTGGACGTAGTCAGGGCTTTGAAAATATATGTTTCCAGAACGGCTGGAGTCAGGAAGACTGTGTCAAAGTCAGAAAAATATCTCTATGCACACTACCATATTTGCACCTCACACAGGTCCGTGCTGCGCATGCGTACGCTCTCCCGTACGTGCGCATACTCACAGTCGCGGGCACCCGCAGGCGCATGGTATGCGTATTTACGGTAGAGTTTATGCGATCGTAGCGTGCGACTCAATCATTACATATTTTCACTAATAATGTATTTTGTAGATCATGGTCCCTTTGATAGATTCTGAAAGTTTGGTTAATATAGAATGTTTATGAACAGAGGAATCCCTCTTTGTTTGATACGAAGGGTCAGACAGGAGTAATACAGTGGTGTTTAGTATCCATCGGAAGAATATTTAATTAGAAATATTCCGGTGTTGGTTTGAAGCAGATCAATCGCTCGTGCGAATAGTTATGGACATAAGAAGTTTATGAACATTTACTTTATTTGCACTTTATTACCCATGCGGCGGGAAACCCAGTTTCCCTCCCACCTGAGCAGTTGGAAATAGTCACAGCCCACCTGTATGAATCAACCTATGACCTTTTGTTATAATGCGAAGCCGAATTCCTGTGTCCAATGAACAATGAGATTGTAGGGACCATTGAATTGTATTGTGTGTGGGGCATAAATAGGCAGGCCGACCGTATCCAGTTCACTCTCTTCAACGGTTCTCATTGCTGATAATCGGGAGCTGGATATCGAGGCGCATGCGATCGTTTCCCCTTGTGCGTAAGTTTTCTCCGTAATCATATTGTCTTACTGTGAGCCATCTCTCTCTCTCTCTCTCTATCTCTCTCGTATTTTCCTTTAATTGTATTGTATTGTATTTCCTGTGTAGTTTATCTGGTTAGTTGGTTTATGTTATATTGTAGTGTATCATTTGTACTGTGATTCCTTTTTGCAAGTATAATAGTTAAAATACATATAATAGGTTTTGGACCCTAAGCCCAGGTATCTGTGTATTCTTTATAAGGGTTAAGTATTCTCTGAGCGTCGGTGACGCTCAAGCAGCTTTGTAGTTAATCAGGTTACACCAGGTTGCACTTACACTCTGTCTCCACACTAAGGTATACTGTGTATCTCATTGTTAAAGGTATAGATATAAAGGGTTTAACGTTGTAAGCGTCTGCACCGATGGTGATCTCCTCGTGGTCCCGAGCGTACGCTACGCTATAGCGAATCATCACGTTAGTCGGCAGCCAATAGCGTGCCTGCCTGTGATCACTGGGCCGTAAGCGAACGTGACGCTTGAGCGTCTCGACTACGGTTGAGCGATCGCTACACAACTTGCGTACCCTTAAGGTACTTCTTACGTAGATAGCGTACAGTGTTGTTAGACCTCTTAAAGTGTTTTATATACGATAAATATTTAGCTTTATCAATTGGCGGCTCGCCCGTCCTTCACATATCTGCACTAGGTAGATCAGCAGACATTATCCCTCAGCAAAGGGCGGGAGGTTGTATCCCTCGTAGTGCTGACAGGATAAGCGTCTGCTTCGCTTAGGTAAAGAGTGCTGAAGGAATCCGGGAACCGGAGGTAAGAACAAAAACGCAAGTGCCTTTTAAAACTGTTTATTTTTCTGTCTTGCGTACACACGCACGCACACATATATATATCTGCATTTCTTTTTCTTTTTCATTTTCGTATATCACTCTCCTGTCTGCCAGTTTTATAGTTGATAGAAGTGCTAAAAGAGATATGCCGTTATTTCATAGTTTAAGAGTAAAGGTAATATAGTTAAAAGATAGACAAACACACAGTTTTGCCTGGGAGATAAGGCGAAGTCAGTGTGTTGTGTGGTAGATGATCAAGGATCATCTACATTGATAAAAGTATAAATTGTGTTACGGTGGATCTTTGCTTTGCGTATACGTGTCTCTAACACAGACTTGCGTACGCAATCCAAAGGCCGACGCACGCAGCGTACGTTATGCAACGGAGCGTCCGGTTACGCCCACGTAGCTCAAGTCACGATAAGTTGATTTTTAACGCAAAGCGAGAAATAACGCAAGTCTATTTTTGGGTGTCCGAAATTTTAATTAACAGATCCTGCTCCTAATTGGTAACACACCTGATCTGAAGAAAAATTTCTGCATAGAAATAGAAACAAAAGTGTACATGTGATGAGTGAGTGTTTTTACAATTTTTAAAGGTTGAACCACAAGAAAAGTCGAGTACTCGTGAGGTACATGCGTGTAAGTGACGTGCACGGTGGCTAGGGAGGCATCTCTGGTTAAATATACAATTTTGAGCATTAGAGTATAGCAGACCAGGAGGTCATACTGTAACAAGACCAGGAGGTCATACTGTAACAAGACCAGGAGGTCATAACAGACCAGGAGGTCCAGGTACAGCCGACAAGGAAGTCCGCTATACAGTTCACAGGCACAACACCGAAAAGGGTTGGTGCAACACCCATATAGGCCATATAAGCTCTGGCTGAAGGAATTCGCAGTCGTAAGTTTCGATTCCATTGGTCTTTCCGTACATAAGCTTAGTTGTTTGTGTACTGAACGACTGGACCGCACGTAAGTGTGTGCAGTAGTTAGTAATCTGACCTAATACCATTAGAGTAAAGGGGTCACAAACGCTATCTGTACACTCTAACGTGATTTGTGTAATTTTTTTTATTTTAAGGGAAGTTCGCTGCTCACTCAGGAACTATCCAGCAACCAATAGTTACTGGAAAGAGTAAGTGTTCTTCGGATAACCCTCGCAGGTTCCAGTAAATAGAGGTTCAGGTCGCAGGGGCCCTAGGTCGAGTACGCCAGCACCGTATCGGTGTGATCAGGTCGTATTGGTCGGCGTGGGCGAGTGAGTGGGGTACTCGGTAAACCGCCACCGTCAGCCTATTGTTGACATTTGGTTTTGCGTAAAGGGTTGGCTAAATAAAGCAACACTTTCGAACTATGGGGGCCACTTGTTCAGGTAGGGGGCGATCAACCTCGGTTCGGGTTGATTCAGTGGTCCGACCAATTGGGTCGGCCAGGTATATAATGTGTGAGAAATATGGAAGTCACACAGAAACTTTATGTGATGAATGGGAGAGAATGACTGTACATGACGGGGAGAAATTCCCAAGAGTAGGGAGCTTCAGCTCAGAAGTGTTACAAAATTTAAGGAGGAGGATATGTCTCATAAAATCAACAAAGAGACGAATCCAGCATTATGATTATTTACAGTTGTGGCAACAGGAAGGTGAGATACAGAGAGGTTTGGCTCAGGCGGCGGGATCTGGCTCTAACAGAAAACTGATTGCCACGGCCCCACACCCACCATATATATCAGGAGAGAAGTTGATTGCGGAGAAAGACGCACTAAGGTGTAACACAAAATCACTTAGTAACTGTGTAAATGTTAATGATAATGTTAACCCATTAACCCATGCAAGTATTAACCCGTGCAAGTTGTACCCTGTTTTGAACTTTCCTCAGGAGTGTGATCAAGAGGACGAATCGGCAACGATTTCAGCGCTCTCTCTAGCAGCCACCATAGCAGAGACCACAGTAGGCACAGCTCCACCCACGAGATTAGTAAAGGCCCCTAGCGGAGGGATAGGTGAGGTCATATCAACTGGTAAGTACGGCACCATGCATTATGCTGAGACTATTTCACCACAGCCTGTAGAATCTACACAGAATGAGGTTGTTAGAATTACACCTGTTAGAGTAATAGCAGTGCCAAATGGGAAAACAGACGCATCAGGAGCCACTCCCATTAGGAACATTGCCATGTACACTCCATTTTCCCGAATGGAATTAAGGACCATAGTGTCTGAATTTCCTGACCCTAGAAAAGACTTAGTTGCCAGTCAAAAATACATCAGAGACTTGGGTAACACTGCAGAGCCCAACAATAAAGACTGGCAGATATTGCTGAAAGCATGTTTACCCTCAAATGTCGACGCAACTCAATTTTTAGCTGATTGCGGACTAGATCATGATGTACCTCTTACAGATGTGTACAACCAAGATAATGTGAAAAGAATAAACTTGCAGCTAAAAGAGTATTTCCCAGCAGTAGCTAAATGGAATAAGATATTCTCCATTAAACAGAAGGAGTCAGAGACAGCTGCAGAGTATTTTCACAGAGCATTATTAGAAATGGCAAAATACACAGGCATAGAGGACATTAAAACAGACACAAACCATCGGGAAGTAGCAGTATCGGTACTGATGGATGGTTTAAAAGAGTCATTGAAGACTAGGGTACAGACCACACAACCATGTTGGCGAGGTCTGTCTGTGGCTACTTTGAGAGAGGCTGCTATTGATCACGATAGAAACATCACCAGACACAGGGAACAACAAGGTGATAAATTAATGTCAGTAAGTATACAGGCTCTGACCACAAGGCAGCCTTTGTTTGTATCACCAAATCCTGTGGGTAAGTCAAGTATGGTTACTTGTTATTCTTGTCACAAACAGGGACACATGGCACGAGATTGTAGAGTAAAGAATCCACGAAACTCATACCAACCCCCTAGACAACGACACGACACACGACATTGGGAGCAAGGTCCGCAGAAACGGAGTTATGAGCCACATACAGGGGAAACAAAAAGATATCCCCCAAACAGAGACTGGCATGCCTCTGGTAGTTCCCAACTATCTCCCTCACAAGTAGTTGCTGCCAGCGGGATTCAGGGAGGTCACCATACCCAATAGGGGTGTGGCCATACCTGTAATCTGCAGCCAGTAAAATTAATTGCCAACCTTGGAAGTGAACCCGAGATCGCAATTAATGTAGCTGGTAAAACTTTAAACTTTCTTGTAGACACAGGGGCGGCCAAGTCAGTGATAAATTCGACAGTGGGCATGAGAACCACTGGTAGGACAATTCCAGCCATGGGAGTAACAGGAGTAGTCCAGCACTACCCTGTTAGCAAACCAGCCGAGATTACAATAGGGCCTTTGCATACCAAGCATTCCTTTTTGCTGGCTGCATCGGCACCAACCAATCTCCTGGGAAGAGACTTACTGTGTAAAATGGGGTGCGTCATTTATTGTACTCCTGAAGGTGTATTCTTGGACATACCTGAGAAACACGCTCAGGAAGTGCGAGACATGTTAGACTCCCCATCAAAATTAATGTCACATACCATTATGACAAATAGGAATCCATCCCAAATAGAAGAGATGACATCTCAGATACCAGAGTCACTTTGGACAAAAGACGGACAAGACACTGGATTAATGGCAAACGTAGCTCCAGTAGTTGTACAAGTAAAAGATTGTAGGATAGCTCCAAAAATCCCACAGTACCCTCTGAAGCCAGAGGTGGAGTTAGGAGTTTACCCAGTAATAGAGCGCTTGCTACAACAGGGCATTCTGGTAAGAACGTCCAGCACTGCTAATAGTCCCATCTTCCCTGTGAAAAAGAGTGGGGGGAGGGGTTACAGACTAGTGCAGGATCTAAGGGGGATTAACAAAATAGTTGAGAGTCAGTTCCCCGTAGTGCCAAATCCAGCTGTCATCCTAATGCAAATCCCTCCCACTGCCAAATTTTTCACTGTTATTGACCTCTGCTCCGCTTTCTTTTCGGTACCTCTGCACCCTGACAGCCAATATTTGTTTGCATTCACATACAGAGGAGTCCAATACACGTGGACTCGATTACCCCAAGGTTTCATAGATAGTCCAAGTATATTTTCTCAGGCTTTGCATGATTGTTTACAGTCTTTCCAACCAGACAGTGGATCAGTATTGATACAGTATGTGGACGATTTATTACTGTGTTCAGATTCACTGGAAGCATCTCTGAAGGATACGAAACAGCTCCTGTTTCATCTTTCAGACACAGGACACAAGGTTTCCAAAGACAAGTTACAATTATGCCAAACTAAGGTAAAATATTTGGGACACTGTCTAACACAAGGACTGAGACACCTGACCGCTGATAGAATCCAAGCAATTAGAGACATGACTCTGCCACAAACCCAGCAACAGATCAGAACGTTTTTAGGAATGTGTGGGTATTGCCGTAATTGGATCCCAGGGTTTTCCATTTTGGCGTTACCTTTGCAGGAAATGGTCTCCTCAAACAAACCTGATAGGATTTCGCATACAGACGAGTCCGAAACAGCATTTGAGAGACTCAAACAGTGCCTAACGCAGGCACCAGCACTAGGTATGCCAGACTATGGGAAACCCTTTGAACTATACGGAACAGAAAGTGCTGGTTGCGCGGCAGGTGTACTAACCCAAAAACACGGTGATGCCAGCAGGCCAGTGGCATACTACAGCGCTCAGCTAGACACGGTAGCGCGATCCCTCCCCACATGTTTGCGAAGCGTTGCTGCGATAGCATTGCTAGTGACAAAAAGCGAAGATGTCGTGCTAGGCCACAACCTCACAATCCATACGCCACATGCAGTATCAGCCTTATTGAATTCTGCCCAAACCAGACACGTCTCATCAGCGAGGTTTACAAGATGGGAATTGGCACTAATGGCCCCCGTAAACATCACCATAAGGAGATGCAGTGCATTAAATCCTGCAACGTATCTCCCAGGTGTGCCTGGTCAGGCACAAAGGGTGGAAGGTGAGAGTGATGGGGAAGGAGGATTTAATACAAAGGAAGATACACATGATTGTATGGAATATTTGACCCAAAATTTTACCGCAAGGCCTGACATCAGTGACAACCCACTGGAAGATGCAGAACTCACGTTCTACACGGACGGTAGTTGTCATAGACAGTCAGACTCGGGAGACTTGTGTACTGGATACGCAGTCGTAGATGACCAAGACACCATAGAAGCGGAACCACTAGGCCCACCTCACTCAGCCCAGGTTGCTGAACTGGTCGCCCTAACCAGAGCATGTGAATTGGCTAAGGGTAAGTCAGCCAATATCTACACCGATTCTAGATACGCATTCGGGGTAGTCCATGATTTCGGAGCCCTATGGCGTCTCAGAAATTTCATGACGGCCGCTGGTACACCGGTAGCGCATGCAGCTCACATAAAAAGGCTTCTAACAGCGATACAGGAACCCGACAGAGTGGCTGTTATCAAATGTAAAGCACACACATATAGCCAAGACCCGGTATCACTTGGTAACAGCCGAGCAGACGAAGCTGCTAAGTTAGCAGCTGCTACCCCCATACAGACAGACACCACACAATTGATGGTATTTAATACCATTAACACACAGAAGTTGTGTGAAATGCAAAATTTGTGTTCCACACAGGAAAGGGCAGTCTGGAAGGCAAAGGGATATGGCCAGGAGTCCTCAGGACTCTGGACGGATGGACATGGTAAACCAGTGGCCCCCAGAGCATATCTTCCATGTCTGGCTGAAGCAGCTCACGGGCTGACTCATCTAGGCAAGGAAGGGATGTGCAAACTGGTGAGAGCATATTGGTGCGCCCCAGGATTCTCCTCTCATGCGAGTAAAAGAGCAATGTCATGCCTTACCTGTTTGAGAAAGAATATTGGAAAGGCAATACCTACAGAACCATCCCATATCCCACCTGCCGGCGGCCCTTTCCAGGTAATACAAATTGACTTTATACAATTACCCCCTTGTCGGAATTTGAAATATGTACTTGTTTGTATAGATGTTTTCTCAAATTGGGTCGAAGCATTTCCTGCGGCTACAAATACCGCTATGTTTACTGCTAAGAAAATTGTGCAGGAATTTGTATGTAGATATGGTATCCCTAGAATAATCGAAAGTGATAGGGGTACCCATTTTACAGGTGATGTCTTTCAAGGAATGTGTAAGTTGATGGGAATTGATAGCAAGCTGCACACTCCGTACCGTCCACAGGCGAGTGCGAAGGTCGAAAGAGTGAACAGCACTATTAAAAATAAATTGAGTAAAGTGATGGCAGAGACAGGATTGACATGGCCAGAAGCTTTACCCATTGTATTGTACAGTATCAGAACCACTCCCAGGTCCCCTCTTAATCTGTCTCCCTTTGAAATCTTGTTTGGTCGACAACCGCATGTCATGATTAACCCTCAGGATGATTTGAAATGTAACAATGAAGTAACTGTAAAGTACTTGATTAACATGAGTAAACAGTTAAGGAATCAGAATGATAGTCTGAAGTTGGTGATTCCTGATCTACCTGATAGTAATTGTCATGATATTGAACCTGGGGATTATGTAATGATACGGAATTTTCTACGCTCAGGTTGCCTTATTGACAGATGGGAAGGACCATACCAGGTCTTATTGACTAGCACTACAGCACTGAAGGTTGCTGAGAGAGAGACTTGGGTCCATTCATCCCACTGCAAGAAGGTTGCTGATCCAGAGAAGTCCCGTGATAAGGAACAGACGGTAGAGGTTGTATCACTGGAGTGTCTGTTCCAGGAGGACTGAGGCGGCACCTGAGCCTTGAAGACCGAGAGCTGTTGTCGACTCCCCACTCCCTTTTATTGTTTTCCTCCACTTCCCATCCCCTCTCCCTCAAATTTCTTTTTCCTCCTTCTCATTCTTCTCCGTTTCCTCCTATAAGATGGACTTGCCCCAAGAGACTGTGATCCGGATTTTCCTGTTGACCATGATGTTGACCAGAGCAGTCTGTTCCGGCGAGAGTACCATGGAGGTCGATAGAGGTTCTGGAATGGGTTCTGATGATAAAGATGGAGGCGTAGTTTTCCAAGATCAACCTAACCAACAAGCAAAGGCGAGTATCAGAAAACGATCCGATAGCATTGACCATAGAAGGAATTGTGACGGATTGTTAGCTGAGGAAAACTGTATCTGTAGGCTCTGTAACAATGTCATTGAAGATGGGTGCATTAAGAAATGCCAATCCAGTTTTAATATCCATATGGACCGGCATCCATTGAGTGACTATCACTCCTTAGTGGGTAATGTGTTAAACAAAACGGATTGTTGGGTATGCTCTCAAGTACCTCAAGGTCATAGCAAATCAGGGCTAGTGCCATTTCCTTTAACGATAGGGGAGGTACTTGAGTTAAATGGTGGGAGACCGGTGGACAGGAGGTTTAATATCTCCAGCCCTCCTAGTTTGAAGCTCCACCAATACCATGTGGATAGGTCCCTATTATGTTTCAACATCTCTAATCCCAGAAAGCCGGGAAATTGGGAAGTGTCATGGAGTAACCACACCATGACCTTTTCGCATAGAGCAGATAGAATGCCTACAGATACAGAGCTTGTACGCCACATAGCCAGTAGAGGAAAATCTTTCCGGTATAGGTACACCTTAGGAAATAGGATTACGAGAGTTGGAGAAGTATCACCAGGATACTGTGCACATATCATACAACCTGATACGTGTATTAAGCAGATGGAAGAATTAGGATTAGGAGAGTTCACCTGGAAGGTGTGTAATATGGTTATGTCCTTCTCCGTCCCATATGTTCTCCCCGATGATGCATATTTCATATGCGGGAGAAAGGCGTACAAGTGGCTTGCCCCAAACTCTGAAGGATTGTGTTATATTGGAAAAGTATTGCCTGAAGTAATGACTGTAACACATGATAAAATGAAAGACATACATCGTGGTGCCCAAGCTCCTTATACTCACACCCATTACGAGCACGTTGTTAAAAGGCACCTGATAGAGAAGACAGAGCATCCGGCCTCTGATCTAATAAGTGAATCCACCGGGATTCAATTCTTAATCGCGTTAGATTTCACCCGCACCGCTAGAGGAGTGCTAAATTATAAATACATATCGGCGCTCGCAAATTTGTTAGATAATATCACTGAAATGTATGATGACACGTTTAGATATACTGGAAGGGAACTTCAAGCTTATAAAACAGAACTGGTGCAGCATAGAATGGTTCTTAATTACCTCACAGCAGTGACAGGCAGATATTGTGTTACATTAGCAACACAGTACGGCGTGAAGTGTTGCACGTATATCACGAATAGCACCGAGGATCCGGTCGAGGTCATAGACCAAAAGATGGACGATATTCTCCAATTGAAGTGGGAATTTCGCCGAAAACACAATCTCACTCTTGCTGCTGTAGGTAATGAGCTGACTGGTTGGGTGTCATGGTTGAACCCGCGAAATTGGTTCTCCGGTTTGGGAGACTGGGCTCAAGGAGTCATAATGGATGTTGGGAAGTTTCTCCTATGTATCTTAGGTGTTGTCATATCAATTGGCTTGATATTTAGATGCGGTCAGGCTTTAATGAAGTGCAAACATCGTACCAGGGTAATGAGTTTGAGGAGTGAGGAAACTGTAATTAACCTGGATTTGATTTATGACCCAATGATAGAAACAATGATGTGATGAAAATGCGATTTCTACGGTCCGTTTCTTTCACCTGTTTTTCTGCTTTTCTCCAAGATAAAAAGACCCCCTTGGACGAGGAAGTTGACGAGACGCTATACAGACAACGGATAGACCAAAGAAGAAGTTTTGACCACTTGAGATATGGACATTTAATGAACTTTGCCATGGATCCCCAGTTTCCCTAGAATTCTTAAACTTACGCTAGCCCAACATTTTTTGTAAATCTAATGGCATTGACAAAGCTTTTTGCTCACACCTAATGGGCAACACAGCGCAAAGAAGACGACTTTCAACTGATACCGAACAAAACTTCAACCGACAAATGTACATTAACCTGACATAGAATACCACCGCATTTACCGTAATTATGTCTTTTCTTCATTTCTACAACCCTCAGGTAATGACACACATAGTATAAGGAATACAGGCACAGATATCAGCAATCACATATTCCCCCATTCATGTATCATCAACTAAAATCTGCTCCCCATTTTGTTCAAAATCCGAAAAGAGCTCGGTAAAGTTTGACAGCCCATCCACAGACCCGTACCACGGGATAAGAAGGAATTCAAATGTATACTTCGCAATACCTCGAAGCTTGATTTACAACACGTACGGCACGATGATACATGACCCCCCAAACATGGACTCATACACACATGCTTCTGCTATCTCACTAGGTCATACCCTCTTCCCACCTACTCCTCTCTCCTCCCTTACCCAACCATGGAAATGAATTAACCCCTGACATATATTTTTCTCCTTTTGAAATGTTTTAGAAGGTGGCAGTTATTATTGACTGCCAAAGGGTGGACTGTCAAAGTCAGAAAAATATCTCTATGCACACTACCATATTTGCACCTCACACAGGTCCGTGCTGCGCATGCGTACGCTCTCCCGTACGTGCGCATACTCACAGTCGCGGGCACCCGCAGGCGCATGGTATGCGTATTTACGGTAGAGTTTATGCGATCGTAGCGTGCGACTCAATCATTACATATTTTCACTAATAATGTATTTTGTAGATCATGGTCCCTTTGATAGATTCTGAAAGTTTGGTTAATATAGAATGTTTATGAACAGAGGAATCCCTCTTTGTTTGATACGAAGGGTCAGACAGGAGTAATACAGTGGTGTTTAGTATCCATCGGAAGAATATTTAATTAGAAATATTCCGGTGTTGGTTTGAAGCAGATCAATCGCTCGTGCGAATAGTTATGGACATAAGAAGTTTATGAACATTTACTTTATTTGCACTTTATTACCCATGCGGCGGGAAACCCAGTTTCCCTCCCACCTGAGCAGTTGGAAATAGTCACAGCCCACCTGTATGAATCAACCTATGACCTTTTGTTATAATGCGAAGCCGAATTCCTGTGTCCAATGAACAATGAGATTGTAGGGACCATTGAATTGTATTGTGTGTGGGGCATAAATAGGCAGGCCGACCGTATCCAGTTCACTCTCTTCAACGGTTCTCATTGCTGATAATCGGGAGCTGGATATCGAGGCGCATGCGATCGTTTCCCCTTGTGCGTAAGTTTTCTCCGTAATCATATTGTCTTACTGTGAGCCATCTCTCTCTCTCTCTCTATCTCTCTCGTATTTTCCTTTAATTGTATTGTATTGTATTTCCTGTGTAGTTTATCTGGTTAGTTGGTTTATGTTATATTGTAGTGTATCATTTGTACTGTGATTCCTTTTTGCAAGTATAATAGTTAAAATACATATAATAGGTTTTGGACCCTAAGCCCAGGTATCTGTGTATTCTTTATAAGGGTTAAGTATTCTCTGAGCGTCGGTGACGCTCAAGCAGCTTTGTAGTTAATCAGGTTACACCAGGTTGCACTTACACTCTGTCTCCACACTAAGGTATACTGTGTATCTCATTGTTAAAGGTATAGATATAAAGGGTTTAACGTTGTAAGCGTCTGCACCGATGGTGATCTCCTCGTGGTCCCGAGCGTACGCTACGCTATAGCGAATCATCACGTTAGTCGGCAGCCAATAGCGTGCCTGCCTGTGATCACTGGGCCGTAAGCGAACGTGACGCTTGAGCGTCTCGACTACGGTTGAGCGATCGCTACACAACTTGCGTACCCTTAAGGTACTTCTTACGTAGATAGCGTACAGTGTTGTTAGACCTCTTAAAGTGTTTTATATACGATAAATATTTAGCTTTATCAACTGACTCGCTGTTTATCTTGCATGCCCCCAACAAGCTGGGTGCTCCTGCTTCAAAGCAAACTATTGCTCGCTGGATCTGTAGCACGATTCAGCAGGCTCATTCTGCGGCTGGATTGCCGCATCCAAAATCAGTAAAAGCCCATTCCACAAGGAAGGTGGGCTCTTCTTGGGAGGCTGCCCGAGGGGTCTCGGCTTTACAGCTTTGCCGAGCGGCTACTTGGTCGGGTTCAAACACATTTGCAAAGTTCTACAAGTTTGATACCCTGGCTGAGGAGGACCTTGTGTTTGCTCATTCGGTGCTGCAGAGTCATCCGCACTCTCCCGCCCGTTTGGGAGCTTTTGTATAATCCCCATGGTCCTTACGGAGTTCCCAGCATCCACTAGGACGTCAGAGAAAATGAGAATTTACTCACCGGTAATTCTATTTCTCGTAGTCCGTAGTGGATGCTGGGCGCCCGTCCCAAGTGCGGACTTTCTGCAATACGTGTATATAGTTATTGCTTAACTAAGGGTTATTGTTATGAGCCATCCGTTGAGTGAGGCTCAGTTGTTGTTCATACTGTTAACTGGGTAAAGGTATCACAAGTTGTATGGTGTGATTGGTGTGGCTGGTATGAGTCTTACCCTGGATTCAAAATTTCCTTTCCTTGTAATGTCAGCTCTTCCGGGCACAGTTTCCCTAACTGAGGTCTGGAGGAGGGGCATAGAGGGAGGAGCCAGTGCACACCAGATAGTACCTAATCTTTTCTTTAGAGTGTCCAGTCTCCTGCGGAGCCCGTCTATTCCCCTTGGTCCTTACGGAGTTCCCAGCATCCACTACGGACTACGAGAAATAGAATTACCGGTGAGTAAATTCTCATTTTTTGTAATATGCACTTGAATCAAGCTGCCCATTTACAGATTCAGACATTGGACCAAAAACACTGAGCAATCGGGGTCTGTGTTCAGTGGCCTCAAATGTGGCTGACCAAAAGTCAGATGGCTCTGGTTGTGTGTATCTCAGGCTGGGTGGCACAGGTAGCTTGGCCACACGCTTTCAGATTAGGGTCACCAGCCAGACAGATTTACAGGCGTTTCCAATGCATATTTTATTGTTCTCATTGTTGGCTCAGGCAAACTTCACAATCTCAGATGCGCAGAACTGCCAGTAAGCAAGTGTGTAAATTATAGTAATAAGCCCACTGTGATTCCTGTCGGTGGCATAGAAACATTGTAAAATATTTGTAAGATCTGTTTCTGCTATTTAAGCGCGAACACTGCAGACAGCATCACAAGTCACACAAAGTGAAGTGAGCGCCTGTGAGAATGTGTTTGTTTGTTCAATGTATCGCCTGTCAGTACTAAGGCAAGTTTAATTGGCCTCATTTATCCATGTTCAATACAGTAAAAAAAAAAAAAAAAACGGTAGGTCCATTTGTAAGAGCCTTGAAGCTGTTCTGCACTGATGTTTCTATACTGATGGCCATGCCAAGCTTCGTTATTCCATCTGTACTTATTCATGGGGCGGTATTCAATTCTTTCCACCTCCTTCCTTCCACAGCCATTCTGTTTCTGCTGATGGGCGTGATATCATCATTTCAGCTCGCTACCCCCGGCCTAGCAAGGCTCCATAACCCTTTACACAGCTAACCTGATTACTATGGGTGCGATATGCGTGATAACAGGGATCACTTGAGGAAGGAGATTGGGCGTGATATATCATTTGAATACCGCCCATTGTCCGATTTGGTATCCAAACTTGCAGCTGACCAGAGTTCTGTCTCACAGCTCGCGGACTCTCTGCAGCAATGTGTGCACATATCCCAACACAGCTTATCATACTTTAAAAGATATGTAAATCAGTGTATGGGAACAGTGTATGTAAATCAGTGTATGGGAATATAAACCATATACATTACACAAACACCGGCTGATATTATTATACAATACACATAAATCTGTAACACACTTACCCACAGAAGAAAATATAAAAGATGCCACAATAAAAAAAATATGTAATTTAAATTTTTGGATAGTGCTGAATTGATTATATAGTGCAAACTGATATTATAGCTGATGTTATATTTAGTCTATTTTTAGATAACCTCCGTAGCTTTGTTCCATGCACAGACCGCAATCAGCAGGTTAATAAAAACATCAGTAGTTTACAAGGTTAAAATGTAGCAATCCCAATTAATTTACTAACACAGAGGCAACCGCTCCGCCTATTGATTTTATAAGGCTGGTATACTATAATTCATCCACGGTATGCGGGTATTTCAAGTCTGGCCAGACAATTTACTGTATATAAGTAGTGTCTTTGTTCCCCATGTGAGGTCTCACCGCATTAGGATCCTCCTCAAATTATATATGCCTCCAGACTTTTTGATTAATGATGAATAATTGCTGGACTTGCTCGTTTATAATCTTTTTGTGCTATGACTGGATGTTTTTATTGACCTGCTGATTGCTATCCGTACATGGAACAAAGCCATGGAGGTTGTCTAAAAATAGACTAAATATAACATCTGATATATCACTTGTAAATGATATATATATTTTTTTAATTGTGGCATCTTTTTTTTTTTCTGTGGGTAAGTGAGCTTCAGATTTATATGTATAGTAATACCGGACGGTGTTTGTGTAGTGTATATTGTTTATATTATTATTATTATTATTATTATTATTATTAATTTTTTATTTTTTTTTAAACTGACTTTACATACTTTTTTCGCAGTTCCATTTGATTTTAAGGGCTGAGTATCCCTTGTGTAGGTAGTAGCTGGGAAAGCAGGTTAATAGTGCTTGATCAAAAAACATCTAAGTCATCTGGTTTTATAGTATAATACTTTAGCCTGCGTACAGACCATACATTACTCCATATTAGTTAATGTTTGAAAGGTAAAGCCAGCCTGGGAAGATTACATGCTTTTGAGGTTCACAGAAATATTGCATAGACACTGAAAGCATTTGCACCACCAAATGGAGAAAATATTTATTCATTGTGTCAGGTTAATAATCACTTGTCGGGTAAATAATTACAGGTTGCTTTCATTTGATTACCTTTTTACTTACTTCCTAGGGAAAGAATATGGAAAAGCAGATGAGCGTTGGCTTCATTCAGACCCCACAATCGTGTCTCTGGAGATCCTCACTGTGGTTGTGGATGGCTTGTTGGCTTTAGTGTTGATTTATGCTATTGTCAAGGATAAGTACTACAGGTGTGTTCCAACTAATGCACTAACTGGCCCGAAACATGTCTCCCTCTGTCTGTGCCATTCTTGTATCTTAGAGAGTATCTGCCACCCAAACAAGGTGGAATCAGACATTTTGTAGCTTAAACCAAAATTCAGCCCATATAATGGTTCAGCTCACAAAATGGCTGCTTTTACTGTATGATGACAGATGGAGAAATGTGTGTGTATACAGTATATATTTCTCACTTGACGCTACATGGCTGAGTCGTTATTTTTGTCACCACCCCTTCCAGCCAATTAATAAATTACAGCCAGCGAACGTGAAAGATCTAACATTAAGTAACCATACCTTTTTTTAAGGAGTAACTTTAGCACTATAGGAAATAAACTAATGGGCCCTACACACTGGCCAACATCACTGCACGATATGAACGATCTCGGTCATTAATGAACGAGATAACGTTCATATCGTGCAGAGTGGAGGCACCAGCGATGAACGATGCGCGGCCCCGCCCTCGTTCATCGCTGGTTCCCTGTCGGCTGTGCATGCAGGCCAATATGGATGAGATCGTCCATATTTGCCTGCACGTCTACGGAGCCGGGTGACGGGGGGAGTGCAGAAACTTCACTCCCCCCGTCGCTGCCCCTCCGCCGCCGGGTCGCCTGACGGCCGTATCGGCGGTCGGGCAGCTCGGCGGCACATCGCCAAGTCTGTAGGGCCCAACCGGCTGCAGTCCTCAATAAGATATTATTTTGATTAAAAGTCCATGTTGATAAGTCATTGGCTATCTTACTAGTCATTTTCCGCAGGAGTAAGACAGTCCTCCTTTGCAATTAGTTATGTAGGCTTACATATTTCCAACATATTTCTTAGATATTATTATTATGGTGCTGGGATGTTGTATGTAGCAGATTCTAGCGGAGATGTTATAAGCAGTGAAAAGAGTGGAGACGTATGCCAGTGGAGAAGTTGCCCATAGCAACCAATTAGCATTTTAAGTGACATTTATCATTTGCAACAGATCAGCTGATTGGTTGTCATGGGCAACTTCACCAACTGGCTCATTTCTGCACTCTTTTCACTGCTTAATACATCTCCCCCAGAGTCTGTTTGGCTGTTGGAGTCCACAGCACAACTGCCCAGCACTATTATATCTGAGATCGTCTGATAGAGATGATGGAGAATGGGGCCATGAGGGGAGAGCAGCCTAATGTGACATTCAGTGCGTACATATGGTTCTGAAAATTATGTTTGGCTCAAATAAGGCTTCTCTTAGTTATATGGCATAGTAACGTCACTAGGGCGATGTGGACTGCATCAGGTGACATTATCTGAGGGGTTGACACCAATATAGTATAGCTGCTCTGCTATTGTTGTGTCACCTACTCGGATGGGGTCACCGAGCAGCAGGGCCAGGAGAGGCTGGGAACGGCCATCAGCTCCTGAAGCGCTGGGCAAGACCCCAATGTGATGATAAGGGGGTGTGACGTGGTCATGACCCCAAAATGGCACACACCAGGGGGGGGTGGCTTCATAGGCACAAATTCATCCACAGTGCCGCACTAGGTGATACTCACCCAAGTGATGCCACTGACCGTGCATCGGATGTCTTGACAATAGATTTTGTATTGCATATTGAAGGTACCAGATAGGCTTGGTATATAACGCTCAGCAGTAGGCAACCTACTGTTTGAGTCTCTTGCCACCTCTGTATGTCTAAGACCAGTGTAACACTGGGATAGGGTAATCTTGACCCCCCAAGCACCCGTTGAGCCCTTGGAGGGAACATAGGTTGCATAATTGATGATTCTGGTTACATTTGTTGAGTTGTGACAATACTATAAAGAGCTTCCGGAGCCAGGTGTCTGCTACTACTTGTGTAAATGTTTCTACTTGTGTAAATGTTAATTATTACAGTAGACCAGGCATGTCCAAACTGTGGCCCTCCAGCTGTTGAGAAACTACACATCCCAGCATGCCCTGACACAGCTTTAGCATTCTCTGACAGCAAAACTGTGTCAGGGCATGCTGGGATATGTAGTTTCACAACAGCTGGAGGGCCGCAGTTTGGACATGCCTGCAGTAGGCCTATTTATAGTCAGACTGAAAAAAATCCTACATTTTGCTTTTTGATGTAGGTGCGTTTTTGTTATTATGTTCTTTTAGGTTATTATTTCTTATTATGTTCTTTCTGTTTCAGGCACTTTATACAAATCACACTATGTGTATGTGAATTATACGGAGGATGGATGACGTTCTGCCCAGAATGGTTAATTGGCAGCCCTAATCTTAACACCTCCAACTGGTTATATAAGTGGGTCTATTTAGTGTTCTTCAATGGCATATGGGTTGTTGTCCCGGTGCTCTTACTCTGCCAATCTTGGCTGGACCTTCAAAAACTTCATGTCAGCAAAAGAAACCCTGCAAAGAAGTCCCGATAAGGAAATATGTTGAAAAATTGGGATTATTTTTATAGTTGTACATTGGTTTCTTTTTGTTAAATGATATAATGTTATATTTTTAGAAACTGAAGGCTTAATGTGGGCAGTGGTTTAAATTTGTTGTTTTTATCACTTTTGTTTTGCTCAGAGAGTTTAATAAAGCCCAGTCTCAAATTTTAATTAATTTTTGTTGTACTGCCTATTAATTTATAATGCATCATGGCTAGGGTTCTCCTGTAACAGAGAGATGTAGTTGTTTGTTTTATTATTTACTATACAGTAACTTGATTAAATGTGTAATGCCACGTAGAAATTTTTTCCCCTAAACCACGTTTGACACAAATTTGTTTATGTCCTTCTATAATTCAGTTTTCCGTTTGCAAAATCTTACTGTGAGTGAGACAAATAGCTGCACTGAGTCTGCAAGCTGGAACACATTTATATTGGAGAACTCAAGCTCGTTCCTGAGATGTCCCTGGTGAAAATCACCGAAACATTAGACATTTACCTTGAATCCTGATGCAAGTCCAAATTCCTCAATTGTTTTTATGAAAACGCACAGCATCTATTTACTGCTGCTCTGCTAAGCGGAGCCTGCAATGTTAGACCTGGGCCTCCCAACACCAGCATCGCAGGGGACCTTCCCGCCAAAATTGGGACAGTTGGGTAGGCTCCTGAGGCGAGACTCTGATTGCTTCTGCTGTGTCACTACCCCAAGTATTACCACCACTGTGTTCCTGCATTATCTTGTTATTTCTACTTATCCAATAAACCCAACACCCTGGATAAGGAGTCCCTGTGTGGCCTGACAGTCACTTTCACATCCGCTGTGCATCCGGTTGTGACCACAATCCCAATAGGCTACAAATATTTTAACAGTTTTGGAGTCTTTGCCATAATTTTAGATAATAAGAATTTACTCACCGGTAATTCTATTTCTCGTAGTCCGTTGTGTCTAGTAAGTCCATAATACTCTCCTGGCAGAAATGGACATTGCATTAATTCTAGATGCCAGCCGGCAAATATCCCTCTGTGCATCTCTCATAGATAAGACTACGTCTTTAATATGCTCTATGGTTAGCAATATAGTGTCCCTGTCAAGGGAATCAATGTTATCAGACAGGGAATCGGACCACGCTGCTGCAGCACTGCACATCCATGCTGAAGCAATAGCAGGTCTCAGTATAGTACCTGAGTGTGTATATACAGACTTCAGGATAGCCTCCTGCTTTCTATCCGCAGGCTCCTTTAAGGCGGCCGTATCCTGAGACGGCAGTGCCACCTTTTTTGACAAGCGTGTGAGCGCTTTATCCACCCTCGGGGATGTCTCCCAACGTAACCTGTCCTCTGGCGGGAAAGGGTACGCCATCAGTAACTTTTTAGAAATCACTAGTTTCTTATCGGGGGAAGCCCACGCTTCTTCACACACTTCATTCAACTCATCTGATGGGGGGAAAACCACTGGTTGCTTTTTCTCCCCAAACATAATACCCTTTTTACTGGTACCTGGGTTAATGTCAGAAATGTGCAACACATTTTTTATTGCCGTAATCATGCAACGGATGCCCCTTGTGGATTGTGTATATGTCTCATCCTCGTCGACACTGGAGTCAGACTCCGTGTCGACATCTGTGTCTGCCATCTGAGGTAGCGGGCGTTTTTGAGCCCCTGATGGCCTTTGAGACGCCTGGGCAGGCACTGGCTGAGAAGCCGGCTGTCCCACAGCTGTTATGTCATCGAACCTTTTATGTAAGGAGTTGACACTGTCGTGTAAAACCTTCCACATATCCATCCACTCTGGTGTCGACCCCGCAGGGGGTGACATCACATTTATCGGCACCTGCTCCGCCTCCACATAAGCCTCCTCATCAAACATGTCGACACAGCCGTACCGACACACCGCACACACACAGGGAATGCTCTGACTGAGGACAGGACCCCACAAAGTCCTTTGGGGAGACAGAGAGAGAGTATGCCAGCACACACCACAGCGCTATATAACAGGGATTTACACTAACACAAAGTGATTTTCCCTATAGCAGCTATACAAATACAGTTTGCGCCTAAATTCAGTGCCCCCCTCTCTTTTTTACTCTTTGAGCCTGGAAACTGCAGGGGAGAGCCTGGGGAGCTGTCTTCCAGCGGAGCTGTGAAGAGGAAATGGCGCCAGTGTGCTGAGGGAGATAGCCCCGCCCCCTTTTCGGCGGGCTTCTCCCGCTCTTATATTAATATTATGGCAGGGGATTTTTGCACATATATAGTTTATTAATATTATGTGCTGTTTGCCAATGTAAGGTACTCTAATTGCAGCCCAGGGCGCCCCCCCCCCCCCCCCAGCGCCCTGCACCCATCAGTGACCGGAGTATGTGGTGTGCATAGGGAGCAATGGCGCACAGCTGCAGTGCTGTGCGCTACCTTAATGAAGACCGGAGTCTTCAGCCGCCGATTTCCAGGAAGTTCTTCTTGCTTCTGGCTCTGCAAGGGGGACGGCAGCGCGGCTCTGGGACCGGACGACCGAGGCTGGGCCTGTGTTCGATCCCTCTGGAGCTAATGGTGTCCAGTAGCCTAGAAGCCCAAGCTAGCTGCAAGCAGGTAGGTTCGCTTCTCTCCCCTAAGTCCCTCGTAGCAGTGAGTCTGTTGCCAGCAGATCTCACTGAAAATAAAAAACCTAATAAATACTTTCTTTTACTAGAAGCTCAGGAGAGCCCCTAGTGTGCAACCAGCTCGAGCCGGGCACAGATTCTAACTGAGGTCTGGAGGAGGGGCATAGAGGGAGGAGCCAGTGCACACCAGTAGTCCTAATTCTTTCTTAGAGTGCCCAGTCTCCTGCGGAGCCCGTCTATTCCCCATGGTCCTTACGGAGTTCCCAGCATCCACTAGGACGTCAGAGAAAATTTAATTTTCTCATACGTCCTAGAGGATGCTGGGGACTCCAAAAGGACCATGGGGTATAGACTGATCCGCAGGAGCTTGGGCACACTATAAAGACTTAAACTGGGTGTGAACTGGCTCCTCCCTCTATGCCCCTCCTCCAGACCTCAGTTAGACTTTGTGCCCAGGAGTGATGGGTCACACACTAGGGGAGCTCTCCTGAGTTTCTCTAAAAGACTTTGTTAGGTTATTATTTTCAGGAAGACCTGCTGGCTACAGGCTCCCTGCAGTGTGGGAGTGAGGGGAGAGAAGCAGACCTACTTCTGTGAGTTTCAAGGCTCTGCTTCTCGGCTACTGGACACCATTAGCTCCAGATGGTTCAATCACTTGGTGCGCCTAGCTGCTTGTTCCCGGAGCCACGCCGTCACCCCCTCACAGAAGCCAGAAGAAAGAAGCCGGGTGAGTATTAGAAGAACCGAAGACTTCAGTGACGGCAGAAGACTTCAGTAACGGAGGTACAAAGGTTGCACTGTGCTCCATGCTCCCACACACCAACGGCACTCACGGGTGCAGGGCGCTGGGGGGGGGAGCGCCCTGGGCAGCAGGTTGCTGATTTCTTCTTAAGGCTGGCGCAAAAGCATTCCGGTACCTAGCTATCGTATATCATACCCCCGTCAGCATATAACTGCACTGCGCGCCATTATTTTCCCGCCGCCGGCTCCCACGGGTGCAGGGCGCTGGGGGGAGAGCGCCCTGGGCAGCATATTTTTTATTGTAATTACTTATGCTGGCGGTGCCGGGGCTCCATGTCCCGGACCCCCGCCAGCGTGTGCTAGCGCACTCCGCGCCATTTTCCCACCGCCGCCGGCTCCATGGGTGCAGGGCGCTGGGGGGGAGCGCCCTGGGCAGCATTTGTTAAATCATCCCGGGCGGGGGAACATACCCGGACACCGGGTGTTTTCACCCCGCCAGGGCACTGCAGCGTGCACACTGCGCTCCGTCGCTCCCACACACCAACGATTTCCGTGGGTGCGGGGCGCACCCTGGGCTGCGTTTTTGTGCATATAGGGGTATATACAGGGGGTTAATCCCTGTATATAAGCCCCAGTTCAATTTAAAGTTATATATGTATGTATATATGAGAGGGTAAGTGCGCCGGGAAGGGGCGGAGCTTAGCCCTCATAGAGTCAGCGCCATTTTCCTCAGATCCCCGCCAGGGGGGGGGGGGCACAGTGTTTTAATGCTATGTGGTTGTCGTATAGCATTATGTTTTATAATGGACGCGTAGTCACTCTTATATTACATAAATTCACTGTTTCCCTGTTTGTACCCACTATTGGTTAGTCGACATATGTCGGCAGGTGTGAGGGCTTTGTCATAAGCTGCTGTGGGGATAACTGTCGGCTTCGCCGGCGTATGGCGGTACTTGATTCGGAAAATTAAGTATTAGCAAATGGGTGTTTGTGTATGTAAACAGTAAACACGATAGGGGAGATGTAATTGTTTATGGATGCCCAGTCGGCATCAACGGTATTTCCTGGGTAAAGAATTATCAGGCTGTTCTGGCCTTGTACCTGTGTGTGTGTGTGTGTGTGTGTGTGTGTGTGTGTATGTGTGTATGTGTGTATGTATATATATATATATATATATATATATATATATATATGTATATGGGGGGGGCGAATGTTATCAAAATTGTATTTGTATTACTTCCCTCAGACCCCTCGGGGTTCCGTGATTATTATTATAATTTTTTGCCCACTTACTATTCCTTGCTGTCGACATTTACTCAGTTTCTGTCGACCATAACGTTCCTGGTAGATCCACATCGGGGGCATGTCAGTACATGGTCATACACATTCGCAACACATTACTGTCACTAGGGACCTGACAGGTCTGGACAATCCACTTGCGTATGGGTTATATCTATATGTGTATATATGTAGATATAGGTTATATATGCATGGTGAGGATATATGTGTTTTATTGTGTATTACATGATGTATATCCATGAATGCTGAAATAATGGTATTCTTATCATGTGCTGGTCGCTCTGTTGATTAAGCTCTAGATTGGCCGTGACGAGTTGGTTTCGATCCTCTCAAGGAGTCCGAATATTATTCTCTTCACAACGCGGAGAGAAAATTATGACAGTCAACTCCTGGTCGACGCAGAGCCCGGTCGCAAAGGATCATACACAGGCAGCTAAGTGAAATTTTATTTCTATACTTTGACCTTATTTGCACTGTATGCACTTGAGGGAGTGTTGTAGTCGGGTAGGCATCCGATAGAATTATCCTACCCAGAGTGGGTAGGCTTGCCTAGGTTTATTTTTCCTTATAACATTACAGCAGGCTGCCATGTGACAGCAGGAGGTGTGACCGTAAAAATGCGGAGGAGGTCCGGGAGAAGCTGGTGGGAGGTATACAGCTGTTTGGTGTGGCCTCTGTTCAGTCAATCTCGGCGGTTTCCGCTGGTAAGTCTGAATTCGTGAATTAGCCTCCTTCACAACGGTTGGTGACGCATTCTTTTGTGGGATGCAGTCGTTTTAACCGGTTCGATACCGTTCTTTTTTCCTTTTCTGTGTAGACAGTGGAGGGTGAAAAGGTAAGTGTTCTGCAGCCTTGTTAGGTTCGCAGAAGTGGACGTAGTTTTCTGTTTCCACTACATACACCACTTGTCGCTGAGTCTATCTGGGTGGTCCCCACTCCGGTGACCACTTGTCTACTAATTTTCAGTTAGTCCAGGAATAGACTAGGACCTGTGAGTTATTTATAGAAGCAAAAGGGGGACATTCTGAGTTACGGTTGTTTCCCCTTACTGTTTTTTCTATTAGTTCTTGCCTTTCCCCTATGGAAGGGGACGTAGTACGCGACGCCATACAGAGGTGCGTCACGTTCAGGACATAGTCTGGTTGTCCCTGTATAAAGGTGCATATCGTTCTCTCTCTGACTGTTCTTCGGCGCAGGGATTGGCTGTTGTTCCCAACGACGCAGTTGTCAGAAGTGGGTTTCAGAGTAGATACTGACCGGTTAAGGTTCAGTGTTTTTCCTGTGGAAAGAGGTCTGAGGATCCAGAGTTGGATCGGATTTGAGGTGACACCTCATCAATATGTTCCGTTATTAAGACAGATCGGTGCGGCCTAAGAGGTTTTTTTCGGTGAGCAGGTCTAATACCAGAGTGATTTTCAGGGGACCAGTTGGAAATGTGGTCCGGGTCTCACCTGCGCATGCACCGGAATATAATCAAAACGGCCAGGACATCGCTCCTGCGGTGTCTGCTCGGTTCTTTCCTTCTAGAGCAATGAAGGTTGGGTATCCAGGTTTAGATCCGGGTGTCCGTGCATACAGATTTTCGAAGCTGGGGAGCAGTCCTTTGCAAGGGACGTATTTCCAGAGGATGAGTTCAGGTTGGGAAATTTGTCTGCTGTAAGCTGTCTTGAATTAAGAGCTATTTTAGACGAACGTATTTTTCGTGTTCTGCCCGTGTTAATTCTGCCAGACGACTTGTCAGCAATGGCGTAAGTAAGCCGCTATGGCGGAACAAGGAGCAAAGCGGCAATGGCAGAAGAGGCACAGTTTGCAGTTGAGTGGGAAGTCTGGTAAACGCTATTTTAGCAGTCTTCGTTCCGGAAGTAAACGACGGAGAAATAGATTGCCTCTGCTGACACGATATCCTGCCGGGAAAAATTCAGTCATCATCGAGAAGCTTTCCCAGATGTGACAAGTCTTTGAGGAGTGTCGCAATTGGACATGTTGGCGTCTCGCCTCAAGGAGATTGTTCCAGGTCAAGGGACACTCAAGATATAGCAGTGGAAATCCTCGTGACACCGTGGATGTTTTAGTCGGTTTATGTGGCCTCTCCGCTTTCACTTTTCTGACAGTGGTAAGCGTAAGATGATCAAAGGTTCCGGTGATCCTCTTAAATCCGGTCTAGCCAGAGAGGGTTGGGTATCCAGTTTTTCATGGTTTACTCATAGAAAATTACTGCCCTCTTCCTTTACGTGAGGTAAGGTACAACAAGATCAGGGCGTGTATCAGGACTTACCGCGGCTGCGTCTGACGGCGGGGCGGTTGAATGCCATATCCTACGCCGATCGGGAGTTCCCAGCGAAGTCGTTTCCTCAATTCTTCAGGCTAGGAAAGAACTAACGGCACAGCGTTACCACCGTTGTTGGAGTAATTATGTGTCTCGGTGTGTATCCAGGAAGGCTCCTATGGAGGACTTTCAGCTAGGTTGTGCTTATCTATGCTTTACAAGCCGGTGTGGAGGCAAGCCTAATAAGTTTCTTTACAGAATTTCTCTCTTGGAAAATGGTCAGGCTATTGGCTTTGACGTCCGCAAGGCAGGTGTCGGAAGTGGTGGTTTTGTCTCACAAGAGCCTTGTTTGATCTTTCAGGTGGATAGAGAGCAATTGAGTACTCGGTTGGTAGTTCTACAAAGAGTGGTTTCTGGGTTTCGCAGAAATCGGTCTATTTTGATGCCGTTGGTTACTTGGGCATTAGCTGATTAAAATTCCCTTGATCTAGCCAGTGATTTGAGTATGTAGGTCGCCCATTTGGCTCAGTTTGGAGAAACAGAGACTCTGTTTGTCTGGTATGTTCCCAGCTTGGTTTGGGAGACTGCGTTAGGCAGTCTGTTACGTGCTGAATCTGTGATGCGGTTTGGCATGGTCGTTCTACGGCTGATTTGCAGTCACCAAAGTCGGTGGAAGTTCATTCTTTTGGGAAGATGGGCTTTTCTTGGGCGGATGCCCGAGGAGTCTCGGCGGTTCAGCTTTGCCGAGCGGATTCTTGGTCGGGATCAAACGCTTTTGCTGTGCTCTACAAGTTTGATACCCTGATTTTTCGGGACCTTATGTTTGCTCATTTGGTGCTGCAGAGTCGTCCGCACTCTCCCGCCCGTTTTGGAGCTTTGGTATAAACCCCATGGTCCCTTTGGAGTCCCCAGCATCCTCTAGGACGTATGAGAAAATAGGATTTTAGAACCTACCGGTAAATCCTTTTCTCTTAGTCCGTAGAGGATGCTGGGCGCCCATCCCAGTGCGTACTGTGTCTGCAGTTATGGCTTTTGGTTACACCCTGGTGGGGTGTCTTTTCTGTCTGGCGGTTGCTACCGTTGTTCATGACATAGCATGCGGGGTCTTCATTTTTGTTTATGTGGACACACGGGTTGTCTTACATATTCTTTCAGCGGGTGGTCTTCTGTTTGCCGGCGGTCGGGCTCCCGGCGCTCAGTATACCGGCGCCGGGAGCCCGACAGCCGACATACCGACACTTATTTTCCCTCGTGGGGGTCCACGACCCCCATAGAGGGAGAATAAAATAGTGTGGCGCGCGTAGCGAGCCCGCCAGGGGCTCATTTGCGCTCGCCAAGCTGTCGGTAAGCCGGCGGTCGGGCTCCCGGCGCCGGGATGCTGGTCGCCGGGAGCCCGACCGCCGGCCAGCCGTAGTGAACCCCTTTTAGCATGTGGCTGTGTTTTGTTCATGCCGTTGGCTGTTATTCTACTGAATGCCTCGTTCTACGGTGTGTTTGAGGTGTGAGCTGGTATGACACTCACCGTGTTATAACAATAAATTCTTTCCTCGAAATTGTCCATCTCTCCTGGGCACAGTTTTCTAACTGAGGTCTGGAGGAGGGGCATAGAGGGAGAAGCCAGTTCACACCCAGTTTAAGTCTTTATAGTGTGCCCAAGCTCCTGCGGATCCGTCTATACCCCATGGTCCTTTTGGAGTCCCCAGCATCCTCTACGGACTAAGAGAAAAGGATTTACCGGTAGGTACTAAAATCCTATTTTTACTTCAAGATATTAAGTGGTTAAGCTCATAAAAGGAAGGAATCAGTGGCTACATATAATGCCCTCAGAGCTGAGGACTCATCCAGTTTTGCTGCATACTCTTCAGACCCAGGGGATATTACCTTGGACTCGTATAAAAAAAGCTAGGAAACTATTGGAAAATTTTCTTATTACTCAGGCTAAAAATTCACTGGAAATATCCAAACATAAATATTATCGATGGGGCAATAAGGCAGGTAGACTCTTGGCAACCATGTCTCGTCCATGGAAAACTAAAACTCATATTGTTGCTATTAAAAATCCACATGACCGTACTCTTGTTACGAATTCTAAACGAGTCCTAACTTTATTTCATGAATATTATAGTAACCTATATGCAGATCAGACAGTAGATGTTGATTTGCAAAATCAAATGTTACAGGCGGCTCGTCTTCCAAAATTATCACAGGCCCAAAGGAATCAACTGAGCGGGACTATTACCTTGGAAGAAATATCCCAAGTTATCATGAGGCTTGCACCTCGAAAAGCCCCAGGTCCAGGCGGCCTTTCGGGAGATTATAGAATCTTACATGATAATATACTTCTATTTCTTCATGCATTTTATCAGACCATATATAGGAATTCACCTAATTATCCAACATTCAAAGAATCACATACCATATTAATACCTAAACCAGACAGGGATCCACAACTATTAGGATCTTATAGACCCATAACATTATTAAATGTTGATTTTAAAATTCTGTCTAAAATCATGGCCAATCGTTTACAAAACATTTTGCCGCAATTACTTACCGACCATCAACTTGGTTTTGTAGCAGGTAGGCATTTGGTTCGTGCTATCAGATCTGCGATTGCAGCTACCATTTCTTCCTTTCAGTCGCCCAATTCTAATATGCTGCTTAGTGTGGATACTCATAAAGCATTTGATATGGTGCTTTGGCCACACTTGTTCTCTATACTGGAACATAGGGACTTTGATTCGGATTTCATAAGATTAATTAAATTTTTCTACCACTCTCCCACTACTTCACTTCTGGTTAATGGTTTGAAAAGTAATAAATTAACACTCTGCAGAGGCGCTCGTCGGGGATGTCCTCTCTCTCCCTTGTTATTCAATATATCGCTTGATCCATTATTAAGGATCCTTCAAAACTGGCCACAATTCCAGGGTATGCGGATTGGTTCAAGTTAAATAAAAATCTGCTTTTGCAGATGATCTTCTTTTGTATATCAACAACCCCCGTGAAACAGTTTCACTTATCTTGGTCAAAATCCATTCTTATGGCGATGACTCTGGCTTGGTTATAAATGCAGACAAATCGGTGGGGATGTTGCTCGGTCCGGGAAGGTCTATTCCTCAGTGAAGTCCTTTGTTTCCTATAAGGTGGGCTTCTTCCTCCTTTACTTATCTGGGCATAACTTTGACTAGAAATCCTTCTGATTTATATAGATGCAATATTACCAAAGCCATTCATCATATCTCTAATGAGCTAAATGGATGGAAACATCTAACACTTTCCTATCTTGGAAGAGCGAATTTGATCAAAATGATCACTTTCCCTAGATTACTCTATTTATTACAGGTTCTCCCCCTTCTACTTGCCCAAAAAGATGGCAGCGTGTCTCCACGTGTTTCCATGTCCATGTTATAACAATGTTTAGTCAGCTCCATCCAACTATTATGTTCAGACTATTAGTATGAGGCAGCGGATATATGAATATTGAATCTTAGAGAGTTACATTCCTGTTCAGTGGATAGTAAGACTGTGAATTCACAAATAATGCAGCATTAGTTGTTAGAATCATTTGAGAATATATAGGACGTTGAAAGCACTGCTTCAAGTTAAGATAAACTTACTAGGTTTTCATGCTAGATGTGTCAGTGTTACTAAGCACCTGTGATACAATTGCAACAAATGTTTCCAAATTAATGACTAAACAGCGCTATCCAGTCACCATGTGCAGTGAATATCACAACTATTACTAGGAGACAGTGGATAGATGATTACTGAATTATAGATAGTAACATATCTGCTGATCAGGGCAGTTTCTTGGGGCAGGCGAGCAGTGCAACCGCACTGGGCGCCCGCCGCGGCACTAACTGTGACTCCCTGCCTCCCCCTACTATTTCTCCCCGAGTATCCCGCTCGGGGGGCGGAGTTTCACGGAATGACGCGGTTGCGTCGTTACGTCACGACGCAACCCCGTCACTCCGCGAAACTCCCCCCCCCCCGAGCGGAGTACAGAGGGGGATCCAAGTTAGGAAGAGGGAAAGGCCGGCGCGAGGAGCGACTGGTGAGGCGGGCCGAAGAGCGGTAATCGCCTCTGTAAGTATTCTCTCTCTCTCTCAATGTGTAAAATGGGGACACCTGCCGTAATGTGTGAAATGGGGACTCTTGCCTGCCGTAGTGTGGGGATTTAATGTATCAAGGGCATTGCGGAGTGTGGCATAATATGGTGCAGGGGGCATTACTGTGTGGGGCTTAATATGGTAGAATTTTTTTTTCCTGTGGTGGTCGTGATCTGTTGGAGCAGGGTCAAAAACTGGATTGTGAGGTAGTCTTTTCAGATGAGGCCACACCCATTTAGATGAGGCCACGCCCCCTTGCCGGGTGCGCACGCAAGTTTTTTTTTATCTAGGTGTGTGTGTGTGTGCGTGTGGGGGGGCACATTTTTTTTATGTTATGGGGGGGCGCATTTTTTAATCTCGCACTGGGAGCCAAATTGTCTAGAAACAGCCCTGCTGCTGATTACATAACAACATAGTGAATTCATGAATAACGCAGCAGTGGCTGTTAAAATCCTTTAACATATATAGGGAGCAGAAGGTATTGCTTCAAGCTCAAACAGATACATTCCATCTTTATATGTTAAACTTGGTAGTACCTGTATTATTTAGAAATCATTGATACAACAGAGCAGATGTAATTGCAACAAATGTCTCTAATTGAACTCTCCAAGTCAGTTAGTGATTACATAGAGGTAACTGTGATATAATGTGGCAGCTGTGAATAAAATAATGTGTTAACACTAATATCTAATGCTGTTTGGGAAACTTATCTTTATTAGTTGGTACATATTAAGATAATAAAATCTTCATTCAATTCGTCGCTACATATACATATTTCATGAGGGTTTTCCCTTCTTAACAATCATATTAGATGTTCAATGGTGATGCATAATCTGGGAAGCTGTACACTGACATCTAAGTAGGTGTCACTAATTCCTTAAAACGAAGGTGCTTTCCTTTTAGGGATAACAACACTCTGAATACCTGACTCTTGTAGCTGATTGACATATATTCTATTATCAGCGATACAGTTCTTAACAAATGAAGATGCTTTTCTTCTAAGGACATACTAATGTGAATACCTAACTGATCGTAACAGATTTGGCCTAGTATAAACAACTGAGGGAAAGATATATCCCCTTCCAATACATTAGATATCATAAACAACAGTAATACAATAAAGGATTCCCCTTCTTAATGAATCGTTTGGATGCTTGATGATGGTGTATAATTTAATAATTTGGTTATAACCGAGAGGTGTCACTAATCCTTCATAATGAGGACGCCTTTTCCTCTAGGGATAACAATATTGTGAATACCTAATCATTATAACCAACTGTTTGATAAAGCTAAATATTTATCTTATATAAAACCCTTTATGAGGTCTAAGAACACTGTACGCTATTTACGTATGGAGTACCGTAAGGGTACGCACGTTGCGTAACAATCGCTTAGCCGTGGTCGAGACGCTCAAGCGTCACGTTCGCTCACGGCCAAGAGATCACAGGCAGGCACGCTATTGGCTGCCGACTAACGTAATGATTCGCTATAGCGTAGCGGACGCTCGGGACCACGAGGAGATCACCAGCGGCGCAGACGCTCACAATGTTAAACCTTTATATCTAAACCATAAACAACGTATTATGCAGCAAAACCTTAGAGTAATGATAGAGTGTAGATGCAACCTTGTGTAGCCTGATTAACTCAAAAGCTGTTCGAGCGTCACCGACGCTCTGAGAAATACTTAACACTATGAGAAATACACAGATACCTGGGCTTAGGGTCCAACGCCTTATATATATATTATGAATGTTATACTTGCAAAAGAATTAATACAATACAAGTCATACACTACAATATAACATAGACTAACTAACCAGATAACTACACAGGAAATACAATACAATACTATTACGTTTAAGAGAATACGAGAGAAAGAGGAGAGAGAGAGAGATATGGAGAGATATGGCTCAGAATAACAAGGAAGACAATATGATTGCGGAGAAAAACTTACGCACAAAGGGGAACGATCGCATGCGCCTCTGGACATCCAGCTCCCGATTATCAGCAATGAGAACCGTTGAAGAGTGAGAGCTGGATGTGATCGGCTTGTCTATTTATGCCCCACACACAATACAATTCAATGGTCCCTACAATCTCATTGTTCATTGGACACAGGAATTCCTCCTCGCATTATAACAAAAGGTCATAGGTTGATTCATACAGGTGGGCTGTGACAATTTCCAACTGCTCAGGTGGGTGGGAAACTAGGTTTCCCGCCGCATGGATAAGTAAGTGCAAATAATAGTAAATGGACATAAACTTCTTATGTCCATAACTTTTCGCACGAGCGATTAATTCGCTTCAAACCAACACCGGAATATTGTTAATTAAATACTCTTCCGATGGATACTAAACACCACTGTATTACTCCTGTCTGACCCTTCGTATCAAACAAAGAGGGATTTCTCCGTACATGAACATTCTACATTAACCAAACTTTCAGATTCTATCAAAGGGACCATAATCTACAAAATACATTATATGGTGAAAATATGTAACGAAAGAGTCGCCCGCTAGACGCATACAATCTCTACCGTAAATGCGCATACCGTGCGCCTGCGGGTGCCCGCAACAGCGAGTATGCGCACGCACGGGAGAGCGCACGCATGCGCAGCAGGGACACATATGAGGTGCAAATATGGCAGTGTGCATAGTGATATTTTTCTGACTTTGACAGTCCACCCTTTGACAGTCAACAATAACTGCCACTTCCTAAAACATTTCAAAACGAGAAAAATATATGTCAGGGGTTAATACATTTCCATGGTTGGGTAGGGGAGGAGAGGAGAAGGTAGGAGAAAGGGTATGACCTAGTGAGATAGCAGAAGCATGTGTGTATGAATCCGTGTTTGGGGGTCATGTATCATCGTGCCGTACGTGTTTTAAATCAAGCTTCGAGGTATTGCGAAGTATACATTTGAATTCCTTCTTATCCCGTGGTACGGGTCTGTGGATGGGCTGTCAAACTTTACCGAGCTCTTTTCGGATTTTGGTTGCAACAAAATGGGGAGCACATTTTAGTTGATGATACATGAATGGGGGAATATGTGATTGCTGATATCTGTGCCTGTATTCCCTATCGACTATGTGTGTAATTACCTGAAGGTTGTAGAGATGAAGAAAAGACATAGTTACGGTAAATGCAGTGGTATTCTATGTCAGGTTAATGAACATTTGTCGGTTGAAGTCTTGTTCGGTGTCTGTTGAATGCTGTCTTCTTTGTGCTTTTGCCAAAAGGCGTGGGGGCAAAAAGCTTTGTCAATGTCCATAGGCTTACAAAAGTGTTGGGCTAGCGTAATTTTAAAATTTCTAGGGAAACTGGGGGTCTATGGCATTGTTCATCAAAATCTGTGTATAAGGTTGTCAAAACTTCTTCTTTAATCCATCAGTTGTCTGTATACCGGATCATCAAATTCCTCGTCAAAAGTGGGTCTTTTTACCTTGGAAAAACCAGAAAAACAGGTGAAAGAAACGGACCGTAGAAATCGCATTTTCATCACATCATTGTTTCTACATTTGGGTCATAAATTAAATCCATTGGAATTATAATTTCCTCACTCCTTAAACTCATTACCCTGGTACGACGTTTGCACTTCATTAAAGCCTGACCGCATCTAAATATCAAGCCAATGGATATGACAACACCTAAGATACATAGAAGAAACTTCCCAACATCCATTATGACTCCTTGAGCCCATTCTCCTAAACCAGAGAACCAATTTCGCGGGTTCAACCATGACACCCAACCAGTCAGCTTATTACCTACAGCCGCAAGAGTGAGATTGTGTCTCCTGCGAAATTCCCACTTCAATTGGAGAATATCGTCCATCTTTTGGTCTATGACCTCGACCGGGTCCTCGGTACTATTCGTTATATATGTGCAGCATTTCACGCCGTACTGCGTTGCCAGTGTGACACAATATCCGCCTGTCACTGCTGTGAGATAATTAAGAACCATTCTATGCTGGACCAGTTCTGTTTTATAAGCTTGAAGTTCTCTTCCAGTATACCTAAACGTGTCATCATACATTTCTGTGATATTGTCTAACAAATTTGCAAGCGCAGATATGTATTTATAATTCAACACTCCTCTGGCGGTGCGAGTGATGTCTAACGCGATTAGAAACTGAATCCCGGTGGATTCATGGATCATGTCAGAGGCCGGATGCTCTGTTCTTTCTATCAGGTGCCGTTTAACTACGTGCTCGTAATGGGTATGAGTATAAGGAGCTTGGGCAACACGGTGAATATCTTTCATTTTGGCATGTGATACAGTCATTACCTCAGGCAGTACTTTTCCAATATAACACAATCCTTCAGAGTTTGGGGCAAGCCACTTATACGCCTTCCTCCCGCATATGAAATATGCATCATCGGGGAGAACATATGGGACAGAGTAGGACATAACCATATTACACATCTTCCATGTGAAATCTCCTAACCCTAATGCTCCCATCTGTTTAGTACACGTATCAGTTTGTACGATATGTGCGCAGTATCCTGGTGATACCTCTCCAACTCTCGTAATCCTACTTCCTAGGGTATACCTATATCGGAAAGATGTTTCTCTACTGACTATGTGGCGTATAAGCTCTGTATCTGTCGGCATTCTATCTGCTCTATATGAAAAGGTCATGGTTTGGTTACTCCATGACACTTCCCAATTTCCCGGCTTTCGGGGATTGGTAATGTTAAAACATATTAGGGATCTATCCACATGATATTGGTGGAGCTTCAAACTAGGAGGACTGGAGATATTAAACCTCCTGTCCACCGGTCTCCCACCCTTTAGCTCAAGTACCTCCCCTATCGTTAAAGGAAATGGTACTAGTCCTGATTTGCTATGACCTTGAGGTACTTGAGAGCATACCCAACAATCTGTTTGATTTAACACACTACCCACTAAGGAGTGATAGTCACTCAATGGATGCCGGTCCATGTGGATATTAAAACTGGATTGGCATTTCTTAATGCACCCATCCTCAACCACATTGTCACAGAGCCTACAGATACAGTTCTCTTTTCAGCTAACAATGTTTACAAATAACATGGCTGCTAGATCGTTTCCGGTACTCGCCTTTTGCTTGGTGGTTGTGTTGTTATTGGAAATTTACACCTCTGTCTCAGTCATCGGGATCTTTCTGGATCCTTTCTCGACCTCACTGGTACTCTCGCCGGAACAGACTGCTCTGGTCAACATCATGGTCAACAGGAAAATCCATATCACAGTCTCTTTGGGCAAGTCCATCTTACAGGAGGAGAAAAGAAGAAATTTGTAATGGGGGTACAGAAAATCAGTTTGAGGGGGAGAGAAACTTGTTACGATAATTAAGTTCTCTAGTCTTTGTCGTTCTTCCTGTTCTGTTGCCATCTCAAAGGTGCTCTGTCTCAGTCTTCCAAACGAACATTCCGGTGATGCAATATTTCTTCCAACCCAGCGATCTTTCTGTAAGGAGCAAAAAATCTTGCATTACCATTTGTCTAACTGATGGGTGACATACCATCTTTAAAACATAAAAGCATGGGTGAGAAGAGGGAGAGGAAAAAAAAAAAAACAACAAGAGAGAGAGAGAACCGTTCATATATGTATATATCACATAAATCAACAATAAACAACAACAGGGAAAAACATTTTTAAAACATTGTCAGATCATCAGGCTGTCATATCTACATGTCCAATGGTTTCCTTGCGCAGTCCCTCCCCCCAGCACCTCCATATTCCACTGTCTGTATCTGGCCAGAATACATTGATGCGGATAGGTCATACTGGGGTTTGGTAGACTTCTGCAAAGACCAAGCAGACATGCAATGTTTGAGTCCTACCAATAATTGTCAGAGATGGGGAGAGAAAAAGAAACATTCCACAGATACATTTACAACGTTTCACCCGGTCATTCCTGTGTCTTCAGGGAATGACCTCCCAATTTATTAACTGTTACCTCAGGCTTACCATCAGTCCTAATGATCACCTTTCCTGACTACATATCATGGGTGTGGCTCAAAATTCTTCCTATATGATCCCTGATTGTAATTTGGTGTGTCATTTTCATTGTCTAGGGGGTCTGACCTTACGTGGGATGTTACAGTTACTGGCATAATGCCCTTCTCTTTTACAACGATAACAAACCCTGGGCTTCCTCCGAGTGTCAGTGAAATGGGGCCTTGGTTGATTTGATGCCTCCTCAAACGCTTGGATGCTCATCACCATCAACCGTTTTCCCTGTACTTCCCTGCTTCCTTGGATATCATGGTTATGTTGTTGTCTAGGGGGTTAATATACCTTCTGTAAATTTCTTGATCTACAATCTCTTGCATAATGGCCTTCCTTCTGGCAATTATAACAGATTTCCACATTTGGATTTCTCGCAGGGGTTTGGGGCTTATGCTGGAGTGGTCTTGTGGTTAAGGCCTGTATACTTGTGGCCATTAACTTATCACTTTGTGACTCCCTGTGCCTGATGATATTTCGATCATGATCAATAGCGGCCTCTCTTAATGCGGCCACTGAGATATTTCTCCAGTTTGGGTTGGTGGTCTGTACCCTCGTTCTCAATACCTCCTTTAAACCATTCATTAGCACAGATACTGCTACTTCTCTGTGCGGTGCACTTGTTTCAATGTTTTCTATACCCGTATACCTAGTCATGTCCTGCAATGCCCGATGGAAATAATTAGAAGTACTTTCCCCTTTGTTTTGTCTTATGGAGAAGATTTTGTTCCGCTCGACAATGGCTGGGAAATATATTTCTAACTGTCTGTTGATCTGCTTAATACATTCCTGATTGTGTTCCTCCGTACAAGGTACCTCCGTGTCTAATTTACAATCAGCAATAAATTTCGCAGGGTCAACACTGGAGGGCAAACATGCCCTCAGCACTGTCCGCCAATCTTTGTTGGTGGGTTCTGTTGAGTTTCCTAGTTCTTTAATGAACTTTTGACATGCGACTAGATTTTTCCTAGGATCAGGAAATTCAGACATAATTGATCTCAATTCGGTCCGGGACCAGGGACAGCGCATTGCACTGTCCTGGACGGGAATGGTTCCCTGATCGTCAGTCTTCCCATTGGGGACTGTGATCACCCTGACAGGACTAAACTCAATTACATCACCTTGTTTTGGTCTTACAATATTGGGTACATTTGTTTGTGCGTGATATAAAACATTGTACGTACCTGTGGACACGACCTCACCTGACCCTCCGTTAGGGGGTTTGATTATTGCCTTTACCGATTTGGTCGCGTCCACCTGGATGTCTTGTGTGATGGCTGCTGGAAGAGGTGTCGACATCGTGTTGGGTTCACTTTCTTGTTTGTATTCCTGAGGGAAGTTTGACATGGGGTGCAACTGGCACGGGTTAATAGTTGTACATTTAACAGCATTACAATTATCATTGTTATGTTTATTACACTTATTCTTATCATCTATACTACAGTTGCTAAGTGCGTTTTTATTGTTCAACATTGTGCCTTTCTCCGCAACCATAATCCTCTCCATTGCCATGTCTCTCCTCCCAAGATGAGAGTCAGATATGTCAGTTAACTCTCTTTGCAATTCACTTTCCTGTTGCCATAACTGCAAATAATCATAATGTTTGATCTGTCTCTTTGCTGGTTTAATAAGACCTATCCTTCTCCTTAGATTTAGTAACACTTCTGGGCTAAAGCTACCTATTCTTGGGAATTTCTCCCCGTCATGTACAGTCATTCTTTCCCATTCATCACATAAAATTTCTGTGTGTCTTCCGTATTTTTCACACATTACATACCTTGCCGACCCGACTGGTCGGTTTACAGAATCAACCCGAACCGAGGTTGATCGCCCCCTTCCTGAACAACTGGCCCCCATAATTTGCAGGTGTTGCTTGCTCTACCTCTGACCTTTATATCAGGGTGTTCAGCGAACCCTTACAAAAAACCAAAATATTCAAAGATAGGTTGACGGTGAAGTTTACCGAGCACCTCACTCACTCGCCCACGCCGACCAATATGCCCACACACTGATATAGTGCTGGCGTACTCGACCCAGGGCCCCTATTAACCTTAGTTTACTGGAACATGTAGGTATGATCCGAAGAGCATTAACCCTTTCCAGTAAAGGTGGGGTTGTCGGATAGTTCTAGAGTGACCAGCGAACTTCCCTTTTTGAAAAAATAAAAAATTACACAAATCACGTTAGAATGTACAAATAGCGTTTGTGACCGGGTTTGTACACAAATGGTACTGGTCAGGTTACTAACTAATGCACACAATTACGTGCGGTACAGTCGTTCAGCACATAAGCAACTAATCTTATGTACGGAGCGACCAGTGGAATCGACATTTGGCAGCTGCGAATTCCTTCAGCCTGAGCTTTTATGGCCTATATGGGTGTTGCACCAACCCTTCTTGGTGTTGTGCCTTGTCTCTATAGCGGACTTCTTTGTACCTAGACCTCCTGGTCTGTTATATGACCTCCTGGTCTGCTACACTCTAATGCTCAAATTTTATGTTTAACCAGGGATGCCTCCCTAGCCACCGTGCATGTCACTTACACGTATGTACCTTCACGAGAACTCGATGATTTCTGTGGTTCAATCCCCAAAATTGTAAAAACAAACACTCACTCACCACATATACACTTTTGTTTCTATTTCTATTTCTGCGCAGAAATTTTCTTTAGACCAGATGTGTTGTAAATTTGGAGAAGGATCTGTTAATTTAAATTTCGAATACTAAAATAAACTTGCGCTACTTATCGCCTGTTGCGCTATTTATCGCCTGTTGTGCTATTTATCGCGTTGCCACCTTTTCGCTTGTTAAAACTCAACACTATCGTGTGACTTGAGTTACGTGGGCGTACCCAGACGCTCCGTTGCGTAATTTACGCTGCGTGCGTCGGCCTTTGCGTACGCAAGTCTCGGCCCTTTGTTAGAGACACGTGTACACAAAACCAATGTCCACCGTAACACAATGTACACGTTTATCAATGTAGATGATCCTCGATCCTCTACTGAACCCCACACCAATCTCTCCTTGTACCTTTAGGTAGAGCTGCGTGTGTGTACTCCAGTGCCCCCTATGGATTCAAAGAAAAGGATTCACCTGGTAAGTACCAAAATCCTATTTTCTCTTACGTCCTAGAGGATGCTGGGGACTCCAAAATGACCATGGGGTCTATATCAAAGCTCCAGAACGGGCGGGAGAGTGCGGACGACTCTGCAGCGCCTATTGAGCAAACATGAGGTCCTCATCAGCCAGGGTATCAAACTTGTAAAACTTAGCAAAGGTGTTTGTACCCGACCACGTAGCTGCTCGGCAAAGCTGAAGTGCCGAGACCCCTCGGGCAGCCGCCCAAGTTGAGCCCACTTTCCTTGTAGAATGGGCCTTTACTGTCTTCGTCAACGGTAGCCCAGCAGAAGAATGAGCTTGCTGAATCGTATTACAAATCCAGCGTGCAATAGTTTGCTTAGAAGCAGGATTTCCAATCTTGTTGGAAGCATACAGGACAAATAAAGCCTCTGTTTTCCTGGTAAGAGCCGTTCTGGCGACGTAAATTTTCAAAGCTCTTACAACATCAAGAGACTTTGGAACCGCCACAGCATCTGTAGCCACAGGCACCACAATAGCTTGGTTAATGTGAAACGAAAAAACCACCTTCGGCAGAAATTGTTGACGAGTCCTCAATTCCGCTCTATCCGAATGGAAGATCAAATATGGACTCTTGTGAGACAAGGCCGCCAACTCTGACACTCACCTGGCAGACGCCAGAGCCAAAAGCATGACCACTTTCCAAGTGAGAAACTTTAACTCAACCTTACGCAAAGGTTCAAACCAGTGAGACATAAGAAACTGCAACACCACTTCAAGATCCCACAGCGACACAAATGGAGGATGGATATGCAGCACTCCCTTCACGAAAGTCTAAACCTCTGGAAGGACGGCCAATTCTTTTTGAAAGAAAATAGATAAAGCCGAAATCTGCACTTTTATGGAACCCAATTTCAGGCCTGCATCCACGCTTGCCTGCAAAAAAATGGAGAAACGGACCCAAGAGAAACTCCTCCGCAGGAGCTGTTTTGGTTTCACACCATGAAACATACTTTCTCCAAATACGGTGATAATGTTTCGCCGTAACCTTCTTCCTAGCCTTAAGGAGAGTGGGGATGACCTCCCCGGGAATACCTTTTCGAGCTAAGATTTGGCGCTCAACTTCCACGGCGTCAAACGCAGCCCTCGGTAAGTCCGGAAACACGCAGGGCCCCTGCAGTAACAGGTCCTCTCTTAGAGGAAGCGGCCAAGGATCTTCCACAAGCAATTCCCGAAGATCCGGATACCAGGCCCTGCGTGGCCAATCTGGAACGACGAGAATCGCCTGAACCCTTGTTCGTCGTATGATCCCCAGCACCTTTGGAATGAGAGGAAGCGGAGGGAACACATACACCGACTGAAACACCCACGGAGTCACCAGGGCGTCCACTGCACTGGCTTGGGGGTCCCGTGACCTGGAACAATACCTCGGAAGCTTCTTGTTGAGGCGAGACGCCATTATGTCTATAAGAGGAATTCCCCAACGCCTTGTCACTTCTGGATGGAGATCGTGTCTGCTGAGGAAGTCTGCTTCCCAGTTGTCCACGCCCGGGAGGAAGACTGCTGACAGAGCGCTCACGTGCTGTTCCGCCCAGCGAAGGATTCTTGTGGTCTCCGCCATAGCCGCCCTATCCTTGTTCCGCCTTGGCGGTTTACGTACGCCACCGCTGTTATGTTGTCTGACTGGATCAGGACAGGACGACCCTGAAGAAGGCTCCTCGCTTGCAGCAGGCCGTTGTAAATGGCTCTTAACTAGAGAACATTTATGTGGAGACAAGATTCCTGGTTTGACCATTTTCCCTGGAAATTTCTTCCTTGCGTGACTGCGCCCCAGCTTTGGAGACTTGCATCTGTCGTCAGCAAGACCCAGTCCTGGATTCCGAATCGGCGTCCCTCTAGAAGGTGAGAGCTTTGCAGCCACCACAGGAGAGAAATCCTGGCCCTGGAAGATAGACTTATTTTCCGGTGCAGGTGAGACCCGGACTATTTGTTCAGCAGATCCCACTGAAACACCCGGGCATGAAACCTGCCAAACGGAATGGCTTTGTAAGCCGCAACCATCTTCCCTAGAACCCGAGTGCACTGATGAATCGACACACTTGTCGGCCTCAGAAGCTCCCTGACCATTGTCTGTATTTGCAGAGCTTTGTCTTCCGGAAGAAACACTCTCTGTAACTCTGTGTCTAGAATCATGCCCAGAAAGGGCAGCCGAGTGGCCGGGATCAACTGAGACTTCGGCAAATTTAGAGCCCAACCGTGTTGTCGCAGAACCGACAGAGAAAGATCCACATTTCTTAACAACTGTTCCTTGGACCTCGCCTTTATCAGGAGATCGTCCAAGTACGGGATAATTGTAACCCCTTGCTTTAGAAGGAGAACCATCATTTCTGCCATGACCTTGGTGAAAACCCTTGGGGCCGTGGAAAGCCCAAACGGCAACGTCTGAAATTGGTAATGACAATCCTGCACCGCAAATCTCAGGAAGGCCTGATGCAGAGGATATATCGGGACGTGTAAGTAGGCATCCTTTATGGCGACTGACGCCATAAAATCCCCCCCTTCTAGGCTGGAGATCACAGCTCGAAGAGATTCCATCTTGAACTTGAAAGTTTTCAAGTATGGATTGAGGGATTTTAGGTTCAGAATCGGTCTGACCGAACAGTCCAGCTTCGGTACGACAAAGAGGCTCAAATAGAACCCCTCCCCCCGTTGGGACGGGGGAACGGGAACAATGACCCTCTGTTGACACAACTTTCGTATCGCAGCATTTACCACATCTCTTTCCGGAAGAGACACTGGCAAGGCCGAAATGAAAAAGCGGCGAGGGGGCATCTCCTGAAACTCCAGCTTGTACCCCTGAGACACTATGTCTAAGACCCAAGGATCCAGGGCTGATTAAACCCAGACCTGACTGAAGATCCGGAGACGGCCCTCCACCGGGCCGGACTCCCGCAGGGGAGCCCCAGCGTCATGCGGTGGACTTGGTAGAGGCGGGGGAGGAATTTTGGTCCTGGGTGCCTGATCCTGCAGGCGACTTCTTTCCCCTTCCTCTACCCTTTGAAGCGAGGAAGGACGAGCCTTTTCCTCGTTTGTATTTATTAGGTCGAAAGGACTGCATCTGCTGATGGGGTTCCTTTTTCTGTTGTGTGGGAACATAAGGAAGAAAAGATGACTTACCCGCAGTTGCGGTAGACACCAGGTGAGCCAGGCCGTCACCAAACAAGACACTACCTTTGAAGGGGAGAGCTTCCATATTTTTCTTGGAGTCGGCATCAGCATTCCATTGATGGATCCACAGCGCCCTCCTGGCCGAGACCGCCATGGGATTGGCTCTTGATCCCAAGAGGCCAACATCCCTCGCCGCATCCTTTAGGTAATCTGTAGCGTCCTTGATATAACCAAGAGTCAAAAGAATATTATCTTTATCAAGAGTATCCATATCAGAAGCTAAATTATCAGCCCATTTAGCAATAGCACTACTCGCCCATACCGACGCCACAGTAGGTCTGAGCAATGCTCCCGTATTAACGAAAATGGCCTTCAAAGACGTTTCCAGCTTGCGATCCGCCGGGTCCTTGACAGCAGCCGTGTCAGGGGACGGAAGCGCCACCTTCTTGGACAAACGGGATAGAGCCTTGTCGACATTCGGAGATGACTCCCATTTTTCCCTGTCATCAGAGGGGAAAGGATACGCCATAAAAATTCTCTTGGGAATCTGCCACCTCTTGTCCGGCGACTCCCAAGCTTTTTCACAAAGAGCATTCATTTCATGAGAAGGGGGAAACTTCACCTCAGGTTTTTTCCGTTTAAATAGGCAAATCCTTGATTCCTGAACCGCAGGTTCGTCAGCAATATTTAAAACAGCTTTAATAGCCACAATCATGTACTGAATACTCTTAACTACCCTTGGGTGTAAAGTAGCCTCATTAAAATTGACATCGGAATCTGAGTCCGTGTCGGCATCTGTATCTACCATCTGGGTAAATTAACGTTTTTGTGACCCTGAGGGGTCTGCACCTGAGCCAAAGCATCCTCCATGGATTTTCTCCATGTTTGTGTCTGAGAATCAGATTTATCCAACCTCTTAGACAACAAAGCAACATTAGCATTAAGTGTACTCAACATAGCAACCCAATCAGTAGTCGACTGCGTCGACAGAGCCATTTCCAGCTCCTTTTCTGCGCCCCCAGTAACTTCTTCCGGGGAGGAACACTCAGCCTCAGACATGTCGACACAAAGTACTGACACCCTCACACACACTGGCCAATAAAGGGGACAGCCTACAGGGTAGCCCAGAGAGAGAAACACAGAGGTAGTATGCCAGTTCACAGCCCAGCGCCCATACATTACACCACACTAATATATGTCAGCAGCGCTGTACCAATAATGAGAAAAGCACCAAAAAATGTGTGCCCCCTCCCCGTTTTTGTTCCCTTTCACGTGTGAGGAGCCTGGAGGTCCGGGCCAGCGTTCTCTGCAGTGGCTGTGGAGAGAAGAAAATGGCGCTGGGGAGCTGTGCGGCTAAGCCCCGCCCCTTCCCGGCGCGCTTCAGTCCCGCCTGAATATGGATTTTTTATACTGGCGGGGGTCCGCTATACGAATATCACTTTTACCAGTCTCCAATACTTCAGTAACTGCTGCCCAGGGCACCCCCCCCCCTCCCAGCGCCCTGCACCCTGTGAGTGCCGTTAGTGGTATGTGTGCGAGCATGGAGCGCAGCGCTACCGCTGCGCTGTACCTCCGTTACTGAAGTCTTCTGCCGTCTGAAGTCTTCGGTTCTTCTCATACTCACCAGGCTTCTGTCTTCTGTGAGGGGGGTGATGGCGCGGCTCCAGGAACAAGCAGCTAGGCGTACCAAGTGATCGAACCCTCTGGAGCTAATGGTGTCCAGTAGCCTAAGAAGCAGAGCCCTTAACTAAGCAGAAGTAGGTCTGACTTCTCTCCCCTCAGTCCCTCGATGCAGAGAGCCTGTAGCCAGCAGGTCTCCCTGAAAATAAAAAACCTAACAAAAGTCTTTTTCCAGAGAAACTCAGTAGAGCTCCCCTAGTGTGTGTCCAGTCACTCCTGGGCACAAAGTCTAACTGAGGTCTGGAGGAGGGGCACAGAGGGAGGAGCCAGTTCACACCCAGTAAAAGTCTTTTTAGTGTGCCCAAGCTCCTGCGGATCCCGTCTATACCCCATGGTCCTTTTGGAGTCCCCAGCATCCTCTAGGACGTAAGAGAAAAAGCTATTTCTTTTTACTATGCATTCCTGAGTAACCCTATTGATCATACTGCCATACAGTCTGGGATGAGTCAGTGGTTGGTCCACTTTCCAACTCTCTCGACTCAGGACCTTCTACGTTTTCTCACTGTGTCTTGCAAATTATTATCTTCTAGTATGTACCAAGAACTACACTGCTCAAAAAAATAAAGGGAACACTAAAATAACACATCCTAGATCTGAATGAATGAAATATTTTTATTAAATACTTTGTTCTTTACATAGTTGAATGTGCTGACAACAAAATCACACAAAAATTATCAATGGAAATCAAATTTATTAACCCATGGAGGTCTGGATTTGGAGTCACCCTCAAAATGAAAGTGGAAAAACACACTGCAGGCTGATCCAACTTTGATGTAATGTCCTTAAAACAAATCAAAATGAGGCTCAGTAGTGTGTGTGGCCTCCACGTGCCTGTATGACCTCCCTACAACCCACACAAGTGGCTCAGGTAGTGCCGCTCGTCCAGGATGGCACATCAATGCGAGCTGTGGTAAGAAGGTTTGCTGTGTCTGTCAGCGTAGTGTCCAGAGCATGGAGGCGCTACCAGGAGACAGGCCAGTACATCAGGAGACGTGGAGGAGGCCGTGGGAGGGCAACAACCCAGCAGCAGGACCGCTACCTCCGCCTTTGTGCAAGGAGGAACAGGAGGAGCACTGCCAGAGCCCTTCAAAATGACCTCTAGCAAGCCACAAATGTGCATGTGTCTACTCAAATGATCAGAAAGAGACTCCATGAGGGTGGTATGAGGGCCCGACGTCCACAGGTGGGGGTTGTGCTTACAGCCCAACACCGTGCAGGACGTTTGGCATTTGCCAGAGAACACCAAGATTGGCAAATTCGCCACTGGTGCCCTGTGCTCTTCACAGATGAAAGCAGGTTCTCACTGAGCACGTGACAGACGTGACAGAGTCTGGAGACGCCAAGGAGAACGTTCTGCTGCCTGCAACATCCTCCACCATGACCGGTTTGGCAGTGGGTCAGTAATGGTGTGGGGTGGCATTTCTTTGGGGTGCTGCACAGCCCTCCATGTGCTCGCCAGAGGTAGCCTGACTGCCATTAGGTACCGAGATGAGATCCTCAGACCCTTTGTGAGACCATATGCTGGTGCGGTTGGCCCTGGGTTCCTCCTAATGCAAGACAATGCTAGACCTCATGTGGCTGGAGTGTGTCAGCAGTTCCTGCAAGACGAAGGCATTGATGCTATGGACTGGCCCGCCCGTTCCCCAGACCTGAATCCAATTAAGCACATCTGGGACATCATGTCTCGCTCTATCCACCAACACCACGTTGCACCACAGACTGTCCAGGAGTTGGCGGATGCTTTAGTCCAGGTCTGGGAGGAGATCCCTCAGGAGACCATCCGCCACCTCATCAGGAGCGTGCCCAGGCATTGTAGGGAGGTCATACAGGCACGTGGAGGCCACACACACTACTGAGCCTCATTTTGACTTGTTTTAAGGACATTACATCAAAGTTGGATCAGCCTGTAGTGTGTTTTTCCACTTTCATTTTGAGTGTGACTCCAAATCCAGACCTCCATGGGTTAATAAATTTGATTTCCATTGATAATTTTTGTGTGATTTTGTTGTCCGCACATTCAACTATGTAAAGAACAAAGTATTTAATAAAAATATTTAATTCATTCAGATCTAGGATGTGTTATTTTAGTGTTCCCTTTATTTTTTTGAGCAGTGTATTTCACAACATAATACACAGAACCTATCTTTCTCCTAGTAGACAATTCCTCATGGGTCTAATCCCATCTGATAGTTGTCCCAAATGTGCCCGAGGTCTTGCCGATTTATACCATTGCCTTTGGAACTGCCCAGTTATCAGAGGCTTTTGGTTGAGAGTCAAACGCGATGCAGAAACTGTCCCCCTTTCCCCCGAATGGGCCATTTTCGGATTTCCCCAAAAATCTCAATGCATTACTAAGGGAGGGAAAAAGTTGCTTTTGGCCATAAGCTCCGCAGCTAAAAAAAAAACAATATTGCAACACTGGATACAACCTAGTCCCCCTTCTTTTCCCTTATATAAGGAAAAACTGCATAATATCTTTAGAATTGATTGGGTGGAAACCATGTTTGAAAAAGAGAAACGAGCTGGCCCGTTCTTTGATGTCTGGGAAAGTTACATTGCAACACAAACAATCGCAGTACGCAGGGGAATCCATAGAAGCCTACACTTGAATTCATGGTATGGACTACGAATATATTAGAGGGAGATCCTCCCATTGCTCTTGAATAATCTGTTTTCTCTGACTCTATCTGATTGTGGGGAGTGAAGGTCGCACACCCTATTGGATTTAAATTGAACTTGTGTACCCTATATTTTCAGATTGTTACACGATACCTTTATTTTCTTTGCCATCTATTGATAACCAATGAAGGACGTCACACTGTTGTACGAGTAATGTTAATACTTTATTGTATTCACTATGTATATTTATGTTTAATGTATGATGCATCTTCATTAATGCTTCAATTAAAAAAAAAAAAAAAATGAAGTGGTTGGGCCAAAAGAGTACATGAAAAGCAGGTCTTTACCCTGCTTCTGGATAAGGGTTGTATATGTCTGATGCAATTTGTGTACTATGGATTTTACTTGTGGATGATGCTGTAATGTTTTAATAGTCTAGAGCAGGGATGGCTAACCAGTCAGAGGCAAAGAGCCCAAAAATATCTGTAGTCAAGTTAAAGAGCCAATATCATGAATATGTAAAAATGGCACATTGCCTAACTGGAACATGGCCACACCCCATTTTTGTGCACCCGCCTTTGGTATGAAGTTTGTAGGACCATGGCCATGTGTCATACCCCCGTTTTTAGTCACACTGGGGGCGAGAAACACTGAAACAATCCAGATACACAAAATATACTGAAACAAGCCAGCCTCCCTCCTTCACTCTGTGCCTCTCGGCATCCCACCTGTGTCTCTCAGCCTGTCCCTCTTCACTCTGTGCCTCTCGGCATCCCACCTGTGTCTCTCAGCCTGTCCCTCTTCACTCTGTTCCTTTCAGCATCCCACCTGTGTCTCTCAGCCTGCCCCTCTTCACTCTGTGCCTCTCAGCATCCCACCTTTCTGTCTCTCAGCCTGCTCCCCATTCAGTCTGTGCCTCTCAGCCTCCCCCTTTACTCTGTGCCTCTCAGCAGCCTTCCCCTTCACTCTGTGCCTCAGCCTCCCATCCTTCACCATATGTCTCTCAGCCTCCCCCCCTTCACTCTGTGCCTCTCAGCCTGCACCCCCTTCACTTTGTGTCTCTCAGCCTGCACCCCCTTCACTCTGTGTCTCTCAGCCTGCACCCCCTTCACTTTGTGTCTCTCAGCCTGCTCCCCCTTTACTCTGTGCCTCTCAGCATCCTTCCCCTCTGTCTCTCCCCTCTCCCCTCTCTGGCCACTTGTAGCCGCCCTCACCTGTTTGACAGTGAGTCGGCGGACACTGAGGCCAGACAGGCGCCAATTCTTCACAGCACAGACAGGGCAGGGAGCATGGCGGTGATGTAATGCAGGCATCACGCTCCCGCATTCTTTATGGGAAAGGTCCTCTCCATGAAGGGGATCTAGACGCTACCCCTCCGGCAGCCCTACAAGATGAGAAGGCAGAGGTCAAAGTGTGCAGTCATACTGTCGGGAGCGGCGGGATACGCATCAGTGTAACGAAATAGCCGCAGGTTAGCCACCGCTGGTCTAGAGGGTATTTTGTCTTTCATTAATTTAAGGTACTCACTTGAATACCATCTGGGCCAGGGGATTTATATAAATGTAGGATCAAGGTGGTTTCAGTAATTTCTTGGGTGGTAATATCAGGATTGTTAGCTCTGTCTAATTGTCTACAGCTGGTCAAACACATGCAGATACAATGCCTGTCAGCAGTGCCGTAACTAGGCATTTTAGCGCTGTGTGCAAGAAACGGCATTGGCGCCCCGCCACATGCAAGATATGAGCAGTGCGCGCCGTAGTCGCGCAAAAAATATATAGGGGCGTGGCTTCGTGAGGAAGGGGCGTGGCCACAAAATAATACCAATTCATATTACGGTGCACAGTAGTCTCCATTATTCAAATTACGCTGCACAGTAGCACCACCCAGGTAGAGCCCCTTTTACACATTACGACAGACAGTCCTTTTTACACATTACGGCAGACAGAGTCCACCTTTTACACATTACGGCAGACAGCGTCCCCCTTTTTACACACTACGGCAGACAGCGTCCCCTTTTTACACATTACGGCAGATAGCGTCCCCTTTTTACACATTACGGCAGAAAGCGTCCCCTATTTACACATTACGGCAGACAGAGTCCTCTTTATACACATTACAGCAGACAGCGTAGAGCGCAGAGTAGGGAGCAATGTTGGTGGGTGAGTGAGGGTAACAGAGAGAGTGGGTGTAGGGATCAGTAAGGGTGAGAGTAGGGAGCAATGTTGGTGGGTGAGTGAGGGTAACAGAGAGAGTGGGTGCAGGGATCAGTGAGGGTGAGAGTAGGGAGCAGAGAGTGGGTGGACTGTGCAGGCGCTGATCAAAGTGTGTGTTCCCAACTTCCAGCTGTAACCACCCCCACCCTGCTCTTGACTCACCCCACGCAGTCTCCGCTCCTGTGCTGGACTCTTCCTCTGGCAGGCCATGTGTTCAACACTGCCGAGTGCAAGGTCGCACAGCAGTTCTCTCAGGGGCGCAGTCAGGAAGGAGGGGATGCAGTGCCGCTGCGTTTGTGGTCACTCCCAACGCCGAGATGCGCTGCTGCAGTGAGCTGTTGGCTGCTCCTCTTCTCTGTTCTCCCGCTGCCGCTCCCAGAATGCCATGCGCATCCCCGGCTTGAAACGCTGGGTGGGATCGCAGTGCAGCGCGGCACTGCTGTTTCCAAATTTGTCTAACAGCGACAGGGGACAGCGGCGCCTACAGGGTAAATACTAATACCCTGCTTGCCCGCTTCCTGTGTGTGCTAGCGGGTGCGCCCCCAGAGCACACACCTAGTTACGGCACTGGGTCACACACGCACACAGCTTGGGGAGGGGGGGAAATGGTGACACACTGGTGGGGCCTGGAGGGTACAGGGTCACACACATACACACAGCTTGTGAAGGGGGAGGAGGGGAAATGGTGAAACACTGGGGCCTGGAGGCGACAGTGTCACAAACACAGAGTGGGGAGAGTGAGGGGGTATAGTGACACATATAATGTGTAAAGAAGAGACAGCTGTACAGTGACGTACCATATAGGAGCAGAGGGTACAGCAGCGTCTCAGCCTCTATAGAGCAGGCAGCAAGGAGCTTAGAACACAAGCAGCTTGTCCTCCGAGTCCTAACTTCTGAACGGGGCGGGTGCTATCTTTGGCTCCACCCATCCTTTTCTGTCTACATTGCAGTGCCAGCGTCCCAGACCCGGTCAGTGAGTGTGACGCAGCGCTGAGGGGAGAGAAGGTACGGGCAGCAGTGTAATCCATCACTGCTGGAGCCCGCCGACACTCTCCATCAGCATTCATGGCTCCCGCTCATCTCACCCACCATGCCTCCACCCCACATGATCACCATGGTGATCGGATGCACTCCCCCCCCCCCCCCCCCCCGCCACCTATGACGCGTGCTATTTAGCAGCCGGCGCGCGGGTGCCAGTACTGGATCCCCGCGCTGGCTCTGTAATAAAGGGATGCACTGCGTTATCTAACGCTGCTCCCGCTGTCTCCTCTCTGAGTAGCGCAGCTGTGGGGAGAAGGGTGTCTGCGGAGATTTCTCCGTCTCACAGCGCATTGCGCTGTGTGCGATGCCCCTCTCGCCCATAGCTAGTTACGGCTCTGCCTGTCAGATCGACCTCTGGCAGCCTGATGTCCTACAGTTATTGTGGCCATACACTGTAAGATATCTGTATGGCACCCAATGTCTGCACTCCTCTCCTGGGGAGGAGACCTCTCCCCTTTCCTCCCCAGTGGACGAACAGGGGAAGCGTCCATCAGTCGGCTGTAGCACCACATACACTACCCCATGCGGCTGATTGTCCACTTAAAATATTGCATCTGACAGACATGCTGGATGATCTGGCAGGATCGTTGCAACTATCTGGGCAATCCCCGATATAGTTTGAATTGGCCAGATAATTGTAGAGCGTGTGCCCAGCTTTAGTAATAAATAATAATAGCTTCAGCTATGTCACCTGTCCTAATCAAGGATATGGGAGATTTTTCCCATGTGACTGCTTATGATATGATCCTTTTTTTTTTTTTTTTATAAGCTATTGTCACGTACTCGAGGTCTGGGGTAAGCAACCTGTGACACTCCAGCCGTTATGGAACTACACTTTCAAAAAAGCTGTTAATACAGCAAAACGCGTCCAGTAATAAGCAACATCAGCGCCAAACTCTTAGATGCCAGCGGTATTTATCTTGGTGCTATATTTCCATCCCAAATTGCCAGCTTTGCCAAACGTGTTCTTTGGTACTTGACTGCTTGTGTGTTGTTATCATCATCATTGCTAAAAGGACCCTTATATTTTTACATGGAACCAGTAATTATTTACCATATGCTGGATCTATAACCTAAAAGTGCCATCTACAGTGCATCCGGAAACTATTCACAGCGCTTCACTTTTTCCACATTTTGTTATGTTACAGCCTTATTCCAAAATGGAATTAATGCTTCTTTTCTACCTAAAAATTCGACACATAATGAAAACGCAAAAAAACATTTTTTTGAGATTTTTGAAAATTTATTAATAAAAAACTAAGAAATCACATGTACATAAGTATTCACAGCCTTTGCCATGAAGCTCAATATTGAGCTCAGGTGCATTCTGTTTCCACTGATTATCTTTTAGATGTTCCTACAACTTAATTGGATTCTACCTGTGGTAAATTCAGTTGATTGGATATGATTTGGAAAGGCACACACCTGTCTATATAAGGTCTCACACTTGACACTGCATGTCTGAGCACAAACCAAGCATGAAGTCAAAGGAATTGTCTGTAGACCTCCGAGACAGGATTGTCTCGAGGCACAAATCTGGGGAAGGGTACAGAAAAATATCTGCTGCTTTGAAGGTCACAATGAGCACAGTGGCCTCCATCATTTGTAAATGGAAGAAGTTCGGAACCACCAAGACTCTTCCTAGAGCTCGCCGGCCGTCTAAACTGAATGATCGGGGGGGAAGGGCCATAGTCAGGGAGGTGACCAAGAACCCGATGGTCACTCTGTCAGAGCTACAGCATTCCTCTGTTGAGAGAGGTGAACCTTCCGGAAGGACAACCATCTCTGCAGCAATCCACCAATCAGGCATGTATGGTAGAGTGGCCAGATGGAAGCCACTCCTTAGTAAAAAGCACATGGCAGCCCGCCTGGAGTTTGCCAAAATACACCTGAAGGGCTCTCTGACCATGAGAAACAAAATTCTCTGGTCTGATGAGACAAAGATTGAACGCCAGGCGTCATGTTTGGAGGAAACCAGGCATCGCTCATCACCAGGCCAATACCATTCTTACAGTGAAGCATGGCGGTGGCAGCATCATGCTGTGGGGATGGTTTTCAGCGGCAGGAACTGGGAGACTAGTCAGGATAGAGGGAAAGAAGAATGCAGCAATGTATAGAGACATCTGGGATGAAAACCTGCTCCAAAGCACTCGACCTCAGACTGGGGCGACTGTTCATCTTTCAGCAGGACAATAGCCCTAAGCACACAGCCAAGATATCAAAGGAGTGGCTTCAGGACAACGCTGTGAATGTCCTTGAGTGGCCTAGCCAGAGCCCAGACTTGAATCCGAGTGAACATCTCTAGAGAGATCTGAAAATGGCTGTGCACCAACGCGTCCCATCCAACCTGATGGAGCTTGAGAGGTGCTGCAAAGAGGTATGGGCGAAACTGCCCAAAGATAGGTGTGCCAAGCTTGTGGCATCATATTCAAAAACACTTGAGGCTGTAATTGCTGCCAAAGGTGCATCAACAAAGTATTGAGCAAAGCCTGTGAATACTTATGTACATGTGATTTCTTAGTTTTTTATTTTTAATAAATTTGCAAAAATCTCAAAAATACTTTTTCACGTTGTCATTATGGGGGATTGTGTGTAGAATTTTGAGGGGAAAAATGAATGTATTCCGTTTTGGAATAAGGCTGTAACATAACAAAATGTGGAAAAAGTGAAGTGCTGTGAATACTTTCCGGATGCACTGTATACATGTGATTGTACATTGTGAGTTATGGATGTACTTTATAAGGACTGTATCTCATAATATATTATTGCAGTTGAATTAGAAACTGTTAGGGTCTCCTGCCCTGTGCTGCCACGTTGTCATGGCAACCGGGAGACAAGTGCTAGCGGAGTAACCTGAGCGCAGCTGATACTCCGGTTCGGGTCTTTTGCTGTGCAGTGGTTACAGGCTCTGTGCACGGCAGGGGATCCGGTGCTGGTTTTTGTGCTCACAGTCTGTGAGGTCTGAGTGGGGCGTGGACAGCACCTGCTTTATAAGGCCTCTTCTCAGGTTAAGCAGATGCTGCTGAATCTTTGTTGGTTAGTCAGTTCCTGAAAGTTAGCCAGTACTGTGTAGCTTTGTATTTGTTGTTGCTTACTGCAAATAGGCCTGGGGATTTGGTACTACACTCTGCCAATCCAGACCTAGCAGTAAGACTGGAGTCAGTCGTTTAACTTGCTGGGGTTCTTTTACTACTCTGTGAACTTAGCAAGTTTGCGGCTGTATTCTAAGACTTGCCTGCCTAAATCCTGTCTCACTGTGCAAGGTGTCAGGTGTCAGTTTAGTGGCAGTAAGCTGAACCTGTGCACTGCAAGTGAGAATTAGGATTGTGGAGACTCTCCTTGTGTCTATCATTCCATCTCTGACCAAGGAGTTTACTGCCACACCCGTTGGTAACCCTTTAGGGTTTTGCTGTTGCCCTTAGTAACAGCATTTCGGGTTCTCTACGTATTAAAACACAACATCTTGCTTTTCCCATCTGAGCATTACTAATACTAGGGAGACACCCAGTTCCTTAGCCTCTGGGCTTCTCTGTTCACTTTGTGTGTATTTTGTTACCCTATCACCTTCTGTGTACGTAATGTCATATTCCCCAGTCTGTCTGTGAGTTCATTTGTTTTGCATACCTATCCGTTCAGACACCAGTACATTCCTGCAGGCACTGGTGTGCATAACAGTTCAAACACCAGTACATTCCTGCAGGCGCTGGAGTGCATAACAGTTCTGACACCAGTACATTCCTGCAGGCACTGATGTGCATAACATATTCAGCAGCCTAATACTCCTGTTGAAATTTTGTGGGAATATGGAGCATACCCCTCAAAATACGTTGCAACAGGTGGTCGATCAGGTGCAGGTCCTGACTCGACAATTTAATGATTTGTCCATTAAAATGCACACCTCCCAGGCCGCTGGCGGAGCTCCCGCAGCAGCAGCACCTTCAGGGGTTAAGGAGCCGAAAGTAAATCTCCCGGATCGTTTTTCTGGAGATCGCTCGCAGTTCTTTTGTTTCAAGGAGAGCTGCAAGCTATACTTCCGGCTTAGGCCTCAGTCTTCTGGGTCGGAGATTCAGCGGGTGGGCATAGGGATTTCCTTGCTACAAGGAGACCCACAGGTCTGGGCATATGGGTTGCAGCCTGACTGTCCGTCGCTTAAAAGTGTTGATGCTTTTTTTACGGCACTGGGCATGTTGTATGATGACCCTGACAAGACGGCCTCAGCCGAGGCTCAGATTTCGATCCTTAAGCAAGGGCGAAGGCCAGTTGAGGTTTACTGTACGGAGTTTCGGAGGTTGGCCCATGATACCCAGTGGAATGACCCAGCCCTGAGACACCAGTACCGAAGAGGTCTTTCTAACCAGATAAAGGACCAACTGGTACAATATCCCTTGCCTGATAGCTTGGATCAGCTCATGCAGTTATCCATCCGGGTGGATAGACGGCTGAGAGAGCGTAGGCTTGAAAGGGAGACTGAGGTTTCCTTCTTTCCCAAGGGAACCTCAGACTCTGAGGAATTTTCCGAGGAGCCTATGCAGATTGGGGCTACCCGCCTCTCCTCGCGTGAGAAGACGCGGAGGAGACAGCAGGGGTTGTGTTTGTACTGTGGGAATAAAGGTCATGTGGTAGTATCATGCCCAGAAAAGCCGGAAAACTTCAGGGCCTGAGGGTGATGGGAAATATCCTGTCAGGCCAGAAGTCAGAATTTCCCAAGAAGACTTTTATCATTCCGGTGACCTTGAAGATCCTCGGTCAAACTGTCAAGACTGAGGCCTTTGTGGACAGTGGGGCCGACGGGGTTTTTATGGACCGCCAATTCGCCCTGAAACACTCTGTTCCCTTAGTACCCTTGGCATCGGAAATTGAGATTTGTGGGTTAAACGGGGAACCATTATCCCAAGGTAAAATTACCTCTTGCACTAGCCAGATTTCTTTGTTTATTGGAGCCACACACTCTGAAAAATTGTCCTTTTATGTGACTGTCTGTACTTTTGCCCCATTGGTGTTGGGGTTACCCTGGTTAAAGGCCCACAATCCTCAATTTGACTGGGTCTCTGGGGAGATTCTTAGTTGGGGTACTGATTGTTTCAGGAGTTGCTTGAGCCTTCCAGTCAGGCTAAGTTTGCCAGGATTGCCAGGGTGTTATGCAGATTTTGCGGACGTGTTCTCCAAAAAAGTTGCAGAGGTACTACCTCCCCATCGCCCCTATGACTGTGCCATTGATTTGTTGCCAAATGCTAAGCTTCCCAAGAGCAGGTTGTACTCCCTGTCACGTCCTGAGACTCAGGCTATGGCAGAGTACATTCAGGAGAACTTGGCTAAGGGATTTATCAGACCTTCACAGTCTCCAGTTGGGTCGGGGTTCTTCTTCGTGGGTAAAAAGGACGGTTCGTTGCGACCCTGCATCGACTTCAGGGAATTGAACCGTATTACGATTAAAAACTCATACCCACTGCCCCTCATTTCGGTCTTGTTTGACCAGCTTCGTACTGCCACCATTTTTTCTAAGATTGACCTACGCGGTGCGTACAATCTAATCCGAATAAGAGAGGGGGATGAATGGAAGACTGCCTTTAATACCCACTCAGGGCATTATGAATATTTGGTGATGCCTTTTGGGCTCTGTAATGCCCCGGCAGTCTTCCAGGATTTCATGAATGATGTGCTCAGGGAATATTTGGATAGATTCTTAGTTGTATACTTAGATGACATCCTAATCTTCTCCCATTCCCTGGAGGAACATCGGAAGCATGTACGCTTAGTCCTCCAGAAACTCAGAGACCACCGGCTTGGGGCGAAGCTGGAGAAGTGCGAATTTGAAGTTCAGCAAATCGCATTTCTAGGATATATTATCTCCCCAGAAGGTTTCCAAATGGAGGGTTCCAAGGTACAGGCAGTCCTGGATTGGGTGCAGCCCACTAGTTTGAAGGCGCTTCAGCGTTTCCTGGGCTTTGCGAATTTTTATAGACGATTTATCGCTGGATTTTCGTCTATAGTGGCGCCCTTGGTGGCACTCACTAAGAAAGGGGCGGATGTTGCTCACTGGTCTTGTGAGGCTAAAGCGGCTTTTGCCCGTCTCAAAAAGGCATTTGTATCGGCCAAGGTGCTGCGACACCCAGATCCAGAGCGTCCTTTTGTGGTGGAGGTGGATGCCTCTGAGATGGGTATTGGGGCAGTGCTTTCTCAGATGGGAGTGTCTGATAATCGCCTTCATCCCTGTGCTTACTTTTCCCGTAAATTTTCGCCTGCCGAGATGAATTATGACGTGGGTAACCGGGAATTGTTGGCTATTAAGGATGCACTCGAGGAGTGGAGACACTGGCTTGAGGGGGCTAAGTTTGTGGTCTCAATTCTCACCGACCATAAGAATCTGGCATATTTAGAGTCAGCGAAGCGTCTCAATGCCAGGCAGGCACGATGGGCTTTGTTTTTTGCTCGCTTTAATTTTTTGATAACATATCGCCCTGGGTCAAAAAACATCAAGGCTGATGCGCTCTCGCTGAGTTTTGCTCCAATCCAGGAGACCACGAGGAGCCGTTGCCCATTGTGTCCCCATCATGTATTAAAGTGGGCATTATCATTAGTCCTTAGAGCACAGGGGCAGGCTCCTCCAGACCTTCCGGTAGGTCTTTTGTTAGGTTAAGACAGCGAGTGTTCCTGGAATTCCATGCCAAGAAGTCGGCAGGTCACCCGGGTATTGCCAGAACTCGGGAGTTGCTATCTAGGGCGGTGTGGTGGCCCTTGGTGGCTAAGGATGTGGATCAGTGGGTTCGGGCATGTGACATCTGTGCCCGAAATAAGACTCCTAGAGGGGTTCCTGTTGGCCCATTACATCCACTCTCTATCCCATCTAAGCCATGGACCCACATTTCAATGGATTTTGTGGTGGACTTGCCCAAATCCTTGGGGATGACAGCCATCTGGGTTGTCGTTGACAGGTTTTCGAAGATGGCGCACTTCGTTCCACTGGTTGGGCTGCCATCGGCCAGACGCCTGTCTGAATTATTTATGCTGCATGTTGTGCGTCTCCACGGGTTGCCAATTGATGTGGTCTCTGACTGCGGATCCCAGTTTGTGGCCAAATTCTGGAGGGCATTTTGTTCCGATCTCCAGATTTCTGTCAGCTTGTCGTCAGGCTACCATCCGCAGTCTAATGGGCAGACTGAAAGGGTGAACCAGTCCTTGGAGCAGTTCCTCAGGTGTTATGTCTCCAAGTGTCAGACTGACTGGGTTGCTCATCTGTCCATGGCGGAGTTTGCCTATAACAACGCGGCTCACTCTGCTACAGGGATCTCTCCCTTCCTTTGTGTGTATGGGCATCATCCTAAGGCCAATTCTTTTGACCCCCTGGACTCCACGCCTGGTGGTTCCTCTGTGGTTTCGGTCCTTAGAGGTATTTGGCGGAAAGTGAAGAAAGCCCTTGTGTCTGTGTCATTAGTGACCAAAAGGGTTTTTGATAAGCGGAAAAGACCCTGCAGCTTCAAATTAGGAGACTTCGTCTGGTTGTCTACCAAGAATTTGAAGTTGAGACAGCCATCTCATAAGTTAGGCCCCCGGTTCATTGGCCCTTATAAGATCACCAGGGTTATCAATCCGGTGGCATTTCAGTTAGATCTGCCCCGTTCTTTGGGTATCAATAAAACATTTCATTGTTCCCTTTTAAAACGGGCGATTAGTAATCCTTCTTCCAGTGGAAGACCTTCCCCTCTTCTGATACGTGGCCAGAGGGAGTTTGTTGTTGAAAGGATTCTTGACTCCAAGATGGTTCGGGGTCGGCTGTCATTTTTGGTGCACTGGAAGGGGTATGGCCCGGAGGAGCGGTCGTGGGTGCGCAGTTGTGATCTTCATGCCCCCAGACTGATACGCTCTTTCTTCTCGCAGTTCCCCGATAAACCCGGTGGTAGGGGTTCTTTGACCCCTCGTCAGAGGGGGGGTACTGTTAGGGTCTCCTGCCCTGTGCTGCCATGTCGTCATGGCAACCGGGAGACAAGTGCTAGCGGAGTAACCTGAGCGCAGCTGATACTCCGGTTCGGGTCTTTTGCTGTGCAGTGGTTACAGGCTCTGTGCACGGCAGGGGATCCGGTGCTGGTTTTTGTGCTCACAGTCTGTGAGGTCTGAGTGGGGCGTGGACAGCACCTGCTTTATAAGGCCTCTTCTCAGGTTAAGCAGATGCTGCTGAATCCGTGTTGGTTAGTCAGTTCCTGAAAGTTAGCCAGTACTGTGTAGCTTTGTATTTGTTGTTGCTTACTGCAAATAGGCCTGGAGATTTGGTACTACACTCTGCCAATCCAGACCTAGCAGTAAGACTGGAGTCAGTCGTTTAACTTGCTGGGGTTCTTTTACTACTCTGAACATAGCAAGTTTGCGGCTGTATTCTAAGACTTGCCTGCCTAAATCCTGTCTCACTGTGCAAGGTGTCAGGTGTCAGTTTAGTGGCAGTAAGCTGAACCTGTGCACTGCAAGTGAGAATTAGGATTGTGGAGACTCTCCTTGTGTCTATCATTCCATCTCTGACCAAGGAGTTTACTGCCACACCCGTTGGTAACCCTTTAGGGTTTTGCTCTTGCCCTTAGCAACAGCATTTCGGGTTCTCTACGTATTAAAACACAACATCTTGCTTTTCCCATCTGAGCATTACTAATACTAGGGAGACACCCAGTTCCTTAGCCTCTGGGCTTCTCTGTTCACTTTGTGTGTATTTTGTTACCCTATCACCTTCTGTGTACGTAATGTCATATTCCCCAGTCTGTCTGTGAGTTCATTTGTTTTGCATACCTATCCGTTCAGACACCAGTACATTCCTGCAGGCACTGGTGTGCATAACAGAAACAGAATTAGTTGATGTTCACTCAAATGGACGCTTCCTATTAAGAATATTAAAAGTGGACTGTTATGGTTTTATATATATTTATTGATATATGTCTTAATATCCTTTAGAATGCCAGGTCTCACGAGCTCCCACGAATATCCTTTAGAATGCAAGCTCTCACGAAAATGCACAGCAGCGATCAGATCTGAATAACCCCCCAAATCCCTTTGTTTTCTGCCACCCCAATACTTTACATTATAATGGGAACTAAGGGCACTGTAATGTGGCACAATATGAACTGGGTACACTTTGGGCCTAATTCAGATGTGATTGGAGTTGGGCGGGGGATATAGCTGATGACGGACTCTGTTTGTTAAAACAGGCGCGTAGCCGCCGTTTAGGGGAGAGAAGAGGCCGGTGATCTGTGTCATTGGATTGAGATCTCCTGGCCTCTGCGTCGGGTGGCTGGCGTGGCTCTGCGTCGGGTGGCTGGCGTGGCACTGTGGGTACCGTAAGCCACCCAATGGTGACTGAGTGATCCGATGCTGCATTCTGCTGATGCAGGTCAGATTACTGCTGCTTTCAAGGAAGTGAGAGCAGCTGCACCAGAATTAGGTTCTGTATAGTATAATGTGAATTGGGGGTACTGTGTAGCATAATGTGTACTGGCAACTCTACAGTGTGACATAACGTGAACTAGGGCAGTACCATGGTTCATAAAATAAACTATGGTGATATTATGGGGAACAACCTTAACTAAGGCACTACTATGGGGCATGAAAGTAATAGCTGCTGCAGATGTGCCTCTCTAGAAGCATTTTGGACAGGGGCCCCTTCAGTCCATTGCTATAGGGCCCACAAAGGGGATGCAGTTACATTGCCAGCAGTCTCAAAAGAAGGGGTTCATGAATATTTGTGAATATTCACCACTTAAAGAGCACAATGTCCAAATGCAATTTTACCACTTCCAGATATAGGGCCTAATTCAGTAAGGAACGCATCAGTGATGCATTCACATACTGAATCCCTTGTGCAGTGCGTGCAACGGCATCTCACTTGTGCGACCTCCTTCTATTACATTGCTCCATAAGTGGGATCCAATCCCTCCCAGCACCCCTTGCAGAGACACACATCTCTCATCGGGAGAGCTGGCCTTTGCTGAAATATTCATGCTTGGTTCCTACTTTGCCTGCTAGTGACTTTGGCTAGGAGCAGGACGCTTGGTTCCTTCTTTTCCTGCTTGGGGTCAGATGTATTAATATATATGCCACTTGGGGGCAGATGTATTAAGCCTGGAGAAGTGAAAAAGAAGTGATAACGCACCTGGCAATCATTGCTTGTTTGAAAAATGACAAGAGCTGATTGGCTGGTGCATTATCGCCTTCCACTTATCACTTCTTTATCACTTCTCTAGTACATTTACCCCTTGGTCCCTACTTTTCCTGCTTGTGACTATGGCTAGGAGCAGGACGCTTGGTTGCTACATTTCCTGCTTGTGACTCTGACTAGGAGCAGGTCACTTGGTTTGAGAGGTGGTTGATAGATAGACATTTAAAAGATAGACAGTCATTAGGTCGACACCATGTGGTCAATTAGTCAAAAGTCCGACAGGGTCAAAAAGTCTGACAGTCAAAAGGTCAACAAAGTCAAAAGTCAGACACATTTTTTTTTTTAGGGATTTTTCATGCTTTTGCATCTTTTTTTCCATGTCACAAACTATTACCTTTAGTAATCTTGTGGTGAGCGAAACGGAGTGGAGCGAGCCACCGAGCCCAAGAGGGGAAAAATTTCAACAGTTTTGGAAAAAAAATGTTTAAAAACACAAAATAATTTTTTATTTGTCGACCTTTTGACCCTGTCAGACCTTTGACTATCGACCATATGGTGTCGACCTAATGACTGTTTAAATCTTTTAAATGTCTGAAGGTGTATACACACGGTGAGATTTATCCTTGCGATTTTGACTATATAGTCAAAATCACAAGGAAAGTTAGTGCACATAGCAAGGTGTTAGCCACCTTGCGATCCCGATGCGAGGTCCCGCGCGGTCGGTATTGCAAGGATAGATAGACTGTGCAGGCAAGTCAATTTTGACTAGTAACTAGTACTAGTAAAGTATAGTCAAAATTGGCACTTAATCAAAATCGCACATAGCCAATATCGCAAGCACATAGCCAATATCGCATAGTAAAAATTGAAGATAGTCAAAAGCTCACCGTGTGTTTGCACCTTAACTTGAATACCACACCCGCTTGGTTCCTACTTTTCCTGCTTGTGACTGGTTTATCCATTGTGGACAAAATTCAGTTTTCTCGTACGTCCTAGAGGATGCTGGGGACTCCAAAAGGACCGTGGGGTATAGACGGGATCCGCAGGAGACATGGGCACTTTAAGACTTTGAATGGGTTTGAACTGGCTCCTTCCTCTATGCCCCTACTCCAGACTCCAGTTAGATTTTGTGCCCAGAGAGACTGGACACACTAGGGGAGCTCTCCTGAGTTTCTCTGAAAAATACTTTATTTAGGTTTATTATTTTCAGGGAGCACTGCTGGCAACAGGCTCCCTGCTTCGTGGGACTGAGGGGAGAGAAGCAGACCTACTTCTGTGAGTTAAAGGCTCTGTTTCTTATGCTACTGGACACCATTAGCTCCAGAGGGTCTGATCACTTGGTATAGCCTAGCTGCTCGTTCCCCTCACAGAGCCAGAAGAAAGAAGCCGAGTGAGTAACCGAAGTACAGAAGACTTCACTACAGACGGCAGAAGACTTCAGTGGCTCTGAGGTACCGCGCAGCGGTCGCGCTGCGCGCCATTGCTCCCACACACAAGCGGCACTACAAGGATGCAGGGCGCAGAGGGGGCGGCCTGGGCAGCAATATACCTCATGTATTAGCCTGGCAAAGAGGTATACAGTCCATAGGCACTGTATACAAACCCCCGCCAGTATAAAAATTTGAAAAAGTAGCGGGACTTAAGCGCGCCGATAAGGTGGCGTGGCTTAGCCCTCACTGCTCTATCCAGCGCCATTTTCTCCTCACAGAGACGCTGGCCCTGCCAAAACACTGATGAACAGCTCACAGTGTAAAACGGGGGGGGCACAGTTGTTTAGTGCAATATAAAAAAAATAAAGCACTATATATAATGAGCGTGTGGTAAATGAGCTGGTAAACGTTTTCTGTGTTTTCCCTGTCAGATACTGGGATCTACCCCTTATAGTCAGTGTAATGTCGGTGGGTGTTTAGTACACGTGTGTCTGAGTGCTCTGCCACAAACGGCTATGGGAATCCCTCTGTCGGTACCGCCGACTCCTGATGGTACTTGATTCATGAAATTAAGTGTCAACATGTCAGTAGTTGTATGCTTTTCCAAAAGAAAAAACTATATGGGAGACACAGGCATTTGTGGGTGACCCTGTCAGCACCAACTAATCTGACTGTGTATAAATTAACATGATAATGTGATGCATTTCAAAAAGCTATACCTGTATATATATATATATATATATATATGTATGGTATGGTTGCATTGATCTGTGGCTCGAGCACAGATGTAGTAATATTTGTGGGGGCGTAATATTAATAATATATATATATTTCCCTCAGACCCCTCGGGGTCGCAAAAATGTTATTTTGCCCAGTTACTACTCCCTGTTGTCGACACGAATACTATGTCTTATATCGACCATAATGTATCCTGATTAGATCCACAACATCGGCATTCAGTACATCTTTCATACACATTAAGAACGTATTAATGTCACTAGGGACCCTGCTGTTCCTGACAAAAAAAAAAATATATATATATATATATAAATATATATATAAGATATGTATATATAGATATATGTGTGTATATGTGTATTTAAATGTGTATATTTATACTAAAAAATTATAATGAATGCTGAAGTAAAATTTTCCTTCTCATGTGCTGGTCGCTGGTTGAATAACTCTAGATCAGCCGTGACAAGATGGTTTCAAATCATCACGAGGAGTCTGAGTGTTTATTCTTTTCCCGCCGTGGATAGAATAAAGTGAGAGTCAACCCCTGTTCTGCACGGGGCCCTGTCACAAAGGATCGTTTACAGGAAGCTAAGTGATATTTTAATTATATGCTTTGATTATACTTGCATTGCATGCGCAGGGGGGAGTGCTTGTATTCAGAAATGGTCGGTTACTTTGTCATCCGATATAATTACCCTGGGGAGAGATGTGATACTCCTTAAGTTGGGTCATATCTAGAACATTGCAGCATACTGCCGTGCGACTACAAGGGATGGGACTCTTGGGTGCGCGGGCCACTTCCATGGCGGTCTCGGCTAGAAGGACGTTGTGGATTCACCAAAGAGATGCAAATGCTGACTCCGAAAAGAAGTGGAGTCTCTTCTCCATGAAGGTGAAGCCTGGTTTGGTGATGGCCTTGTTAATATGCTCTCGGCAGGTGCCACGGGTAAGTCTACCTTCTTGCCCTATGTTCCCTCACAACGGTTGGTGACGCATTGTTGTAGGAAGCAGTCATTTCGACCGAATAGATAAAGATTCCCCTTTCTTTGCAGGTAAAGGAAGGTAAAAAAGGTAAGAAGTCAGCTGCCTTTTCAGGTTCACAGGAGCAGAAATCATCCGTTGTTTTCTGCCATGTCCACTGCAGAACATTGGGTCTATCTTGCGGAGGCCCACACCGGTGGGACCACGTCTAAAACTCTTCAGTCAGTCCTCGAAAGGACGTGGACCAGTGAGTTAAGAATAGAATCCCTAGGGGGACATACGGGAGTTTCCAGGCGGGAGGTAGTATGTGACGCAATACAAAAGTTGTGTCAGGATCAGGTCATTGTCCTGCTGTTCCGGTCATAAAAAAAAAAGAGAAGAAGCTGTTATTCAAGCTTTTTCATGCTCCCGAGGCCGGACGGCTCGGTCAGACAAATCCCAATATTCCTGCTTAAACTCCATGAGGAAATCTCTCATGGCAGGGTACTCCACTCTGAAAGAGGATGAAGGAGGTCTAATTACGGTTTCTTCCGCATTAGGCTTCCCTGAAGATTGTTGTTACCATTTCACCAGGCTGATGGCGGTATGATGGGTTTCCTTCGATAGTAGTCATAATTATTCTGTACTGGATCGCTCTCCGAATTACAGAGAGATCAAGAAGCCAAATTATGCAAAATGTTGTTTTCTCCTTGACAGTTCTTCAACAACAGGACTTGCCAGAATCCCTGCTGGTCCCAACGACGCAGTGGTTTGCTTGGGCAATATTATTAGATGCAGTACTGAGGAGAGTTTATTTGCTTCCAAAAAAAAAAAAAAAAAAAAGGGAAGCTCTGAGAATTCAGAGTCTGGCAGACCTGCAACGGTGTCAATACATTCAGTTGCTGAAAAAGATTGTTGCGGCCTACGAGGCCATTCAGTGAGCAGGTTGCAGGCCTGAGTGTTTAGCGGGACCTGTTGGACAAGTGGTCCGGTTCCCACCTGGGATAATCATGGTTTCAAGACCAGTATCTCGCTCCTGTGGTAGCGGCGCAATTCTCACCGAGGACAAGTGTCATGTTAGGATACTTGTCGCCTCATTAACGGTCTAAAGTTAAGGGCCGTTAACGGTTTTCCACAGACAAAAACTGGAGAAGAAATGGCACAAGCTAGAAAGATTTACCGTTGGGCGACGAAAACATTTACGCGCTCTATCAGCGATGTTCGTTCCAAGAGTGGACAACTGGGAAGCAGACTTCCTCGGTGGACACGTTCTCCGTCCAGGAGGGTTGAGTCTTCATCAAGCGGTTTTCACAGAAGTGACAAGTCTTTGGAGAATTCCGCAAATAGACAAAAAGGCATCTCGCCTCAACAAAAAACTTCAGAAATATTGTTCCAGGGTCCCTCAAGCGATAGCGGTGGACGCCCTAGTGACACCGTGGGTGTTTCGGTCGGTCTATGTGTTCCCTCCACTTCCACTCTTTCCAATGATGTTAAAGATTATAAGAACAAAGGTTCAGGTGATCCTCATTGTTCCAGACTGGTCAAGGAGGGCTGGTGTCCGGATCTTCAGCAATTACTCATAGGAGATCCCTGACCTCTTCCTCTGCGAGAGGATCTGTTATAGCAGGGGCCGTGTGTGTTCCAAGACTTACCGCGGTTTCCATTGACGACTTGGAGATTAAACGTCGGATCCCAACCCGAAAGGGTATTCCCAGTGAAGTCATCCCTACTCTTCTTCAGGCAGAAAAGAAGTAACGTCAAAACATTACCACCATATTTGGAGGAAATTATGTGTGAATCCAAGAAGGTTCTTACGGAAGAATTCCAGTTGGATCGTTTTCTCCATTCTTTTGTTACAAGATCGTGTGGATGCAATCTTAGGTTGGGCTCAATTAAGGTTCAGATTTCAGTCTTATCGGTTTTCTTCCAAAAACAATTGGCCTCCTTTCCAGAGTTTCAAACTTTCGTTAAAGGAGCCTTACACATCCATCCTCCCTTTGTGCCTCTGTGGCACCATGGGATCTTTACATGGTGTTGCAGTTCCTGCAATTTCTTTGGTTGAACTTTTCAGTAGGGTTGAGTTGAAATCCCGCACTTGGAAAGTGGTCATGCGGTTGACCTTGGCATCCGCAAGGCGGGTGTCTGAGTTGGCAGCTTGGTCTCACAAGAGCCCTGTTTAATCTTCCATGAAGATAGAGCGGAGTTGAGAACTCGGCAGCAGTTTCTGCCAAATGTGGTTTCATCGGTTTCACTTAAACCAACCTATTGTGGTGCTGGTGGCTACTGACATCGAAGTATCTCGATGTGGTCTGAATTTTTAAATTTTGTGTTGCCAGATTGGCTCAGATCAGGAAAACGGAGGATCTGTTTATCCTATATGCTCCTGACAAGATTGGGGTTCCTGCTTCCAAGCAGACTATTGCTCGCTGGATCTGTAATACGATTAAGCTTGCTCGTTTTATGGCTGGATTGCCGTTACCGAAATCGGTGAAGGCCCATTCTACCAGGAAGGTGGCCTCATCCTGGGCGGCTGCCCGAGGGGTCTCGATTTTATAGCCTTGCAGAGCAGCTACTTAGTCGGGTTCAAACAATTTTGCAAATATTCTACAAGTTTGATACCCTGGCTGATGAGGACCTCTTGTTTGGGCAATCGGTGCTGCAGAGTCATCCACACTCTCCCGCCCGTTCTAGAGCTTTGCTATAGACCCCATGGTCCTTTTGGAGTCCCCAGCATCCTCTAGGACGTATGAGAAAATAGGATTTTAACACCTACCGGTAAATCCTTTTCTCTTAGTCCGTAGAGGATGCTGGGCGCCCGTCCCAGTGCGTACTGTATCTGCAGTTATTGGTTATGGTAACACTTATGTTGTGTTTCTTTTCAGTCAGTCTGTTGCTGACGTTATTCATGCCATGGCATGCGGTATGCTATTATTGGTTGTGTTTACACACAGGTTGTGTTACATTTTCGGTCAGCATATTGCTATATATTTTTCATGCCGTCGGCTGGTGTTCTATTGAATGCCACGTTCTGCGGCATGTTTGAGGTTTGAGCTGGTATGACGCTCACCGTGTTTAAACAATAAATTCTTTCCTCTAAATGTCCGTCTCCCTGGGCACAGTTCTATAACTGGAGTCTGGAGGAGGGGCATAGAGGGAGGAGCCAGTTCACACCCATTCAAACTCTTAAAGTGCCCATGTCTCCTGCGGATCCCGTCTATACCCCATGGTTCTTTTGGAGTCCCCAGCATCCTCTACGGACTAAGAGAAAAAGATTTACCGCTAGGTATTAAAATCCTATATTTTGCGTTTGCTATTTGTGTTTATAAACACATCTGTCCACTTACAATAGCGTACAAAGATTATAATAATAGGTTATCACTGTTTAAGAGTGGCACACTTTAGACCAGTGGTTCCCAAACTGTGTGCCGTGGCACCCTGGGGTGCCGCGGGACACTTGCAGGGGTGCCTCAGGTTGGTTGTCAAGGACCAATTCAAACTATTTATTGTCAATTTAATAGGCAAAACCAGTGCTGGTGGCTGCCAATTATAAAATATGTGGACATACAGAAGCAAATCTTGTCCCTCACCACACAACTGACCCTAAGGATGACATATAAAAATAATTTACTTAATCTAATATTTTTTTCTAAATTTCTCAATAAGAAACTTGTGGCCTAGGGGTGCCGTGAAACAAAAATCTGACACTCCAGGGTGCCGTGACTCACAAAAGTTTGGGAACCACTGCTTTAGACTATTACATTTAAAAGTGAAATTAGATTTTCTTACTAAAGAGCAGATTAAAATACATTTTTACAGTAATTAAATCTTCTATGTATGTTTCTGCCTCAAATATTACAGATTTCTCTCTGCCAAGTGTCAATAGGATTGATCATTGCAGGTCTCTTCTATGTTTTCAAATGTAATCTAATATGTTGGAAAGTTTTTTTTATCTAACAGTTTCACTGCTAACCTCCAGATGGCGATGCATCCTTACCAAATCCAGCTACTCCTTAGTTTATAGCAAAAATAAGTGTTTTGTGTATTATAACTGAAACAGTTGTCCCTGTGCAAGATAAAGTATATCCTGGGGGTGGCCAGTCAGTATGCCTTGTGCCCCAGTAACAGAAAAAGCAGGTACTGTAAGTCGATTTGCTTGCTGGTCCTTACCCACAACAAATGCAGCAGTTGTTGCGGGTACATTTGTAGGAAAATTATGTATTAGAGCCCGTTGAGATAGTACTGTGGTTAATAGCGTTCTATTGTGTGGGCGAGACTAGAGTACTGAAATTCAGGCACTATAAAAGCTCCAAGTAGAGGTCTCTCCTCTGTCTGATCAGTGTCCCATCCTTCCACACTAAAATTTCTGTGTCTTCATGGGACTGTCTTTATTGGTCTTATCTCGACTCCCCCACCTACTCAAGGACTAACATGAGCTCAGGACAAGCAGTATATTGACTGTATCCCAAGCTCACATGGGAGGAGGACATCGGGAAGACCCTTGATCCAGCAGTTGGAAAAGGTTTGCAAAAGTCTTTCAAAATTGTCAATTTGCACAATTTTTAAGGAAGGATCTTGTGAGCTATTTTATCAGTAGTATCCATGCGATTTTTTTCAAAGCATTTATGACCATTTTTGGAGGAGTTGACTCCCAATATTAAAAGTTCTTGGTGTGAGGTTCACAATCTCATTTCTCATATAACGGGTTCTTATATGCCTACTTGCATCTGTTATTCCTTGCTTTCCCATATATTTCCTAATGTACCTGCCCACTTAATTGGACATATCCTTCAGGCAGCACATGGTCTGATTGCAGGAAGCTTGAAGAATCCCCCCTCCCCCCTTCCCCTCAACCTATTTTCACCATAATCAACCAGGGGTGGCAAATACACCTTTCGGAATCAATTACCAGTATAATCTGTGATCAGTCAAACACCTTTTCTAGCACTTGCGCCCCTTGGATAGATCAGTTTGCCTCACCTGATAAATCTGCCTCAGTTTGTACTGTAAGTTGTCAGACTCTCCTTACTCCCTAATACCCTCTCTTTCATACTAACTTCCCCTTCTCTCCACCCCTCCTCATTTCTTTAACACTTTTATTGCCAATAATATCTCTGGATATTTTCACATCGTTAGATATTCTTTTCTATCTTTACATGGTTGTTGCACTTCATTTCGGTTGTATTGCTATGTTCTTTGTTATCACCTTAACTGTTTTGCCATATTGTTTTTCTTCCAAAGACTTATTTGATTATTTATCTAAGCCCTTCTAATTAAGTCCTTCTAATTAACAGCCATCTTACATGCCCTGCATAATGGAAGTCCCTCAGTGTAATGTGTATTATTATTATTATTATTATTATTATTATTATTGTTTATTTATATGACACCACAAGGGTTCCACAGCTCCTTATTATTTAATGTCAAAGATGAATGAGGTTAACATGCCGTCTGTCGGGATCCCAGCAGCCGGAATCCAGACACCTGTTAAAATGCCAACACCAGAATCCCAACAGGATCAGGAGAGACGGGGAGAGAGGCGGGTGGTTGTGATTAGGTCAAGGCGTCACCCGGGGAGGGTTAGGGTTAGACTGCTGGGGGGGGGGGGGAGGGGGGGTACGGAGGTATGGGTTAGGCTGCGGGGTAGGGGTGTTTAGGTTTAGGCACCACCGGGGGGGGAAGGGGGGGAGGTTAGGTTTAGGCACTGAGGGGGTAGGTTAGGGTTAGGCACTAAGGGGGAGGTTAGGGCTAGGCTGCGGGAACGGAAAGGTTAGGTTTAGGGGAGAGGGGGGAACATCCTTTCCTCCCCCTGTCAGTATTTCAAATATCGGGATGCCGGCATTGGTATTCTGACTGCCGGCATCCCATCATCCAGGATTTCATGCTGAACCCTTACCTGGTATATAGCAACCTTCCATTTAACTAAACCCAAGTTGTTGATACCATTAGGTAAGGTCTAAAGCATAAACAGCATTTCCTGCTAGTTTGTGATACTGCCTTTTGGGTTGCATGGCTGCCAGCATACATCCAAGGACTAACGGACAAAGGGGTCTGTGTACTAAGCCTTGGATTAAGTGGAACAAGCTAAAGTACCAGCGAATCAGCTCCTAACTTTAATGTTACAGGCTGTGTTTGTAAAATGACAGGAGCTGGTTGGTTGGTACTTTGGTGGTCATTCCGAGTTGTTCGCTCGCTAGCAGTTTTTAGCAGCCGTGCAAACGCTGTGCTGCCTCCCACTGCGAGTGTATTTTAGCTTAGCAGAAGTGCGAACGAAAGGATCGCAGAGCGGCTACAATGTTTTTTTGTGCAGTTTTAGAGTACTTCAAAACCTACTCAGCGCTTGCAATCACTTCAAACTATTCAGTTCCTGTTTTGACACAAACACGCCCTGCATTCGCCCAGCCACGCCTGCGTTTTTCCAAACACTCCCTGAAAACGGTCAGTTGACACCCAGAAACGCCCACTTCATGTCAATCACTCTGCGGCCAGCAGTGCGACTGAAATGCTTTGCTAGACCCTGTGTGAAACTACATCGTTCGTTGCAATAGTACGTCGCGCGTGCGCATTGCACCGCATGCGCAGAAGTGCCGTTTTTTTTGCCTCATCGCTGCACAGCGAACGAATGCAGCTAGCGATCAACTTGGAATGACCACCTTTATCTCCATCCACTTTATTTCTCTCCAATGTAGACCCCAAAGTCCTAGAAGCTGCTTATTTAGATGAAATAACTTACAGTACATAATGGCAGGTTTATGTAATCTCCTTACAAGCTGCCCTGAGGTTTCTTGTGAATGAAGGTCTACAGTAACTCCTAAAAAACAGAAGTGTGTTCTCGATATGGCACAGCCAAAATACTTTGTCAGAGTTGCAGGCGAAGTGAAACCTCTGAGCTCTAATGCAAATTCTTCTACCAAAAACTAGTGAGGTAATTTGTGTTTGTCATGGTATTACCACTGCTTCATCTTTCACTATTGCCTGCCTGGCAGATTTGAGAAAACAGGAGAGCACTGACATAGCACCATGGACAGATGTGTACCAAAAAGCCTTTGGGGGTAATTCAGATCTGATCATTGCTGTGCGTTTTCGCACAGGGTGCGATCAGATTCAAACTGCGCATGCATCTGAGCAGCAATGCGCCGGCACGTCGCACAACAGCAACGGGCAACGGCGCCTAGTGATGGGATGGAGCGAAAAAAACGAACGCATGGCCGATCGCAAGGTGATTGACAGGAGTGCCCGTTTGTGGGTGTCAACTGACCGTTTTCCAGGAGTGTCCGGAAAACCGCAGGCGGGCTCAGGCGTTTTGAGGGAGGGTGTCTGATGTCTGCTTCGGCCCCGATCAGCAGGATTCCATTGCAGCGGCTGAGTAAGTCTTGGGCTGCGCAGAGACTGCACAAACTGATTTTTGGGCAGCTCTGGTACAGAAGCGAATGCACGCTTACACATGCTTTTCCCCTCCCCCTGTAGGCGGTGACTATCTGATCACAGGGCAGCAAAAAACGCAGCCCAGCGATCAGATCTGGATTACCCCCTTTGACCATGTGAAAAGTTATCTGTCGCAGGAACCAGAGCCGTCTTAACAGCAGTGTAGGCCCCTGGGCACAGCAATGCACTGGGGCCCCTACCCACCCATCAGCGGTCGAGGTGTGGGGATGCTATCAGTGGCAGCTTTGATGTTCCGCGGGGGGTAGGGGCGTTCTATCTTTTGCTCAGCATGTAGGACCTGGAGAAATTATTTCTGTTAATTACTCCTTTACGCACAAATGGGGCGGGAAGGAGAACACTAAACTGTCGAAGGGGACATTGTGCTGCATGAAGGTGCCCTGGTACATGACTTCCAGGGTGGTAGGGGGTGTTTAATACAAAGGGGAGGGGTGGATAGTGGAGTGGGCTTAATATTCAGAATTTTCCGGGGGTCAGGGCAGCTTGCTTTACTGCAGATATCTCCAGTTCCTGGGAATAGATTTCTTAGATTTAGTGGGATAAAAAAAACTAGAGAGTCCCACCTTTCAGGAGCTACTGGGGACTTGGGGATCAGAGTTTAGGAGCCAGAGCAATCCACCAACAAAAATATAAAACTGCATATTAGGCGTGTGGAGGCGTAGCAGGGACCAGCTACTTGAAGGCTGATATCTCTGGTTTTGGGCATAGTAAAGACAAGCTGCCAGTGTCCACTGAAAGGGGAGAGTCCCAGCTTTTGTAGTGTACCCTCAGAAAAACTCTAAGTCAGATAGAACCCGAGATATCTATCTGGGAAGAACAATTAACAGGCTTGGATGGGGACCACTGCTTTGAAGTCGGATATCTCCGGTCCCCCAGGGCCGATTTTCAAAATCTGGTACCCCTGGAAAGAGGAGACCCTCAGCTATCAGCCTAGGGCCCTTTCACTCCTGGGGCCCTTGGGCAAGAGCCCATTGAGCCCATACGAAAAGACGGCCCTGGCAGGAACCTGTCCAAAGAAATTCTGACTTTGACCAACCTTTCTTACTTCACACAGACTCAGGAAGCTGGGGTGGAACAGATAAAATTATTTTTACGTATGAAATTGTTTTCCAGAGAGGTGAAATATGATGTAACAGAAAGGATGTTTGGCGGTAAAGTGAGCCATTGAAACACTTGCATGTTTTATCAGCTAGAAAGCACAAGCACTTCTCATGTCATACGTGCCTCTCCTGTAACACAAAAGCTCTGGAGTTGCTGAATGGATGACAGGCAGGTATACTACCTCTCAACAGGGGAATAACGGAGTGCAAAACACAAAAGAAATATGCCCATGCTCAGGTTTACCCATATTGTACATGGTACCAGCAGCGTGGCAATATTAATGGCATGTATGTATACAAAACAGAAAGACGTTTGCTATAGACACTAACAATAGCATACTTACCGACATTCTGGCTGCTCTCTGCGGGAGAGAGCAGCCAGGTCGGCTCAGCAGGCGGGCAGGGGAGGCTGTAACGTAAAGGAGGGGGTGGGCCGGAGCAAGGGCGGGATGGGGCGAAGCAAGGGCAGGACGGGGTGGAGCAAGGGTGGGATGGGGGCAGGGTCACGGAGACACCTCCTTTAAGCCACGCCCCAGCTCTGTAATGCCACGAACATCGGCATTACACTGCAGGGGGCGTGGCTATGATGACGCAATTCAGCAAGAATCGCGTCATCGACTGCCCGGACCGCCCACTTTACACACTAAGTGGGCGGACGGGCAGGGGGGACCCAGCAAATCGGGAGACTTGCCTGCTCTTCCGGGAGGCCGGGAGGGTCACCCGATTTTCGGGAGCCTCCCGGCCATTCCGGGAGAGTAGGCAAGTATGAACAATAGTATACTGCAAATCTGTGTGTCTGTAGCAGCTAAAACAGAGGATCAGCAGGAGGCTCCCGTTTTTTAATTGAGCCTCCCGCTGCCCCTCAAATATTGGTGGTCCTCCCGGTTTTTCACGAGCGGTATGTTAAACGTGGACTGCGCATGCGCCAGTCCAACTTCAAAAGCGCCGGGTGCCAGAGCCTGCACGGGTGATAGTGGGATGGAGGGGCACTGCTTAGTACGTGAGGGGGCGTGGCTTGCTGTAGCTGTCTCTGTGTGTGGACACCGGAGTGATAGAGAGAGGCGGGAGAAGGAGACCGTGGGGCGGGGAAAGCAGAGTGTGGAATGGCAGAGTGGCTCCCGGCTGCTAGAGAGAGACAGCCCCTGGGACTCAGGCAGTGCCTGCATTCAGAGGCGTAGCTAGGGTTTTCGGAGCCCAGGGCAAGATGGAAAATGGCGCCCTGCCCAAAAAAAAAACAGCAAAAGAAGCATGTGCGCGCTAAAAAATGGGCGTGGCCACGCACCAGAAGGGGTGTGGCCACGCACCAGGAGGGGTGTGGCCACCGAAAATGGCCCACAGTACCAGTTACATTGCCCCACAGTGCCAGATACAATGCCCCACAGTGCCGGATACATGCCCCACAGTGCCAGTTACATTGCCCCACAGTGCCAGATACATGCCCCACAGTGCCAGTTACATGCCCCACAGTGCCAGATACAATGCCCCACAGTGCCAGATACAATGCCCCACAGAGCCAGTTACATTGCCCCACATTGCCAGATACAATGCCCCACAGTGCCGGATACATGCCCCACAGTGCCAGTTACATTGCCCCACAGTGCCAGATACATTACCCCACCGTGCCAGTTACATGCCCCACAGTGCCAGTTACATTGCCCCACAGTGCCAGATACAATGCCCCACAGTGCCAGTTACATTGCCCAACAGGGCCAGATACAATGCCCCACAGTGCCAGTTACATGCCCCACAGTGCCAGTTACATTGCCCCACAGTGCCAGATACATGCCCCACAGTGCCAGTTACATGCCCCACAGTGCCAGTTACATTGCCCCACAGTGCCAGATACATGCCCCACAGTGCCAGTTACATGCCCCACAGTGCCAGTTACATTGCCCCACTGTGCCAGATACATGCCCCACTGTGCCAGTTACATGCCCCACTGTGCCAGATACATGCCCATCACTGTGCCTGATACATGCCCCACTGTGCCAGTTACATGACCCACTGTGCCAGTTACATGCCCCACTGTGCTCTCTCTCTCCCCCCTGGTCACTCACCGCTTGCTCTGATATGTGAGGGGAGGAGAGCGCAGCGCCTCTCCTTCCCCTCACCGCTCCAGGTCTCCGGCGGCTGTGTGGCGCCGGTCCCCTAGCCAATCAGAGCTCGCGGACCTGCAGCCAATCAGGAGCCGGTCCGCAAGCTCTGATTGGCTAACGCCGCCGGAGACCGGACACAGCAGCGCTGCTAGGGCTGACAGCGGCGGTGAGGGGAGGGAGAGACTGTGCGCTCTCCTCCCCTCACATTTTGGCTTGACGGGGGCGAGTGGGGCATGATGCCCTGGCCGCCGGCGGCGCCTCCCTCTCCTGGGCCTGCCAAGGCGCCCAGGGCACGTGCCCCACTCGCCCTACCCTAGATACGCCTCTGCCTGCATTAGTCTCAACCCAGGAGCTTCCGCACTACTCACCCACCTGATTGGAGCTGGCTGTGGATAACCTTTCCCCCCTGACATTGTCCAGCACATTAGGGGTTAATGGCTGAGCAATAGAGGTCAGAGGAGTCCGTGCTGAGCTGATTGGAAGTGCTCCCCTGACCCCTGCTTGTGCTTGACATCACATGACAGCAGCTCCACTTCCCAGTCTCCACAAGTGTGTGCATGTGATTTCCTGCTGCGGAAGATGCTGCTACTGAACACATCTCCAGAGCACCAAGCAGAGAGAGACAATGGGGCAGCAACCCGAGGAGCCAAGGGATAAAGAGCACAGAGCTGGTGAGTAGGTGAAGGAAATGCCCCTGAGCTCTTACTTCTGCAGTATGGCAGACTGCACACCCACCTTCCATGAGCCTATGTGTTTATCCCCATACTGTATAGGGCCCATATATGATGTTATGTATTTCTATATTGTATAGAGCCCATCTGGTGCTGCACTGTTCTGTATTATATAGGACCTATAATGAATCATCCTATACCATTCAGTGCACATGTAAAGTCACACTGTGTTTCCCTGTACCCTATAAAACACCTATTTCCAACTTGGATTTAGACATGACCATTGATCTGGGTTGGGTATGATTTTCCAGCAGTCGGATGCTGTCAGTCAGAAAACCGACCGTAGCATCCCGATGGAGAGAATACTGACAGGGGCTCAGTGTGTATGCATACCTTCCCCCAATCCTCCCTTCCCACAGCATAAACCAAACCACCCCTTCCCTTCAGCCTAATCCTAACCCCCCACCCTCACAGCCTTTCCTTTCCCGGGTGTGCCTAAACCTGACCCCCCACAACCTAAACCTAAGCCCCCTCCCCGCAGCTTAACTCTCCCCAGGGGTGCTTAAAGCTAAACCCCCCTTCCCACAAACTAAACCTATCTCTCCCCACAGCCTAACCCTTACTCTCCCCAGGGTTGCCTTAACCTAACCCCTCCATCCTACAGTCTAAACCTAACCCTCCCTCCCCCACAACCTAGCCCTAACCCTGCCAGGGGGAACCTAAACCTCCCCCCCCCCCCGCAAGAAAAACTACAGTAGGGGCATTTTGGCTGATGACGGAGTTCTGACGTCAACATTGTAGCCACATGTTGGGATTCCGACTGCTGGCATCCCGACCGCATCCCATTAATCCATCCTTTGTCTCCTGTACTGTATACTACTTCCCATATACTTTATTGCATGTTAAACCTCCTGTTCTCCGCACAACAATTTATAGGTTCTCCATTATATATTTTATACTGTATCATATTCCTGTAAATAAAATTCAGCAAAAGTTTAAGAAAAATGTGAAAACTATAAAACTATATAAAGTTAAAAGATTTACTTTGCTTACATACTGCCATCAGTCTACCTGCTTGCACCTCATGTCATCCGTCTGTCGCCCCTCCCCACTAGATTGTTAGCTCTTCAGAGCAGGGCCCTCGTTCCTCTTGTTATCTAAGCCTTCTTCTCGACACATTTCACTCACAGCTCTCTCCTACTCAGCGACCATCTTTACCTGCTTTCTCTGCTGCTGGTAAAAGCTCATCTCTATCTAGCCGCCAGCCCCAAGTAGTACGATGATTACTCCCTCGCTACTTACATCTAAGCTGTATTTTGTTATGAGAATTGTGCTGCTCTTTGTTACCTGTACTCTATTTCTGTTATTTATTTACTGTAATGCTAAGTTTTGTCTCCCTGTACTGTCCTTTGTACGGCGCTGCGAAACACTTGTGGCGCCTTATAAATAAAATGTAATAATAATAATAATAATAATTATTAATAACAACAACTTTTAAATTGTCTATCCTTGCAAGTAGCAGGAACTGCACAGGGCTGCATGGTTCCCAAATAACAATCAGGTTTGGCTGGAGGGGATAGGGAAATAGTTCTATTAAATGCGAGGGCTATCCATTTAATGTTGGGATTGGTTTCAGGTAGGGATTCCTAATTAATAAATGGGGCATTACCAATTTAACGTTAGGACTGGCTGGTGGAAAGGAGGCTTAGAGGGTAAAACATTGCTAGGCTGTCCATATTTCATTTACAGATGTGTCCGGGTTAGGTCTGATATCCCAGCGGTCAGGAGACCGATGCCAGAATCCTGACAACCAGAATGCCGGCAGCGAGCGCAGCGTGTCCCCTCGCATGTTTGCTGTGCTCGCCATGCTTCAGGCCTGGTGTCGAGCTTCACACGCCACAATATTTTATTCCCCATCGGGTGGTGGCGTGGACCACCACCCGGGTGGGAATTTGAGGCAGCGGTCGAGATTCTGACTGCCGGCATTTCAGCGGCTGTCATGATTCCGGCGTCGGTATCCTGACTGCCGGGATCCCGACCGCCAGGATAATGAGTACATCCCATATGTCCTTATACATCTTGTGTGAGATGCCTGGCGTGAGTGAGCCAGCAGTTCCTGTGCTAATGTCAAGCATCTTTTCCCCAAAGAAATTCACATCGCTCTGCGTATAAGTGGCACAAGCAGACTCTGCGGATTACAATCATCACCGTTTGGGTGCCCAGTTTTAGCTGCTTTACGCAGATCTCTTGTCACTTTGGATGGGAGAACAGGCGCAATATAACAATTGAATTGCGCCCAATATGACTAAAGTAATAGAATATAAATTTGTATGGCAAACATTTTACTGAGATCTAGCTGATTAATAGATGCGATACTGTAGTTTCACAAATTGTTTCAATTTATTTAGAAACTGTTGCCAGATTAAGTGTTCTTTATTTGTTAGAAACTGTTGCCAGAGAATCTGTAGTTCTTTTTCCTAACTATAATAATATTAAGAAATTTCATTCAATCTTGGTGCTAATAGTATAATAAGAAGCTCTGCAGTAAGACAGAATATATACATGTTGTTTGTTGGATTTGTGAGTCAAGCTAATAATAAAATTTAAGTTTTAAAAATATCTTGAGTGCTCTAGCCAATAGATTTCTCTTTTCTCTGATAGTTTATATCACTGTGTTATTACTTTTGGGAGCACTGCAGGGGCATGGTGGTGCAAATGCGGGCAGGAGTGTTTTCAGGGCAACTGCGTGACGTCACACACAGCCGCTACTACAAAGAAAAATGACGTCGGTGCACCTGTCTTTGCAGCTATGCTGCGCAGGCAGGGGGCAACCCTTAAATTGCGTGAACAGCGATGTGGTCGCAGTTAATTGTGATCGCATCGCTGGCAGACATTTGCATGCTCGGCAGCCTTGTCCTGTGCTAGTGGCCCCCAGCATGCGATCGTCAGCATTTGCAGTTTTTTTTTTTTTAGGAAAACTGCAACTCATGCTGAATAAGGTCCTATATCACCTCTGTACCCTACTCATTGTGTCACTGTGTGCATATTATATTAGGGATGCGGTCAACATCCCGCTGGACGGGATCCCGGCGGTTGAAATACCGACGCCGGAATCCCGACCGCCACAATCCCGACATATTCTCCCTCCGTGGGTGTCCACGACACCCATAGAGGGAGAATATAATAGTGTGCTGAGCGTAGCGAGGCACCGTACCGGCAGCGTGGCGAGCGAAGCGAGCCCGCAAGGGGCTGCGTTCCGCTAGCCACCCCTGTCGGGATTGTGTGGTCGGGATTCCGGCATCGGTATTTCGACCGCCGGGATCCCGTCCAGCGGGATTACATACTAATCCCTTATATTACCCTCTGTGGTGTGCTGCTCTTCATACTATACTTTCCACCTGCCACTGCAGGATACACCCATGAGTGGAATTGGATATGCCCATGGGTGAAGCTAGACACGCCCCTTTAGGCAGAACATGACACGCCCCCTCATTGGCGCTCCTTCAATCTCCCTGAAACTACTTTTCAAAAGTAGGCAAGTATAGGTCATACTGCGTGCTATAAACTGCTGTTCAATGTGCCTGTATGATGACACCATTGAAGAGAGTTTACCTGAGACATTTCTGTGGCAGCTGCTCCAGCAAACAAATGACAACACAAGAAATAAAACAAGGCCTTTGCTTATGTGCTTTTTAATAACCTGAATAAAATCCTCCTTCAACTTTCTAGATACTTGTTTGCACTTCTTTCTGGAATAAAGGGGTCTATTTACTAAGCCTTGGATGGACATAAAGTGGACAAAGATAAAGTACCAGCCAATCAGCTCCTAACTGCCATGTTACAAGCTGTGTTTGAAAAATGTCAGTTAGGAGCTGATTGGTTGATACTTTATCTCCATTCACTTTATCTCTCTCCAAGGCTTAGTAAATAGACCCCAACGTTTTTCTCTTGCTTGGCCAGGAGGTGACCAGGAGGCTCATCACTGAAGTTTTTCATTATTATAGCTCTGTGGGATTTATTTGTCTATGGGTTGAACGGTTCCGGTATGAATGGTCGACCATGTTATGGTCGACAGTCATTAGGTCGACCACTATTGGTCGACATTGACATGGTCGACATGGACACGTGGTCGACACATGAAAATGGTCGACACGTGGAAATGGTCGACATATGAAAAGGTCGACATGAGTTTTTTAACTTTTTTTGGTGTTGTTTTTTGCGTAAAGTGACTGGGAACCCCAATTAGTGCACCGCGTCCCCTCGCATGGCTCGCTTCGCTCGCCATGCTTCGGGCATGGTGCCTTCGCTCCGCTACCGCTTCGCTCGGCACACTTTACCGTTCTAATCGTAGTCCATGTGGATCGTAAAGTATGAAAAAGTTCCCCAAAAGAAAAAAAAGTAAAAAAACTCATGTCGACCTTTTCATGTGTCGACCTTTCACGTGTCGACCATTTTCACGTGTCGACCATGTGTCCATGTCGACCATGTCAATGTCGACCAATAGTGGTCGACCTAATGACTGTCGACCATAACATGGTCGACCATGTGAACGGATACCGGGTTGAACTAGCCTTGTAATACCTTACAATGGGGCTGGATTAGAAGTGGAGGCTATTTAGATTATCTATCTATGTGTTCTCTGATGGTTTTAGATCTGCACATGTGCAGAAACCGCACTGCGCATATCTCGTCCTGTAATTTTGGTCACAGTGCCACGAAAACCGTAGCATGATTGGCATGCAGCAGGCGTTTGGAGGGCGGTGCCGGGGAGCATTCCCAAAAACAAGGGCGTGTTGGCCCTGTTTTCTGGGTGTGCGCAAACTAGTGGCTGGGTCCTCGGACAGTTTCACTGGCCCCGGCAGTGTAGTGTTGCCGCACATCATGAATAACCTCAGATGTCTAATGACACAGCAATGTTCACGCAATAGATCTGATGCTGCATCTTCAGACGTTGCAGCAGATCAGAGAAGCCAGTATTGGGCATCTTTTTACACAAGACTCTCCTGCGATTTTTGCATATTTTTGGATAGCGCTGCACAAAAGGCAGGGCCGGACTACCCATCTGGCACTTCTGGTACGTGCCAGAAGGGCCGATGGCTTGATGGGCCAGTGCAGCCACACAAAGAAACCTTGGCAGCCTCCCAGTGTTCTGCTTAGCTGCCGGCATACAGAGAGACACGGGTGGGGTGTAACGAGGCTAGGCCCCCTTGACTCATGGCAAGCCTTCTCAAGCTGTGTCCCCACCCATTTTTCATGCACGAGCTCTAGTGGGTCCCTGATACAAGGACACAGCAGCAGTGCCATTAGCGTCCACCTCTGGATCGGGCCCTAAGTGCTGGAGGCGCGATCCCTATCAAAAGGGGGCGGTCCTTGGGAGGGGCCTCAGTAGAAGAGTCGGGCCCTATCGATGCGACCCCTGTGTTTTGTCCTTGTGGGGGCATACCCAGCACTCCATGAGCAACTGGACAGCCCCTGGGAAACGCTCCCTGCACTGATAGATGCCGTGCGCATGCGCATCTATTCAGTGATCACTAAACTGCTTTGCAGAGCAGCAGTGATCACTGTCTCTCCCAATCTGTCCCCCTGCCCACGGGACACTGCGGCCCGCAGGTGGGACAGTGTCCAATTAGCGGGACTGTTCCGCTGTATTCGGGACAGTTGGGAGGTATGGGAGTGTGATGGGGATACATATTCGTACTCAGCTTTAAGCCCTACTTTCCTTAGCACTGTATCTACTTCCACAATTGCTGCCACCAGTACAAGCTGTAGCAGTATTATATAGAAAACAAAAGTCCCTATATTTGACATAAATCATGTGTGGGCCGATGCAAAGTGGAACCCAAGTCTGCTTGAGAAGAGAATTTGCATTACTCACACTGCGCGTGTCCGGAGCTGGGCATACTGTATACAGCTATGGCCGACTACGAGTCATACGACACTCAGACCTATTTCCACTTGGACCCCAAGGGACGTGACTGGGTGGGGATAAGGCGTTGGCATGTAGGCTAAGTTTAGTAAAGGTGTGCCCTTTTATATTCTGCATTATAGTTGCTGAAATGAGGTGTGGCCATGATATTATAAAAACACTGTCCCATGACATTTTCTTAAGACTAGAGACAAGGGGCCAGATGCAACATCGCTTGGAAAGTGATAAAATGGAGAGTGAAAAAGTGACAGCCAATCAGCTCCTAACTGCCATTTTTCAAACACAGCCTGTGACATGACAGGTAGGGCCTGATTGGCTGGTACTTTTTCACTCTCCATTTTATCACTTTCAAAGCGATACTGCATCTAGCCCAAGATCTGATTCTGTAAGCAGCTCTCTATATTCTCTGGTAAATAAAGGGTTAAATCTACTTTGAGTCTATTTGTCATATTAGAGGTTATTTCTCTTATCTCAAGAGACTAAACACAATATTGGGAGGTCTGACTGCATTTGGTGGGCCTTGTTGGCATGTAAGGCAGCTGAGGGAATGTGGGGGATCTGATATACAGGGTGTAGTATGAGTGGACGGCGGCTGGGATCCCGGGGGACAGCATACCGGCGCCGACATACCAACAGCTGGGCAAGTGCTAATGAGCCCCTTGCGGGCTCACTGCGCTCGCCACATTGCGGGCACGGTACATGCGCCACACTATTTATTCTCCCTCCAGGGGGTCGTGGACCCCCAAGAGGGAGAATATGTGTTGGCATGCCGGCGGTCGGGATCCCGGCGCCAGTATGCTGGTCGCCGGGATCCCGGCCGGCGGCATACTGAAGATCACCCGATATACATGTAGGGAAGTCTGATGATATATAAATGGTGTGTGGGGATGTCTGATGCTATGTACGGAGCATGTCTGATGGGCAAGTGGGGGTTGAAGGTCAGGTTGGCATACAGGGTGGTCCAATGGCATAAGGATAGAAATTAGGTGCATGTAGAGATTTCTGATGAATTATGGGAGCTCTCGTGGGCTAGCATTTTTCTACAGAGATGTTCTGTGCAGTGTTGCTTTTTAAAGCCCATTAAAAGAAAAGTAATTTTTTTGTTCATGATTATGTGAATACCCAACTTCTGTCACACAGTCTATTCCAGTTATACTGCCCAGCTGTGATACTACTAAGGGCTGCAAATTCTAACCAGCAATGGTAATTTACCTCAGCATATGAGGTAACAACGTTCTCTCTGATTTTGCTAATACTAAGCTCAGGAAATACACTTCAGCTTGGGTTACACTTCTATGACCTAGGGATGGCCATCGACCATCGATGATTCAAAATATTTGATGTTTATTACTTTTACAATTAATGAGGAAGAACCAGATGGATTTCTTATTTTGTTTCCCCAATGAGTCAAGGCATGGAGCTTAGCCACGCCCCTGATATCCACTAAGCCACGCCCCTGGGCTCTGATTCCCCACGTATTTTATTGTACAGTAATGCAGGGGTGACCACTGATGGGTAAAACCATTGATGGATCCCCTCCAAGTGATTTTACACCATTGAGGTTATCCATAAATGACACACAGGTGGACATCCCTACTATGACCCATCTGAGATTGTCAAATCACTCCCCCCCCCGCTCCTGTTTTTTGTAATATTTGTAATGTTAAGGACCCTGCTGCCCTCTAGTGCACACCAGCTATATCAGCATAGAGTGGAGCAGTGTGTTGGAAAACTCCTGAGTATAGAAACTGGCAGAACAAGAGAAGCCTTTCCTGTTGTTACTGCATATGAGGCTGTCAATCACTTATCTAATGCATTGTATAAAATGATAGGTAGAAGATGATCGGTTGTGTTTGGGAACTTCTCCTCCTCCTGTCCTTTTTAGAAGGATTGATACATCTCCCCCTTTGGGTCAGCAGCTGATGCATCTCAGGGAGGTCTTTCCATCACAACTCCAGGTCACCTTAATAGAAGGCTGAGCCAGAAACTATCCACTTTCTATGTCTGCCCCTCTTGTTTATCCTTGGGCTAGAAAATGAACTGTATTTTCTAACCTGTTCTGTGAAATATTTGCATTGTGTCCCATATAAATACAAAATTTTACATTTTTGTCAACAAAATGTGGTCTTCTTTATCAGTGCCGTAACTAGATGTGTGCCGGCGGTGCCTGGCACACAGTGCACGTGCACTGAGGGCGCAGGACCGCCGGCAACACCTGCAGGTCTGCGCTGCTCAGTGCTTGTCTGCAGGAGTACCGTAGCTGCAGCAGCAGATCAGGACGCTGGATGAGATTGCTGTATGCCCGGTCCTGCGCCTCCTCCTCTCCCAGTCCGCCTACCGGTGCTGAAAGGGGGCGTGACCACAAGTCAGCGATTAGGCCACGCCCACGACTTTGCAGTTTGGTCTGTCGGCGTCCATCTCTGCGACAGCTCTCCAGGAGGTAACACAGTGGGGACTGGGGGACGGGAGGGGTGTGTGTGTGTGTGTGTGTGTGTGTGGTGTGACTAGAGGGGACAGGCTGTGTGTGTGTGTGTGTAGTCACTGGAGGGGACAGGCTGTGTGTGTGTGTAGTCGCTGGATGGGACAAGCTGTGTGTGTGTGTGTGTGTGTGTGTAGGGACTTTCAGCCGTAATGTGTAAAAAGGGGGACGCTGTCTGCCATAATGTGTAATAAGGGGACGCTGTCTGCTGTAATGTGTAAAAAAAAAGGGGGGCGCCGTCTGCCGTAATGTGTAATAAGGGGGACGCTGTCTGACGTAATGTGTAAAAAGGTGGATGCTGTCTGACGTAATGTGTAAAAAGGGGGATGCCGTCTGCCGTAATGTGTAATAAGGGGGACGCTGTCTGCCGTAATTTGTAAAAAGGGGGACGCTATCTGCCGTAATGTGTAAAAAGGGAGACGCTGTCTGCCGTAATGTGTAAAAAGGGGACGCTATCTGCCGTAATGTGTAAAAAGGGGACGCTATCTGCCGTAATGTGTAATAAGGGGATGCTGGCTGCCGTAATGTGTAAAAAGGGGACTGGCTGCCGTAATGTGTAAAAAGGGGGACTCTGTCTGCCGTAATGTGTAAAAAGGGGTACTGGCTGCCATAATATGTAAAAAGGGGGACTAGCTGCCATAATGTGTAAAAAGGGGGACTCTGTCTGCCGTAATGTGTAAAAGGGGGACTCTGTGCCATAATGTGTAAAAGGTGGACTCTGGCTGACGTAATGTGTAAAAAAGGGGACTGGCTGATGTAATGTGTAAAAAGGGGACTCTGCCTGTCGTAATGCGTGAAAAGGGGGACTGTCTGCCATAATGTGTAAAAAAGGGGACTCTGTCTGCCGTAAATTGTAAAAAGGTGGACTCTGTCTGCCGTAATGTGTAAAAGGTGGACTCTGGCTGATGTAATGTGTAAAAAAGGGGACTGGCTGACGTAATGTGTAAAAAGGGGACTCTGCCTGTCGTAAATTGAAAAAAGGGGACTGGCTGCCGTAATGTGTAAAAAGCGGGACTGGCTACCATAATGTGTAAAAAGGGGACTCTGCCTGTCGTAATGTGTAAAAAGGGGACTCTGTCATAATGTGTAAAAAGGGGACGATGTCTGCTATAATGTGTTAATAGGGGAATCTGTCCGCAATAATGTGTAAAAGGGGCTCTACCTGGTGTAGTGGCGCTACTGTGTGGCGTAATTTGAATAATAGAGACTACTGTGCCCCGTAATATGAATTGGTATTATTTTGTGGCCACACCCCTTCCTCATGAAGCCACGCCCCTATATATTTTTGGCGCGCCTACGGCGCGCACTACCCCTGGGGGGGAGAGGGGCTGCCGAGGCTGTTTTTTTGCACACAGCACTAAAATGTCTAGTTACGGGACCGTTCATTATTCCCACACTTATCACTACCACACCACACACCAGAATGGACTGACCAAGGAAGCACTGGCTTATTTGTAATGGGTGCAGGGTGTGTGTGTGGTGCACACAAGCCCCTGGAGTCCAGGGAGGCCCATACCACACTCCCTGCACCCATTTTTTTTTTCAATACTTACCCTCCGGAGTCCCGCTTCGGCAGCAGGAGTGCTGCAGAAGTCACCAGAAAAATGGCACGTGGACATTTTCCCAGTGTTTTGCACATGTGCAATAATGAAATCACTGGAAAAATGTCTGCCGCACCATTTTCCCAGAGACATGTGGATGTGCGCTAGATTCTGGGACAGTGCTAGGGGCCCATTAGTGACACTAGTTCTCAGAGCTACAGCACTGCTTACTAGAGAGGAGGGGGCTCTGACGGAGCCTGCACACGGGCCTCCTCCTCTCTAGATAAGCTCCTGACTGGGACAGTAAAACTAATGGGACAGTAGTATAGCAGCTGCATGGCAAAGGTCCTATAATTTGCAAAAAAATAAATCAGCAGTGGTTCTAAGGGGAAAATTGTTAAATCTTCTGATAGAAATCAATCTTAAGACAAGAAGCTGAAATGCACCAAGGGCCTAATTCAGATCTGATTGCAGCAGCAAAATCTTTCTCTAATGGGCAAAACCATGGTGGTCATTCCGAGTTGTTCGCTCGGTAATTTTCTTCGCATCGCAGCGATTTTCCGCTAATTGCGACTGCGCCAAGTAAATTTGCTATGCAGTTAGGTATTTTACTCATGGCATTACGAGGTTTTTTCTTCGTTCTGGTGATCGGAATGTGATTGACAGGAAGTGGGTGTTTCTGGGCGGAAACAGGCCGTTTTATGGGTGTGTGTGAAAAAACGCTGCCGTTTCTGGGAAAAACGCGGGAGTGTCTGAAGAAACGGGGGAGTGTCTGGGCGAACGCTGGGAGTGTTTGTGACGTCAAACCAGGAACGAAACTGACTGAACTGATCGCAGTGGCAGAGTAAGTCCCGAGCTACTCAGAAACTGCTAAGAAATTTCTATTCGCAATTTTGAGAATCTTTCGTTCGCAAATTTTGCTAAGCTAAGATTCACTCCCAGTAGGCGGCGGCTTAGCGTGTGCAATGCTGCTAAAAGCAGCTTGCGAGCGAACAACTCGGAATGAGGGCCAATGTGCACTGCAGGGGGGGCAGATATAACATGAACAGAAAGAGTTAGATTTGTGTGGGTTATTTTGTTTCTGTGCAGAGTAAATACTGGCTGCATTATTTTGACATGATAATAGTGGAACCTCATTAGACTGTCTCTAGAAGCATCTCTCAGGCCGTTTCTGGTTTTAGGCAGCCGATGGATACGATCCAATAAGAAATCCGAGATTATAATGGTCGGAAGCAGTTTCATGAAGATATCTGTAACAAAGACCTTTATTGAGGGAGATGAGGTCATTATGCGATATAACGACATCCTTTTTTTTCCAGGAGGTCAGCACCATGGCCTATGGTGTCGATAGATTGGTGCCAGCTTTGAAGGGTGGACTTGAATTCCAGGGATATATCCGCCGTTTTAAAGTATGCGAGCAATTGTTTCATAGAGCCGATAGCAACGGGAACAGCAGGAGACATAGTGATGGGCTCGAACGGGGCAGTCAAAGTGGACAGCGCCTTTTGGTTTTTGTCTGTAGAAGTAACGCCTTTAGTACCTTGTATAGGAGATGGGTTCTTGAAAAAGCTAACTGGGGGGACCCCAGACGTGTATTTCTGACGCTTATGCGGCATGGTAGTTGGCAAGCAGGTGTTACAATGAAGCTGGTCGGAGATAAAGCAGTAGTAATAGTAGTAATAATAGGCGCAGGGTGTAATAATGAAATCATATCAAATGGGCATAAGTAGAGGGAGCGATTGGGGTGAAAGAGAATGATCATTGGAGAGACATGTAGCTCTGGAACAACATACATCTCCCCTGGGCGTAATGGAGCTTGTGAGAGAAAAGAACCTGCTTGCTCTGCTGGCCGGGAGCTGTATCTGTTGGCAGAGTGTATTGGATTGGCTGGTGTAGTGACGTCAGTCCACTCACTTAGGAACTTAAACAGTAATGCAGGTTTATTCAGTGAACACAGGTGACTCAGATGTAATACTAATATAGGCAATTAGGGGCCCTTACCAGTAGTTGTCTCTAGCAGTAAGGGACGGAGGACTGCACAGCCGTGCAGTCTGACTCTCGCTGTAGAGAAGATGCGACGCCCGGCACCTTCGTCAGCTCCGGAGCCGCGATATGTGCAATGGAACACTGTGAGTCTTTGTAGCTGAGATCCACTCCCGGTCTCAGCTCTGCACACTTGCACACACCACGGGGTAAATTTACTAAGATGGGAGTTTTATTTAAGATGGGATGTTGCCCATAGCAACCAATCAGATTCTTCTTCTCATTTATCTAGCACCTTCTACAAGATAGTACCTAAAATCTGATTGGTTGCTATGGGCAACATCCCATCTTAAATAGAACTTCCAATGTAGTAAATTTACCCAAAGGACTCAGTTTCACTCACTCACTCACTCACTCACTCACTCACTCACTCTAAGATGCAGGAACTGGGATTACAACACATAGCTCCGCTCAGTGCTTAAAGTGGTCCTAGAGAGGTGGTATAACTCACACCTCCCCATGGTGCCCATGTAATAAAGGTATTGCGTGCGCCGTAGGCGCGTGCCACAAAAAGGGGCATGGTCTCAAAAAGAAAGGGGCGTGGTCACACAATAGTAATAATGCCCACAGTAGTAGCACCCCGTAATACATATAATGCCCACCGCAGTAGCGCCACTTATACAATGCCCACAGTAGTAGTGCTCCTTATATAGACCCCATAGTAGTGGTGCCCCTTATGCAATGGCCGCAATAGTAGTGCCCCTTATGTCCTGAGGAGTGATGCCCCTTATGAAGTGCCCCATAAACAATGCCCTCATTAGTAGGGTCCCAAGTAGTAATGCCCTTAATGGTAATGCCCCTGTGTAGTACTGCCCCCAGTAGTAATGTTGCTTGTAGTAATGCCCCCAGTCGTTTAGCCCCCTGTAGTTTAGCCCTAGTAGTTATGCCCCCAGTGGTAATGCCCCTGCAGTTATGACCCCAGTAGTTTACCCCCCCTTTAGTTTAGCTTCCCAGTGGTAATGCCCCCAGTAGTTTAGCCCCAGTAGTTTGCCTGCTTGTAGTTTAGCCACCAGTAGTAATGCCCCCCTGTAGTTTGCCCCCTTGTAGTTTAGCCCCTGTAGTTATGCCTCCAGTAGTTTAGCCCCTGTAGTTATGCCCCCAGGTAGTTTAGCCCCCCTGTAGATTGCCCCCAAGCAGTAATGCCCCTGTAGTTACGCCCCCAGTAGTAATGCCCCTGTAGTTATGCACCCAGTAGTAATGCCCTCCTGTAGTTTGTTCCAGTAGTTAGCCCCTTTGTAGTTTGCCCCCAGTAGCTTGCCCCCTTGTAGTTTGCCCCAATAGCTTGCCCACTTGTAGTTTGCCCCCAGTAGCTGCCCTCTTGTAGTTTGCCCCCAGTAGTTGGCCCCCAGTAATAATGTTCCCCAGTAGTTTGCCCCCAGTAGATGCTCCTCAGTAGTAATGCCCCCCAGTAGTTTGCCCCCAGTAGTAATGCCCCCCAGTAGTTTGCCCCAGTAGATGCCCCCCAGTAGTAATGCCCCCAGTAGTATGCCCCCCAGTAGTAATGCCCCCCTGTAGATGCCCCCCAGTAGTTTTCCCTCAGTAGATGCCCCCCCAGTAGTAATGCCCCCCCAATAGTTTGTCCCCAAGTAGATGTGCCGCTACACTAAGGAAGAAAATAAAAATCACAATACTCACCGAGCCCCGCTCCCGCTTCCAGACCGCTGCAGTCCTCTCTTGGCGCCCTCTCCTCGGCACTGTGGGACAGACGTCATGACAGCAATAACAGCCCCTCTTTTATTCTGCACCATACATTTGCCCTTCTGAAATTAGACTCTAGCCTTTCTTCTCTAGGACCCTGATAGCAATGTGATTACTTCCTAAATCAGGCACGCACGACATATCTTGGATATCTGTAACAAGTGTTTCTCCTTCAATACTTAAACGTGCTGTGATTGTCCCAGCTCGTAATGCAGTAAGGGCCTTTTTTCCAATCCATGTAACTGTAGTAGGAACAAACAGTGTTAAAGAATTGAACCAATGCTTATTGCAACTGAAAAGTCTAGTGGCCCTCAAGTCCATATACCAGCAATCCTTCCTGTGACTGTCTGCTACATTCAGTGCTGACTCGTTTGGCTTGTCACGCTGCTTCTGCGCACCACTGGAATTTCTCATTCTGCAATCTGAAGCTTTATGTCCTATCTTGTGACATACAAAACATTTGAACTTGTGCTTTTTAGACTTTGTGCTCTTTGTGATCAAGGCAGAACCCTCAGCTATGGTCTCGAACAGGAATATGTTCTTGGAACTGTAGTAGCTTGGACTTTACAATCTCCGTTGTCAGCTTAGTGTTATTTGACTCTAAAGCAACCACCAAAAAATCAAATTCTGGCATCAGATTCTGCAACATAGCCATTGGCACTTCTTCCTCGTCCAACTGTGCCCCCACATAGGCCAACTGCTGAGCTATCCACAATAACTTATCAATGTAATTATTCATGTCCTTGCAGGCACTCAGTTTCATTCCATATAGCATGCGTCTCAAACTGCCACAAGTGTTTCGCAGCACCGTATAAAGGACAGTACAGGGAGACAAAACTTAGCATTACAGTAAATAAATAACAGAAAAAGAGCACCAAAATTCTCAAGACATAATACAGCTAAGATGTATGTAGTGAGGGAGTGATCATCGTACTACTAGGGGCTGGTGTCCATAGATGGAGATGAGCCTTTACCAGTAGGAGAGAAAGCGGTAAAGATGGTCGCAGAGTAGGGGAGAGCTGCGAGTGAAATGTGTCAAGAAGAGGGCTTAGATAACAAGACGAAAGAGGGCCCTGCTCTGAAGAGCTAACAATCTAGTGGGAAGGGTCGACAGACAGATGACATGAGGTGCAAGCAAGTGGGAGGTAGCCTGATGGCAGTATGTACGCAAAGCTGAGATGTTCAAGACATGAGGCAGGGGAATGGAGGAGAAGCCTCAGGACTAGGTTATGCATCTGGAGGGTCATTAGACCTTAATCTTCATATGCATTTTGCAGGGCTATCCACATGTCCTTAGCTGACACTTTCCCACTGACTATTGAATAGACATGTTGCTCCACAGCTAAACCTATCATCCTGAAGGCTCTGTCTACATCATCTGGGTTTGGACCTGCTCCTGGGTCTATAGTAACCTTCCACAACGTTTCCCACTTAAGCTGCATCTCCACGGCAAACTTCCATGTAGCATAGTTCTCTGTACCTTTCAGCTTAGCAAAGTTTATGCTGTGTCCTGTGCTATACATCCTTTCAGCACTTGTATAAAATGTCACTTTAAACTTTTTTGTGATTAATTAAAAGCACTCAGGGGGTTAATCTTCAAGCACACACGGGTATGGGGCACAGAACTGGGCCCATAACCTGTTGGCAGAGTGTATTGGATTCCCTGGTGCTGTGACGTCAGTCCACACGCTTAATGACTTAAACAGTAATGCAGGTTTATTCAGTGAACACAGGACACTCAGATGTAATACTGATATAGGCAATTAGGGACCCTTATATCATACAAGGTAACAGCAGTGGTAGCGGTACTTATCAGGAGTTGTCTCCGGTGGTGAGGGACGGAGGACTGCACAGCCGTGCAGTCTGACTCCCGCTGTAGAGAAGATGTGGCGCCCGGCTCATCGTCCGCTCCAGAGCCGCAATACATGCAATGGAATGCTGTGAGTCTCTGCAGCTGAGATCTGTTCCCGTTCTCAGCTCTGCACGCTTGCACACACCAGGACTCAGGGGCAGATGTATTAACCTGGAGAAGGCATAAGGAAGTGATAAACCAGTGATATGTGCAAGGTGATAAAGGCACCAGCCAATCAGATTCTAACTTTTAATTTACATCTTGAAGCTGATTGGCTGGTGTCTTTATCACCTTGCACATATCACTGGTTTATCACTTCCTTATGCCTTCTCCAGGTTAATACATCTGCCCATCAGTCTCTCTTACTCACTCTAAGATGGAGGAGCAGGGATTACATCACATAGCTCCGCCTCCGAGTGACTCTTGGTGTGTAGAAGGAGACAGGCACAGAACGCACCATATCCTAACAGTATCAGCCTCTGTGCACTGGTGTAATCCATGCCTGTGAAGCTGTGGAGTTCCTAATAGCCTCATGTCCCGGGTACAATAAGCGAGGATGGAGAGATAGGCTGCAGGGATCGTTCACCACTCTGCAAACGTGACACCCCAGTAAACTGCTGTATGAACTCCGAAGTCTGCAGCTGAGAGCTATGTCACCCCCCCTTCCCCCCCAGTGGCCGGGCTTCCATCCATGGAGCTTAGCCATTAGAGGGGATGGCCACCGCCCGCCAGAGGTACACCGCCGCCGCCATCGCCGATGGTGGTCCCTGCCGTGCCTGGAGATACAGGCAGCAGGTAGAGGGGAGGGGGAGCCACGGAATGCAGGGCACGCGGTGGATGGAGCTTCTTCCAGTAGATGCCAAACTCCAGGTCCCTGAGTGGAGCGAGGCAACAGACTACAACCCGCAGAGAGGTTGGAGACCTCTCCCAGCTCCGCAACCAAGGCTGCCCGCAGGGGACCAGTGCTGGGAGCAAGGAATATGCGGGTAGGAGGTCGCTCGTGGATAGTAAGGAGATGTTTTTAGGGGTGCCAGGCAGGAGCTGAGGGTTTCAGCTTCCTCACTCCACAGCTGCCAGGCCACGCCCTCTCTGGCTGCTTTATTTTTACACTGCAATTTAGATTTCAGTTTGAACACACCCCACGGTGGGGACAATGGAGAAGGGGGACATCATCATGCAGCTGCAGGTGAGACAGATGTAACATGTACAGAGACAGTTAGATTTGGGTGTGGTGTGTTCAAACTGAAATCTAAATTGCAGTGTAAAAATAAAGCAGCCAGTATTTACCCTGCACAGAAACAAAATAACCCACCCAAATCTAACTCTCTCTTCACATGTTACATCTGCCCCCCCTGCACTGCACATGGTTTTGCCCATTAGAGGAAAATTTGCTGCTGCGATCAGGTCTGAATTAGGCTGTTTTTGTAGAAAAATAGGTTCAGGAACACGTAGGGTGGGCAGAGGTGGACAGAGCTTTAGGTAATGTGGGAGGGGCTTCAGTGGGGTTGGGGCATCAACATGTCTGTAAACCAATTAAAAAGAAATTATCAAACTTTGGGCTGCATGGGTGGGTGTTATTATAACATATATATATACATATATATATATATATATATATATATACACTGCTCAAAAAAATAAAGGGAACACTAAAATAACACATCCTAGATCTGAATGAATGAAATATTCTTATTAAATACTTTGTTCTTTACATAGTTGAATGTGCTGACAACAAAATCACACAAAAAATTATCAATGGAAATCAAATTTATTAACCCATGGAGGTCTGGATTTGGAGTCACCCTCAAAATTAAAGTGACTTTGATGTAATGTCCTTAAAAAAAAGTCAAAATGAGGCTCAGTAGTGTTTGTGGCCTCCACGTGCCTGAATGACCTCCCTACAATGACTGGGCATGCTCCTGATGAGGTGGCGGATGGTCTCCTGAGGGATCTCCTCCCAGACCTGGACTAAAGCATCCACCAACTCAGAATCAGAATCAGAATCAGCTTTATTGGCCAGGTGTACTCACGTACACTAGGAATTCTTTGTGGTACAATGCATCGCCAAGCAGCAACATGAAGGAGGAAAAACGTAGCATACATTACAAACATTACACATATGAGTTCATACTGCACATATGCAACTGTACAGTAGACATATTGGGGGTAATTCCAAGTTGATCGCAGCAGGAATTCTGTTAGCAACTGGGCAAAACCATGTGCACTGCAGAGGGGGCAGATATAACGTGCAGAGAGAGTTAGATTTGGGTGTGGTGTGTTCAATCTGCAATCTAACTTGCAGTGTAAAAATAAAGCAGCCAGTATTTACCCTGCACAGAAATAAAATAACCCACCCAAATCTAACTCTCTCTGCACATGTTATATCTGCCCCCCCCTGCAGTGCACATGGTTTTGCCCAACTGCTAAAAAATTTCCTACTGCGATCAACTTGGAATTACCCCCATTATACATTTAAGACTAAAAACTAAGACTGCTTGGCAGAGCAGCACCGAGGCAGCCATCCGCGGCGCCAACTAGAACTCACACAATGCACATAATACAGAAGATTTAAGTATTACATCAAAAGATAAACCACACAGACAAAGACACAGAAAGAATAATGCGTGATTGGTGTAGGCATTTTGGGTAATAAGCTCCAGGGGTTGTGTATTCCACCCTCACAAGGCACCAGGTGCGGCAGCCATCTTAGGCGCACTGCGTAGGATTACCCAGGGTGGAATAGTCCACCCCTAGAAGAGAACACAAAATGGGGAGATTGCAGAGTCCTTAAGTTCAGAGTAGGGCTCCAATAAAAACATCAGGTCCACGCATTTTTCATCCCATCCACAAGCGCACCAGATAAGGCAGCCATGTTGGGCACACTACAAAGGTTACACAGTGGGAGATGAGCCATACAGGGGCCAAATGCATGTATGGGAGAACTGACACGTGTGTAGGAGTATGCTATACCCTGCATGGAAAGATCCAAATGAAGCACACCCCGCCCACGGAGGAACCATCCGAGGCAGCCATGTGGGGCGCTCTGCATAGGTTACTGCTGGCAGGGTGTGCAACCAATGGAGGTACACATTACGGGAATAGCACACAGTGGGGTGGAAGTACCGTGTAAGAAGAAAGAGAAGAGAGACACATTTGCAGGAAAACTGTACTAACATTATTTTGTGAAAAAGATAAATGTCCTGGTCTCATGAGAGCAGTGTGGGTGGGTGTGAGAATGTGGGGTGCACACTAATGTCCAATGGAACTGACCCAGCAAAGTCTGGTCCTGATGCGCACGTCCCTCAGTTCCCTGCTCAGCTTGAGGGGTAGTCCCGGGGGCAGTCATGATGTTCTTGGATAGAGAAGTAGTAGGCATTGGTCCTGGTGTTCTCATGGCAGAGGTGAGGAGAGGCCACATAATGTTCCAGATTTCTTTCTTGATGCTGTTCAATGTTTGGTCAACTGTTTTTTTAACTGTTCATTTTCAAAATGCTTAGAGAAAGGAACGCTTTGAGTATTGGAACGCACAGCTGACATACACAGCTGTGCATGGTTGAAGTTACAGATAAACTATGGGAAATTGACCCAACTACAGCTGAGGCAAATGTCCCACTAATCAAAGGTGTTACATTACACAGTGTTTGACTAAACAAACACCAGCCCAGTCAGCCTTAATTAAATATGCGGCACTGACCAAGCTTTGAAACACAGGTATTTTAAATTACAAACAAAAGCATAAATCACAAAACTGTCTAACAAATGATTTGGACATACATTTGGAATAAAGATGATTTGCATAGGTGCAGATAGCAATAGGCAGATTACATGGTGAGATTTGAACATACATTTGGAATAGAGATGATTTGCATAGGTGCAGATAGCTGGACAGTCTGTGGTGCAACGTAGCGCTGGTGGATGGAGCGAGACATGATGTCCCAGATGTGCTCAATTAGATTCAGGTCTGGGGAACGGGCGGGCCAGTCCATAGCATCAATGCCTTCGTCTTGCAGGAACTGCTGACACACTCCAGCCACATGAGGTCTAGCATTGTCTTGCATTAGGAGGAACCCAGGGCCAACCGCACCAGCATATGGTCTCACAAGGGGTCTGAGGATCTCATCTCGGTACCTAATGGCAGTCAGGCTACCTCTGGCGAGCACATGGAGGGCTGTGCGGCCCCCCAAAGAAATGCCACCCCCCACCATTACTGACCCACTGCCAAACCGGTCATGCTGGAGGATGTTGCAGGCAGCAGAACGTTCTCCTTGGCGTCTCCAGACTCTGTCACGTCTGTCACATGTGCTCAGTGAGTACCTGCTTTCATCTGTGATTGTGGAAAAAAGGGATTAACAAGTAATACCTATGGCGCTATCAATGGGTTGCTTTTCTTATAGCAGCTAAATATAAGGGGTTAATTAGGCCCCACAACTAAATCGACAACAAACAAATTATTAGCGCTTGGAAACTGGATTAGAGATTTTATAATCACAAATTTAATAAATTGATTAAAAATAATAATATTGTTGCAACAATCAATTAAAACACAGTGTGTAGTATTAGATTTTGGGCATAGATTAGCACTGCAAGACCTTAAAAAGTTCCATATATTGGGATATGGTTTGTTTGCCGGTACTCAAATAAGTCAGTTTAGCCTCAAACGCAATTGCCACAGTCCAGGAACAGTTCGCAAGCAAATGGAAATAATCAACTGCTGTTGGAATAGACCTTACATAGCTGGTTCAAGAATGATACTTGGTCCAATTGGTTTGCTCGGGTCCAATACTGCAGATATCCAATTTGCTGATGATGGTAGTTCCTATATCCGACTTCTAACAGCCTAGAAGTCGGATATAGGAACTACCATCATCAGCAAATTGGATATCTGCAGTATTGGACCCGAGCAAACCAATTGGACCAAGTATCATTCTTGAACCAGCTATGTATGGTCTATTCCAACAGCAGTTGATTATTTCCATTTGCTTGCGAACTGTTCCTGGACTGTGGCAATTGCGTTTGAGGCTAAACTGGCTTATTTGAGTACCGGCAAACAAACCATATCCCAATATATGGAACTTTTTAAGGTCTTGCAGTGCTAATCTATGCCCAAAATCTAATACTACACACTGTGTTTTAATTGATTGTTGCAACAATATTATTATTTTTAATCAATTTATTAAATTTGTGATTATAAAATCTCTAATCCAGTTTCCAAGCGCTAATAATTTGTTTGTTCTGATTTCATCTGTGAAGAGCACAGGTCGCCAGTGGCGAATTTGCCAATCTTGGTGTTCTCTGGCAAATGCCAAACGTCCTGCACGGTGTTGGACTGTAAGCACAACCCCCACCTGTGGACGTCGGGCCCGCATGCCACCCTCATGGAGTCTGTTTCTGATCGTTTGAGTAGACACATGCACATTTGTGGCTTGCTGGAGGTCATTTTGCAGGGCTCTGGCAGTGCTCCTCCTGTTCCTCCTTGCACAAAGGCGGAGGAAGCGGTCCTGCTGATGGGTTGTTGCCCTCCTACGGCCTCCTCCACGTCTCCTGATGTACTGGCCTGTCTCCTGGTAGCGCCTCCATGCTCTAGACACTACGCTGACAGACACAGCAAACCTTCTTGCCACAGCTCGCATTGATGTGCCATCCTTGATGAGCTGCACTACCTGAGCCACTTGTGTGGGTTGTAGGGAGGTCATACAGACACGTAGAGGCCACACACACTACTGAGCCTCATTTTGACTTGTTTTAAGGACATTACATCAAAGTTGGATCAGCATGTAGTGTGCTTTTCCACTTTAATTTTGAGGGTGACTCCAAATCCAGACCTCCATGGGTTAATAAATTTGATTTCCATTGATAATTTTTGTGTGATTTTGTTGACAGCACATTCAACTATGTAAAGAACGAAGTATTTAATAAGAATATTTCATTCATTCAGATCGAGGATGTGTTATTTTAGTGTTCCCTTTATTTTTTTGAGCAGTGTATATATATATAGCAACGGTCTCAACGGCGGCACTAATGTCAAGACGTCATCAGCGACAGACTAAGACGACTGATGTGTCCGTTTCAGCTTCAGTCTAAAAAAAGTGTGTATACCCGTCACCAAGGAGACCAAAAAGATACATAGTAATCCACTATACTTTAAACAAGCATAGTTACAAAGTGTCAATAACAGGATATATTCTGTAACCGCATATATCTATACAAATAAAACAAATGTAATATCAAATGTTACCAATTAATTAGAAACAATTATAAGACAGGTATTCATTTAACCCATTGGGCTGAAGTGCACTCAACTTAAAGATCCACTTGGCTTCCTTTTGCAACAATACCCTGTCCCGATCCCCTCCTCTCTTATTTTTGGGGACATGGTCTATAATTTTGTATTTGAGTTGTGCTAATGTATGGCCCGCTGTTTTAAAGTGTCTAGCTACCGGCTGATCAATTGTTTTTCCCATCAGGCACTGTTGGATGGCACTTCTATGTTGTGCCATCCGCTCTTTGAAAGATCTAATAGATTTCCCCACATATAGTTTATCACATGGACAACGTATGTAATAAACTATATACCTACTGGAACAAGTTAGTATATGCTTAATAAATATCTTTTTACCCATAAAAGGGTGCAGAAAGTAATTACCTGCTTCTAGATAAGTGCACGTTGTGCAACCTAAGCATTTATATACTTCAGGTTTTTTAGACGGAAAATGTGTCTGAGGGGATGTTAGTGTGGCTATGTCAGTCACCATAACCATGTCACGTATGTTTCTTCCCCTCCGGTAACATGGCATTAATTTTTTATCAGCCATAGAAGGAAGTTTTGTATCCTTTTGGACCAAAGGACAATATCTTTTAGATTCTGTGATTCATTTTTTACTGCCATTGTTAAAGTCATTAACCCAAACCACCGAGCCCTGTACTGACTCTCGTGTGGTTTTTACCGGTGGGGCCTTCGGCATTAATAATGCTCGTTGCATGGCCTTGTGTAATACTTTACTAGAATAGCCTCTTTCCAAAAATTTATGTCGCATATTCTGTAAATGTATTTGTTCATCATCTTCCTCACTGCATATTCTATGTATCCTAAGGAATTGTGAGTAGGGTAACCCATTAGTTAATCGACCAGGATGTGCACTAGATGCATGAAGCAGTGTGTTGCAGTCTGTTGGTTTAGTATATAACGATGTAACCAACCGATTATTTCTCAAAGATACAGACACATCTAAAAAGTTAATGGTCACTAATTGAATATCATAAGTAAACTTGATATTATCATCTGCAAGATTAATTATTAAATTAACGGAATATACAGATTTTATAATTCGTCCATCTGATAAGGGCGGGGCTCTTGTCATTCAAAATTTGGATGACTATAAAGCAGGGGCATACAGTTAGTTGTTGGACCCTAATGTATATGTGAAACTATCTGGTGATCCTACAAATGTATATATGAAACAACTAACAACTTTGTTGGATGAGGCAGTTGTTAATGGAGTAATTACCGAATATGCAGCCAGTGCATTACATAAAAAAATTCCCTAAGACTCCAGTCTTTTATACAATTCCGAAGCTCCATAAGAACAGCGAGTCCCTGCCGGGAAGACCCATTGTCTCTGCGAGGGACTCGTTGTTCTATGAGGTTTCCAAGTACTTGGATTATTTTTTACAGCCACCGGTGCAGGAACAACCAACTTATTTAAGGGATACTAATACTTTTTTAAGTAAATTAAGATCGCTGGGAGAGCTCCCGACACCTTGTTGGCTCTGTAATGCAGACGTTAAAAGTCTGTATACTAACATATCTATTGATAGAGGAATACAAGGAGTACGTAAATTACTTGAGGGTAATACTAGTTATAAGGGTCCACAGTTGTCTTTCTTTTTGCAACTTTTGTTTTTAACCCTTAGCAGTAATTACTTTTTATTTGACAATCAGTACTTTTTACAAGTACTTGGGTGTGCTATGGGCAGCTGTGTAGCACCGGCATTCGCGAATGCCTTTATGTTTCATGTTGAGCAGAATTTATTCTTTGAAAATGTTAATTATCGTAAATACATCAGTTTTTATACTAGGTATATAGACAATGTATTTATGTTATGGTCGGGTACAAAAACACAATTTGAGGAGATGATGTGTAATATTAATCTTGCAGATGATAATATCAAGTTTACTTATGATATTCAATTAGTGACCATTAACTTTTTAGATGTGTCTTTTTAGGTTGGTTACATCGTTATATACTAAACCAACAGACTGCAACACACTGCTTCATGCATCTAGTGCACATCCTGGTCGATTAACTAATGGGTTACCCTACTCACAATTCCTTAGGATACATAGAATATGCAGTGAGGAAGATGATGAACAAATACATTTACAGAATATGCGACGTAAATTTTTGGAAAGAGGCTATTCTAGTAAAGTATTACACAAGGCCATGCAACGAGCATTATTAATGCCGAAGGCCCCACCGGTAAAAACCACACGAGAGTCAGTACAGGGCTCGGTGGTTTGGGTTAATGACTTTAACAATGGCAGTAAAAAATGAATCACAGAAGCTAAAAGATATTGTCCTTTGGTCCAAAAGGATACAAAACTTCCTTCTATGGCTGATAAAAAATTAATGCCATGTTACCGGAGGGGAAGAAACATACGTGACATGGTTATGGTGACTGACATAGCCACACTAACATCCCCTCAGACACATTTTCCGTCTAAAAAACCTGGAGTATATAAATGCTTAGGTTGCACAACGTGCACTTATCTAGAAGCAGGTAATTACTTTCTGCACTCTTTTATGGGTAAAAAGATATTTATTAAGCATATACTAACTTGTTCCAGTAGGTATATAGTTTATTACATACGTTGTCCATGTGATAAACTATATGTGGGGAAATCTATTAGATCTTTCAAAGAGCGGATGGCACAACATAGAAGTGCCATCCAACAGTGCCTGATGGGAAAAACAATTGATCAGCCGGTAGCTAGATACTTTAAAACAGCGGGCCATACATTAGCACAACTCAAATACAAAATGATAGACGATGTCCCCAAAAATAAGAGAGGAGGGGATCGGGACAGGGTATTGTTGCAACAGGAAGCCAAGTGGATCTTTAAGTTGAATGCACTTCAGCCCAATGGGTTAAATGAATACCTGTCTTATAATTGGTAACATTTGATATTACATTTGTTTTATTTGTATAGATATATGCGGTTACAGAATATATCCTGTTATTGACACTTTGTAACTATGCCTGTTTAAAGTATAGTGGATTACTATGTATCTTCTGGGTCTCCTTGGTGACGGGTATACACACTTTTTTTAGACTGAAGCTGAAACGGACACGTCAGACGTCTTAGTCTGCCGCTGATGTCGTCAGCTGAAGTCGCGTTTGGCGTGCTCTGGCACCATGCACTGGGTGTTTGAAAACTACTTAATGTAGGAATTGTATGTACTTCATATTCCTGATGACGGTTTTGAATAATAAAACCGAAACGTAGAAACATTGGTTGAGTACGTTTCTTGGCATTAGTACCTGAGAGTGCCGCCGTTGAGACCATTGCTATTCATTATCGCTTGGGAAGGGACCGGGTCGTATCATATTTGGAAAGCTGGGAGTGCAGGAGTTACAGAATACATTATATATATATATATATATATAGAGGAGGAAGGTCGCACTCACGTATAAATGCTCAGCACAGCAGCTGGGGTGTCATCCACAGATCCCCTCCAGGGAATCCAAATATAGAGAAAGGCAATGGAGCACTCACCAGTCTTTTCTTGATTTAAATATCAAATCGAAATTTTATTTTCCAGACAGCACAGCATGACTGCTTACTGCAGTCCAATATGATTGTATAAAGCCCAAACGTTTTCGGTCACATCCAGACCGTCATCAGGGGACACAAAGAACATCAGAGAGCTGTCACATCACAGTCAGAATACCAGCAGCCTAACTGACCCTGCCTCACCGGCTCCTTATCTACCCACCATTCAAAAAAACGCGCCAAAATTGCGTCATCATATGGGCGGAGTTAGCCCATTATGTTCAGAATACTATATACAAGAACAACCATTATATAAATGTGCGTGTGTACCGGTGTATATATCTCTCTTGTCAACCAATATCACCAGCGTTATACACATTTAATGTGAGAAATAGAACCTGTCATTATCCACCCCCACACTAGACGGGCATATACCAATGAGCCTTGCGTTCCATAGCGGCTGCCTAGCAACCGCCACGAGACCGTCCCATATCCGCCAGCCGCCAATGAATACCTAAGCGGAAGTGACGTATCGGACCGGTTGCTAAGCAACCATCCGAGCGCCTCCCCGCACTAATCCCGTAGTAGGAGGAGGTGATACATTCAGGCGGTTGCCAAGCAACCCGCCAGACACCTCCCTAAATCAATCCCAAATACAGGTAACATTGGCGTCTCGCGGCGGTTGCCAAGCAACCGCCCCCGAGACCCACAATATACGTCAACATACCCATAGCAGTATGGGACAGTTGCTAAGCAGCCAATCAGTCACAAATTCAGAGATCAAATAATTCACAAGATTAAAGATCAAACCACAAAAATTAATTCTAAACTAGAGACTAATCACATAATCATTGCGATTTATAGGGGACCCATTATAGTTGTTCAGTTTAAAGCCTGTGGGTAGTCGGAGCCGGTAAGGTACGGGCGAAAGTAAATCATGACAGATAACAGCAACAAAACACACAAAAACAAACACACATATATGTATATATATAAAAAACATACATATATGAATATATTATAAAAAATATATATGTATATATAAAAAATATATTTCATAGTCCCTACACAGTGCATTGGTCTCAGAGGACAAACAATGTGTCCATTACCTAAGGAAAATCCCTAAATGATTATTCTCATTTAGCCCATTGGGGGCTAGAGTTCCCAATTTGAAGATCCATCTTGCTTCCAGTTTCCTCAAAATAAGAGCACGATCTCCGCCTCTTTCGGGGTCCGGTACCCAATCAATTATGCGACATCTAAGTGCTGAAACCTGATGTCCTGCCCTAAGGAAATGTTGTGCAACCGGTTTATCAGACATACCAGATGTAATCGCTTGATGAATCGAGCTCCTGTGGTTTGCCATGCGTTCTCTAAATGTGCAGGTCGTCATCCCAACGTATGCCAGGCCACATGGGCATAGAAGCATATAGACAACATGGCTTAGTCTACAATGAAGCTTATATCGGATGTTGATCAGTTTGCCAGTGTGGGGGTGTGGAAAAGAAGTACCCGGCAACAGCGAGCGGCACGTCACACATCCCACACATCTGAAACAACCTGGCTTCTTAGAGCTTAGCCACGTAATGCTTTCTTTGGTGTCAAAACGTCGGGCCGGTTGCATAAGGATCTGCTTCAAGTTTCTACCACGCCTATAGGCCATCATTGGTGGATTCTCTAAGGTACCCTTAAACTTCGGGTCCGACCCTATTAGCGGCCAATGCTTTTTCATGGTTTTAGAGATAACAGGAGCCATATCATCATACTGTGTCACGAATATCATCCGATTCTGTCCGTGATCACGTTTCTGGTGGAGTCTCAATCTAGCTTTAATGAGACAGCTCTCAACTACATTCCTTGTATATCCCCTCTCGAGGAAACGTTCTTTCATCTGTCTAATTTGGGCTTCCGCGGTATCAGGATTAGTGTTATTTCGTAAGACCCTCATGAATTGGGAGATAGGTAGACTTGATTTGAGAGTGGGTGGATGCTTACTGGTCGCGTGCAGGAAGGTATTTCTGTCAGTTTCTTTCCTGTATAATGTAGAGCCCAGTTTCGTTCCATCCCGGAACACAGTCACATCCAGGAAATTAATGGAATCGTATTCACAAGCCCCAGTGAAGCGGACCGTAGACTCTAGATTATTGAGTTCATTCAACATAGAATGAAATTCCTCCCTGGTGCCATTCCACAAAAGAAATATGTTGTCTATAAATCTCTTATAATAGGCAATCTTATTACCAAATTTAGGATAAATATTCCTAGATTCATAATCATGCATAAAAATGCCCGCGTACATCGGGGCCACATTAGAACCCATTGCGGTCCCCGAGCACTGAAGGTAATAATTACCTTGATAAGTAAAGTGATTATGTATCAGAATTAACTCAAGTAACTCAAGGATAAATTCACATGGAAGATGCATGTTACCATGCCTTATCATCAACTTCCTAACCGCCTCAATCCCTTCGGTGTGGGGGATGATGGTATACAGAGATGATACATCCAAGGTTGCAAACAACACATTTTCATCAAGTTCTTCAAAGGCAAAAATATTTTCCAAAAAATCACTTGTATCACGAAGGTAACTTGGTATATAGGGAATGAGTTCTTGTAGGAAACTATCCACAAAAATGGCGAGTGGCTGTAACAGGGAACCCCTGGCAGAGATGATAGGTCTGCCAGGGGGGTCCACCAATGACTTGTGGACCTTAGGTAGCGTATAAATCAATGGACATATTGGATGATCGACCTTTAAGTACAAAGAAACCTGTTCAGTAAGCCAGCCATTCTGTGTGGCCATATCAATGACCCGATCTATTCGTTTTTTTATTCCTGGCATAGGATTCATACTGCACTTAGTATAAGTTGTGTCATCCGCCAGATGACGTTTAATTTCCCTGTCATAATCAACTGCATTTTGGATAACAATTGCCCCGCCCTTATCTGCAGGGCGAATCACAATGGTGTCATTGTCTCTCAGGGATTTAAGGGCCTGCCTCTGTGGGTAATTTAGATTATCAAAGACCCTCCCAACTTTAGAGTTCTTACAATCATGTTCTGTCATCCTTAGAAAGGTGCGTATACTAGCATTGTTGGTCTGTGGATCAAAAAGGCTTGGTTTCAAAAACTGAGGACCAGTTTGTTCAAATCTACCAGTCTCATCCTTATCCATAAAGAAATCACGTAACCTTAATTTCCTACCAAACTTATAATGATCCACAGCAAAATTAAACTCATCATATCTAGAGGAAGGCACAAAACTTAATCCCAGGGTCAGAAGAGAATTTTCCGCCTTGGATAAAACATGACTAGACAGATTTTAGGCCAAAGAAGGAGAAGGGTGGGTACCCCTGGAAACCAGGCAGACCACACCCGCGGAGGGGGGGATTCAGGCAGAAGAAGCCGGAAGAAGTAGACACGGGGGTATATTTACTAAGCTCCCGATTTTGACCGAGATGCCGTTTTTTCTTCAAAGTGTCATCTCGGTTAATCTCGGTCATTTACTAAACACTAATCACGGCAGTGATGAGGGCATTCGTAATTTTTTGCAAGTTCAGGTAAAAAATTACGAATGAATACACCATCGGTCAAAACGCGGCTGTTTAAGTATGAATCTCGGTCATTTACTAAGAAGTGCAAAGCCAAAAAAGAACAAACACTGCCGTGAAAAATTACAACTCGTAAAAAAGTGCTAAAAAAAAACAGAACTTTTTTTTTTATTCGTGATTGGATAGGCATGCACGGATCCATGAGATCCGTGCATGTATATCAGTGGGAAGGGGTGGGAAAGTGCTTATTTTTTCAAAAAAAATTGCGTGGGGTCCCCCCTCCTAAGCATAACCAGCCTCGGGCTCTTTGAGCCGATCCTGGTTGCAGAAATATGGTGAAAAAAATGACAGGGGTTCCCCCATATTTAAGCAACCAGCATCGGGCTCTGCGCCTGGTCCTGGTCCCAAAAATACGGGGGACAAAAAGAGTAGGGGTCCCCCGTATTTTTAAAACCAGCACCGGGCTCCACTAGCTGGACAGATAATGCCACAGCCGGGGGTCACTTTTATATAGTGCCCTGCGGCCGTGGCATCAAAAATCCAACTAGTCACCCCTGGCCGGGGTACCCTGGGGGAGTGGGAACCCCTTCAATCAAGGGGTCCCCCCCCCCCAGCCACCCAAGGGCCAGGGGTGAAGCCCGAGGCTGTCCCCCCCCATCCAATGGGCTGCGGATGGGAGGGCTGATAGCCTTTGTTGTAAAATAAAAGATATTGTTTTTAGTAGCAGTACTACAAGTCCCAGCAAGCCTCCCCCGCATGCTGGTACTTGGAGAACCACAAGTACCAGCATGCGGCGGAAAAACGGGCCCGCTGGTACCTGTAGTACTACCACTAAAAAAATACCCAAAAAAACACAAGACACACACACCGTGAAAGTATAATTTTATTACATACATACACACATACATACATACTTACCTTATGTTCCCACGCAGGTCGGTCCTCTTCTCCAGTAGAATCCAAGGGGTACCTGTTGAATAAATTCTACTCACCAGATCCAGTGGTCCAGGCTCCTCGGCAAATCCAGGGATAATCCACGTACTTGAATAAAACAAAAAAAACGGTTGCCCGACCACGAACTGAAAGGTGACCCATGTTTGCACATGGGTCACCTTCCCACGAATGCCAGAAACCCACTTTGCCTTCTGGCTAAGTGGGTTTCTTCAGCCAATCAGGGAGTGCCACGTTGTAGCACTCTCCTGATCAGCTGTGTGCTCCTGTCCTCACTGACAGGCGGCACACGGCAGTGTTACAATGTAGCGCCTATGCGCTACATTGTAACCAATGATGGGAACTTTCTGCCCTGCGGTTGACCTAAAGTGACGTCACCGCTGAGCAGAAAGTTCCCATCATTGGTTACAATGTAGCGCATAGGCGCTACATTGTAACACTGCCGCGTGCTGCCTGTCAGTGAGGACAGCAGCACACAGCTGATCAGGAGAGTGCTACAACGTGGCACTCCCTGATTGGCTGAAGAAACCCACTTAGCCAGAAGGCAAAGTGGGTTTCTGGCATTCGTGGGAAGGTGACCCATGTGCAAACATGGGTCACCTTTCAGTTCGTGATCGGGCAACCGTTTTTTTGTTTTATTCAAGTACGTGGATTATCCCTGGATTTGCCGAGGAGCCTGGACCCCTGGATCTCGTGAGTAGAATTTATTCAACAGGTACCCCTTGGATTCTACTGGAGAAGAGGACCGACCTGCGTGGGAACATAAGGTAAGTATGTATGTATGTGTGTATGTATGTAATAAAATTATACTTTCACGGTGTGTGTGTCTTGTGTTTTTTTGGGTATTTTTTTAGTGGTAGTACTACAGGTACCAGCGGGCCCGTTTTTCCGCCGCATGCTGGTACTTGTGGTTCTCCAAGTACCAGCATGCGGGGGAGGCTTGCTGGGACTTGTAGTACTGCTACTAAAAACAATATCTTTTATTTTACAACAAAGGCTATCAGCCCTCCCATCCGCAGCCCATTGGATGGGGGGGGACAGCCTCGGGCTTCACCCCTGGCCCTTGGGTGGCTGGGGGGGGGGGACCCCTTGATTGAAGGGGTTCCCACTCCCCCAGGGTACCCCGGCCAGGGGTGACTAGTTGGATTTTTGATGCCACGGCCGCAGGGCGCTGTATAAAAGTGACCCCCGGCTGTGGCATTATCTGTCCAGCTAGTGGAGCCCGGTGCTGGTTTTAAAAATACGGGGGACCCCTACTCTTTTTGTCCCCCGTATTTTTGGGACCAGGACCAGGCGCAGAGCCCGATGCTGGTTGCTTAAATATGGGGAACCCCTGTCATTTTTTTGCCCATATTTCTGCAACCAGGATCGGCTCAAAGAGCCCGAGGCTGGTTATGCTTAGGAGGGGGGACCCCACGCATTTTTTTTGGGGATTATACATTGTTTAATTAAAAATAAAATAAAAAAAGAACCCCAGCACGGATCACACAGATCCGGCCGAGATTGATTGTAAAAAAAAACGGCAGTGTTTTGCTAATCACTGCCGTAAAATTAGGTAAAAAAAAACGAATGACATCGACATCGGAAGAAAAGAAAAACACGAATACGACAGCTTAGTAAATCCATCGTAATAAATTCAAAAAGTTGCAGTTTTACACTGTCGATGTCATTCGTGATTGAACTTTGACCTATTTTCGGAAATTACGAATGTTAGTAAATGTACCCCAGGGGGGTATATTTACTAAGCTCCCGATTTTGACCGAGATGCCGTTTTTTCTTCAAAGTGTCATCTCGGTTAATCTCGGTCATTTACTAAACACTAATCACGGCAGTGATGAGGGCATTCGTAATTTTTTGCTAGTTCAGGTAAAAAATTACGAATGAATACACCATCGGTCAAAACGCGGCTGTTTAAGTATGAATCTCGGTCATTTACTAAGAAGTGCAAAGCAAAAAAAGAACAAACACTGCCGTGAAAAATTACAACTCGTAAAAAAGTGCTAAAAAAAAACAGAACTTTTTTTTTTATTCGTGTTTGGATAGGCATGCACGGATCCATGAGATCCGTGCATGTATATCAGTGGGAAGGGGTGGGAAAGTGCTTATTTTTAAAAAAAAAATTGCGTGGGGTCCCCCCTCCTAAGCATAACCAGCCTCGGGCTCTTTGAGCCGATCCTGGTTGCAGAAATATGGTGAAAAAAATGACAGGGGTTCCCCCATATTTAAGCAACCAGCATCGGGCTCTGCGCCTGGTCCTGGTCCCAAAAATACGGGGGACAAAAAGAGTAGGGGTCCCCCGTATTTTTAAAACCAGCACCGGGCTCCACTAGCTGGACAGATAATGCCACAGCCGGGGGTCACTTTTATATAGTGCCCTGCGGCCGTGGCATCAAAAATCCAACTAGTCACCCCTGGCCGGGGTACCCTGGGGGAGTGGGAACCCCTTCAATCAAGGGCCCCCCCCCCCCCCAGCCACCCAAGGGCCAGGGGTGAAGCCCGAGGCTGTCCCCCCCCATCCAATGGGCTGCGGATGGGAGGGCTGATAGCCTTTGTTGTAAAATAAAAGATATTGTTTTTAGTAGCAGTACTACAAGTCCCAGCAAGCCTCCCCCGCATGCTGGTACTTGGAGAACCACAAGTACCAGCATGCGGTGGAAAAACGGGCCCGCTGGTACCTGTAGTACTACCACTAAAAAAATACCCAAAAAAACACAAGACACACACACCGTGAAAGTATAATTTTATTACATACATACACACATACATACATACATACTTACCTTATGTTCCCACGCAGGTCGGTCCTCTTCTCCAGTAGAATCCAAGGGGTACCTGTTGAATAAATTCTACTCACCAGATCCAGTGGTCCAGGCTCCTCGGCAAATCCAGGGATAATCCACGTACTTGAATAAAACAAAAAAACGGTTGCCCGACCACGAACTGAAAGGTGACCCATGTTTGCACATGGGTCACCTTCCCACGAATGCCAGAAACCCACTTTGCCTTCTGGCTAAGTGGGTTTCTTCAGCCAATCAGGGAGTGCCACGTTGTAGCACTCTCCTGATCAGCTGTGTGCTCCTGTCCTCACTGACAGGCGGCACACGGCAGTGTTACAATGTAGCGCCTATGCGCTACATTGTAACCAATGATGGGAACTTTCTGCCCTGCGGTTGACCTAAAGTGACGTCACCGCTGAGCAGAAAGTTCCCATCATTGGTTACAATGTAGCGCATAGGCGCTACATTGTAACACTGCCGTGTGCCGCCTGTCAGTGAGGACAGCAGCACACAGCTGATCAGGAGGGTGCTACAACGTGGCACTCCCTGATTGGCTGAAGAAACCCACTTAGCCAGAAGGCAAAGTGGGTTTCTGGCATTCGTGGGAAGGTGACCCATGTGCAAACATGGGTCACCTTTCAGTTCGTGGTCGGGCAACCGTTTTTTTGTTTTATTCAAGTACGTGGATTATCCCTGGATTTGCCGAGGAGCCTGGACCCATGGATCTGGTGAGTAGAATTTATTCAACAGGTAGCCCTTGGATTCTACTGGAGAAGAGGACCGACCTGCGTGAGAACATAAGGTAAGTATGTATGTATGTGTGTATGTATGTAATAAAATTATACTTTCACGGTGTGTGTGTCTTGTGTTTTTTTGGGTATTTTTTTAGTGGTAGTACTACAGGTACCAGCGGGCCCGTTTTTCCGCCGCATGCTGGTACTTGTGGTTCTCCAAGTACCAGCATGCGGGGGAGGCTTGCTGGGACTTGTAGTACTGCTACTAAAAACAATATCTTTTATTTTACAACAAAGGCTATCAGCCCTCCCATCCGCAGCCCATTGGATGGGGGGGGACAGCCTCGGGCTTCACCCCTGGCCCTTGGGTGGCTGGGGGGGGGGGACCCCTTGATTGAAGGGGTCCCCACTCCCCCAGGGTACCCCGGCCAGGGGTGACTAGTTGGATTTTTGATGCCACGGCCGCAGGGCACTATATAAAAGTGACCCCCGGCTGTGGCATTATCTGTCCAGCTAGTGGAGCCCGGTGCTGGTTTTAAAAATACGGGGGACCCCTACTCTTTTTGTCCCCCGTATTTTTGGGACCAGGACCAGGCGCAGAGCCCGATGCTGGTTGCTTAAATATGGGGGAACCCCTGTCATTTTTTTTCCCATATTTCTGCAACCAGGATCGGCTCAAAGAGCCCGAGGCTGGTTATGCTTAGGAGGGGGGACCCCACGCATTTTTTGGGGGGATTTTACATTGTTTAATTAAAAATAATAAAAAAAAAGAACCCCAGCACGGATCACACAGATCCGGCCGAGATTGATTGTAAAAAAAAACGGCAGTGTTTTGCTAATCACTGCCGTAAAATTAGGTAAAAAAAAACGAATGACATCGACATCGGAAGAAAAGAAAAACCCGAATACGACAGCTTAGTAAATCCATCGTAATAAATTCAAAAAGTTGCAGTTTTACACTGTCGATGTCATTCGTGATTGAACTTTGACCTATTTTCGGAAATTACGAATGTTAGTAAATGTACCCCAGGATGTATCTTTAATCTGTCTAGTCATGTTTTATCCAAGGCGGAAAATTCTCTTCTGACCCTGGGATTAAGTTTTGTGCCTTCCTCTAGACATGATGAGTTTAATTTTGCTGTGGATCATTATAAGTTTGGTAGGAAATTAAGGTTACGTGATTTCTTTATGGATAAGGATGAGACTGGTAGATTTGAACAAACTGGTCCTCAGTTTTTGAAACCAAGCCTTTTTGATCCACAGACCAACAATGCTAGTATACGCACCTTTCTAAGGATGACAGAACATGATTGTAAGAACTCTAAAGTTGGGAGGGTCTTTGATAATCTAAATTACCCACAGAGGCAGGCCCTTAAATCCCTGAGAGACAATGACACCATTGTGATTCGCCCTGCAGATAAGGGCGGGGCAATTGTTATCCAAAATGCAGTTGATTATGACAGGGAAATTAAACGTCAGCTGGCGGATGACACAACTTATACTAAGTGCAGTATGAATCCTATGCCAGGAATAAAAAAACGAATAGATCGGGTCATTGATATGGCCACACAGAATGGCTGGCTTACTGAACAGGTTTCTTTGTACTTAAAGGTCGATCATCCAATATGTCCATTGATTTATACGCTACCTAAGGTCCACAAGTCATTGGTGGACCCCCCTGGCAGACCTATCATCTCTGCCAGGGGTTCCCTGTTACAGCCACTCGCCATTTTTGTGGATAGTTTCCTACAAGAACTCATTCCCTATATACCAAGTTACCTTCGTGATACAAGTGATTTTTTGGAAAATATTTTTGCCTTTGAAGAACTTGATGAAAATGTGTTGTTTGCAACCTTGGATGTATCATCTCTGTATACCATCATCCCCCACACCGAAGGGATTGAGGCGGTTAGGAAGTTGATGATAAGGCATGGTAACATGCATCTTCCATGTGAATTTATCCTTGAGTTACTTGAGTTAATTCTGATACATAATCACTTTACTTATCAAGGTAATTATTACCTTCAGTGCTCGGGGACCGCAATGGGTTCTAATGTGGCCCCGATGTACGCGGGCATTTTTATGCATGATTATGAATCTAGGAATATTTATCCTAAATTTGGTAATAAGATTGTGTTATGCACACCAGTGCCTGCAGGAAAGTACTAGTGTCAGAACTGTTATGCACTCCAGTGTCTGCAGGAATGTACTGGTGTTTGAACTGTTATGCAAAACAAATGGACTCACAGACAAACTGGGGAATATGACATAACGTACACAGAAGGTGATAGGGTAACAAAATACACACACAGTGAACAGAGAAGCCCAGAGGCTAAGGAACTGGGTATCTCCCTTGTATTAGAACTGCTCAGATGTAAAAAGCAAGATGTTGTGTTTTAATACGTAGAGAACCCGAAATGCTGTTGCTAAGGGCAACAGCAAAACCCTAAAGGGTTACCAACGGGTGTGGCAGTAAACTCCTTGGTCAGAGATGGAATGATAGACACAAGGAGAGCCTCCACAATCCTGATTCTCACTTGCAGTGCACAGGTTTAAGCTTACTGCCACTAAACTGACCCCTGACACCTAGCACAGTGAGACAGGATTAGACAGGCAAGTGTTAGAATACAGCCGCAAACTTGCTAAGTTCACAGAGTAATAACAGAACCCCAGCAAGCTAAACGACTGACTCCAGTCTTACTGCTAGGTCTGGATTGGCAGAGTGTAATACCAAATCCCCAGGCCTATTTGCAGTAAGCAACAAACAAATACAAAGCTACACAGTACTGGCTAACTTTCATGAACTGACTAACCAACAGAGATTCAGCAGCATCTGCTTACCCTGAAAAGAGGCCTTATAAAGCAGGTGCTGTCCACGCCCCACTCAGACCTCACAGACTGTGAGCACAAAAACCAGCACCGGATCCCCTGCCGTGCACAGAGCCTATAACCACTGCACAGCAAAAGACCCGAACCGGAGTATCAGCTGCGCTCAGGTTACTCCACTAGCACTTGTCTCCCGGTTGCCATGACGACGTGGCAGCACAGGGCAGGAGACCCTAACAGTACCCCCCCTCTGACGAGGGGTCAAAGAACCCCTACCACCGGGTTTATCGGGGAACTGCGAGAAGAAAGAGCGTATCAGTCTGGGGGCATGAAGATCACAACTGCGCACCCACGACCGCTCCTCCGGGGCATACCCCTTCCAGTGCACCAAAAATGACAGCCGACCCCGAACCACCTTGGAGTCAAGAATCCTTTCAACAACAAACTCCCTCTGGCCACGTATCAGAAGAGGGGAAGGTCTTCCACTGGAAGAAGGATTACTAATCGCCCGTTTTAAAAGGGAACAATGAAATGTTTTATTGATACCCAAAGAACGGGGCAGATCTAACTGAAATGCCACCGGATTGATAACCCTGGTGATCTTATAAGGGCCGATGAACCGGGGCCCTAACTTATGAGATGGCTGTCTCAACTTCAAATTCTTGGTAGACAACCAGACGAAGTCTCCTAATTTGAAGCTGCAGGGTCTTTTCCGCTTATCAAAAACCCTTTTGGTCACTAATGACACAGACACAAGGGCTTTCTTCACTTTCCGCCAAATACCTCTAAGGACCGAAACCACATAGGAACCACCAGGCGTGGAGTCCAGGGGGTCAAAAGAATTGGCCTTAGGATGATGCCCATACACACAAAGGAAGGGAGAGATCCCTGTAGCAGAGTGAGCCGCGTTGTTATAGGCAAACTCCGCCATGGACAGATGAGCAACCCAGTCAGTCTGACACTTGGAGACATAACACCTGAGGAACTGCTCCAAGGACTGGTTCACCCTTTCAGTCTGCCCATTAGACTGCGGATGGTAGCCTGACGACAAGCTGACAGAAATCTGGAGATCGGAACAAAATGCCCTCCAGAATTTGGCCACAAACTGGGATCCGCGGTCAGAGACCACATCAAGTGTTAACCCGTGGAGACGCACAACATGCAGCATAAATAATTCAGACAGGCGTCTGGCTGATGGCAGCCCAACCAGTGGAACGAAGTGCGCCATCTTCGAAAACCTGTCAACGACAACCCAGATGGCTGTCATCCCCGAGGATTTGGGCAAGTCCACCACAAAATCCATTGAAATGTGGGTCCATGGCTTAGATGGGATAGAGAGTGGATGTAATGGGCCAACAGGAACCCCTCTAGGAGTCTTATTTCGGGCACAGATGTCACATGCCCGAACCCACTGATCCACATCCTTAGCCACCGAGGGCCACCACACCGCCCTAGATAGCAACTCCCGAGTTCTGGCAATACCCGGGTGACCTGCCGACTTCTTGGCATGGAATTCCAGGAACACTCGCTGTCTTAACCTAGGAGGCACAAACAAAAGACCTACCGGAAGGTCTGGAGGAGCCTGCTCCTGTGCTCTAAGGACTAATGATAAGAGGTCCTGGGTAATGCCCACTTTAATACATGATGGGGAAACAATGGGCAACGGCTCCTCTGTGGTCTCCTGGATTGGAGCAAAACTCCGCGAGAGCGCATCAGCCTTGATGTTTTTTGACCCAGGGCGATATGTTATCAAAAAATTAAAGCGAGCAAAAAACAAAGCCCATCGTGCCTGCCTGGCATTGAGACGCTTCGCTGACTCTAAATATGCCAGATTCTTATGGTCAGTGAGAATTGAGACCACAAACTTAGCCCCCTCAAGCCAGTGTCTCCACTCCTCGAGTGCATCCTTAATAGCCAACAATTCCCGGTTACCCACGTCATAATTCATCTCGGCAGGCGAAAATTTACGGGAAAAGTAAGCACAGGGATGAAGGCGATTATCAGACACTCCCATCTGAGAAAGCACTGCCCCAATACCCATCTCAGAGGCATCCACCTCCACCACAAAAGGACGCTCTGGATCTGGGTGTCGCAGCACCTTGGCCGAAACAAATGCCCTTTTGAGACGGGCAAAAGCCGCTTTAGCCTCACAAGACCAGTGAGCAACATCCGCCCCTTTCTTAGTGAGTGCCACCAAGGGCGCCACTATAGACGAAAATCCAGCGATAAATCGTCTATAAAAATTCGCAAAGCCCAGGAAACGCTGAAGCGCCTTCAAACTAGTGGGCTGCACCCAATCCAGGACTGCCTGTACCTTGGAACCCTCCATTTGGAAACCTTCTGGGGAGATAATATATCCTAGAAATGCGATTTGCTGAACTTCAAATTCGCACTTCTCCAGCTTCGCCCCAAGCCGGTGGTCTCTGAGTTTCTGGAGGACTAAGCGTACATGCTTCCGATGTTCCTCCAGGGAATGGGAGAAGATTAGGATGTCATCTAAGTATACAACTAAGAATCTATCCAAATATTCCCTGAGCACATCATTCATGAAATCCTGGAAGACTGCCGGGGCATTACAGAGCCCAAAAGGCATCACCAAATATTCATAATGCCCTGAGTGGGTATTAAAGGCAGTCTTCCATTCATCCCCCTCTCTTATTCAGATTAGATTGTACGCACCGCGTAGGTCAATCTTAGAAAAAATGGTGGCAGTACGAAGCTGGTCAAACAAGACCGAAATGAGAGGCAGTGGGTATGAGTTTTTAATCGTGATACGGTTCAATTCCCTGAAGTCGATGCAGGGTCGCAACGAACCGTCCTTTTTACCCACGAAGAAGAACCCCGACCCAACTGGAGACTGTGATGGTCTGATAAATCCCTTAGCCAAGTTCTCCTGAATGTACTCTGCCATAGCCTGAGTCTCAGGACGTGACAGGGAGTACAACCTGCTCTTGGGAAGCTTAGCATTTGGCAACAAATCAATGGCACAGTCATAGGGGCGATGGGGAGGTAGTACCTCTGCAACTTTTTTGGAGAACACGTCCGCAAAATCTGCATATCACCCTGGCAATCCTGGCAAACTTAGCTGCGAGAGCCTGACTGGAAGGCTCAAGCAACTCCTGAAACAATCAGTACCCCAACTAAGAATCTCCCCAGAGACCCAGTCAAATTGAGGATTGTGGGCCCTTAACCAGGGTAACCCCAACACCAATGGGGCAAAAGTACAGACAGTCACATAAAAGGACAATTTTTCAGAGTGTGTGGCTCCAATAAACAAAGAAATCTGGCTAGTGCAAGAGGTAATTTTACCTTGGGATAATGGTTCCCCGTTTAACCCACAAATCTCAATTTCCGATGCCAAGGGTACTAAGGGAACAGAGTGTTTTAGGGCGAATTGGCGGTCCATAAAAACCCCGTCGGCCCCACTGTCCACAAAGGCCTCAGTCTTGACAGTTTGACCGAGGATCTTCAAGGTCACCGGAATGATAAAAGTCTTCTTGGGAAATTCTGACTTCTGGCCTGACAGGATATTTCCCATCACCCTCAGGCCCTGAAGTTTTCCGGCTTTTCTGGGCATGATACTACCACATGACCTTTATTCCCACAGTACAAACACAACCCCTGCTGTCTCCTCCGCGTCTTCTCACGCGAGGAGAGGCGGGTAGCCCCAATCTGCATAGGCTCCTCAGAAAATTCCTCAGAGTCTGAGGTTCCCTTGGGAAGGAAGGAAATCTCAGTCTCCCTTTCAAGCCTACGCTCTCTCAGCCGTCTATCCACCCGGATGGATAACTGCATGAGCTGATCCAAGCTATCAGGCAAGGGATATTGTACCAGTTGGTCCTTTATCTGGTTAGAAAGACCTCTTCGGTACTGGTGTCTCAGGGCTGGGTCATTCCACTGGGTATCATGGGCCAACCTCCGAAACTCCGTACAGTAAACCTCAACTGGCCTTCGCCCTTGCTTAAGGATCGAAATCTGAGCCTCGGCTGAGGCCGTCTTGTCAGGGTCATCATACAACATGCCCAGTGCCGTAAAAAAAGCATCAACACTTTTAAGCGACGGACAGTCAGGCTGCAACCCATATGCCCAGACCTGTGGGTCTCCTTGTAGCAAGGAAATCACTATGCCCACCCGCTGAATCTCCGACCCAGAAGACTGAGGCCTAAGCCGGAAGTATAGCTTGCAGCTCTCCTTGAAACAAAAGAACTGCGAGCGATCTCCAGAAAAACGATCCGGGAGATTTACTTTCGGCTCCTTAACCCCTGCAGGTGCTGCTGCTGCGGGAGCTCCGCCAGCAGCCTGGGAGGTGTGCATCTTAATGGACAAATCATTAAATTGTCGAGTCAGGACCTGCACCTGATCGACCACCTGTTGCAACGTATTTTGAGGGGTATGCTCCATATTCCCACAAAATTTCAACAGGAGTATTTGGCTGCTGAATATGTTATGCACACCAGTGCCTGCAGGAAAGTACTAGTGTCAGAACTGTTATGCACTCCAGTGTCTGCAGGAATGTACTGGTGTTTGAACTGTTATGCAAAACAAATGGACTCACAGACAAACTGGGGAATATGACATAACGTACACAGAAGGTGATAGGGTAACAAAATACACACACAGTGAACAGAGAAGCCCAGAGGCTAAGGAACTGGGTATCTCCCTTGTATTAGAACTGCTCAGATGTAAAAAGCAAGATGTTGTGTTTTAATACGTAGAGAACCCGAAATGCTGTTGCTAAGGGCAACAGCAAAACCCTAAAGGGTTACCAACGGGTGTGGCAGTAAACTCCTTGGTCAGAGATGGAATGATAGACACAAGGAGAGCCTCCACAATCCTGATTCTCACTTGCAGTGCACAGGTTTAAGCTTACTGCCACTAAACTGACCCCTGACACCTAGCACAGTGAGACAGGATTAGACAGGCAAGTGTTAGAATACAGCCGCAAACTTGCTAAGTTCACAGAGTAATAACAGAACCCCAGCAAGCTAAACGACTGACTCCAGTCTTACTGCTAGGTCTGGATTGGCAGAGTGTAATACCAAATCCCCAGGCCTATTTGCAGTAAGCAACAAACAAATACAAAGCTACACCGTACTGGCTAACTTTCATGAACTGACTAACCAACAGAGATTCAGCAGCATCTGCTTACCCTGAAAAGAGGCCTTATAAAGCAGGTGCTGTCCACGCCCGACTCAGACCTCACAGACTGTGAGCACAAAAACCAGCACCGGATCCCCTGCCGTGCACAGAGCCTATAACCACTGCACAGCAAAAGACCCGAACCGGAGTATCAGCTGCACTCAGGTTACTCCACTAGCACTTGTCTCCCGGTTGCCATGACGACGTGGCAGCACAGGGCAGGAGACCCTAACAGATTGCCTATTATAAGAGATTTATAGACGACATATTTCTTTTGTGGAATGGCACCAGGGAGGAATTTCATTCTATGTTGAATGAACTCAATAATCTAGAGTCTACGGTCCGCTTCACTGGGGCTTGTGAATACGATTCCATTAATTTCCTGGATGTGACTGTGTTCCGGGATGGAACGAAACTGGGCTCTACATTATACAGGAAAGAAACTGACAGAAATACCTTCCTGCACGCGACCAGTAAGCATCCACCCACTCTCAAATCAAGTCTACCTATCTCCCAATTCATGAGGGTCTTACGAAATAACACTAATCCTGATACCGCGGAAGCCCAAATTAGACAGATGAAAGAACGTTTCCTCGAGAGGGGATATACAAGGAATGTAGTTGAGAGCTGTCTCATTAAAGCTAGATTGAGACTCCACCAGAAACGTGATCACGGACAGAATCGGATGATATTCGTGACACAGTATGATGATATGGCTCCTGTTATCTCTAAAACCATGAAAAAGCATTGGCCGCTAATAGGGACGGACCCGAAGTTTAAGGATACCTTAGAGAATCCACCAATGATGGCCTACAGGCGTGGTAGAAACTTGAAGCAGATCCTTATGCAACCGGCCCGACGTTTTGACACCAAAGAAAGCATTACGTGACTAGGCTCTAAGAAGCCAGGTTGTTTCAGATGTGTGGGATGTGTGACGTGCCGCTCGCTGTTGCCGGGTACTTCTTTTCCACACCCCCACACTGGCAAACTGATCAACATCCGATATAAGCTTCATTGTAGACTAAGCCATGTTGTCTATATGCTTCTATGCCCATGTGGCCTGGCATACGTTGGGATGACGACCTGCACATTTAGAGAACGCATGGCAAACCACAGGAGCTCGATTCATCAAGCGATTACATCTGGTATGTCTGATAAACCGGTTGCACAACATTTCCTTAGGGCAGGACATCAGGTTTCAGCACTTAGATGTCGCATAATTGATTGGGTACCGGACCCCGAAAGAGGCGGAGATCGTGCTCTTATTTTGAGGAAACTGGAAGCAAGATGGATCTTCAAATTGGGAACTCTAGCCCCCAATGGGCTAAATGAGAATAATCATTTAGGGATTTTCCTTAGGTAATGGACACATTGTTTGTCCTCTGAGACCAATGCACTGTGTAAGGACTATGAAATATATTTTTTATATATACATATATATTTTTTATAATATATTCATATATGTATGTTTTTTATATATATACATATATGTGTGTTTGTTTTTGTGTGTTTTGTTGCTGTTATCTGTCATGATTTACTTTCGCCCGTACCTTACTGGCTCCGACTACCCACAGGCTTTAAACTGAACAACTATAATGGGTCCCCTATAAATCGCAATGATTATGTGATTAGTCTCTAGTTTAGAATTAATTTTTGTGGTTTGATCTTTAATCTTGTGAATTATTTGATCTCTGAATTTGTGACTGATTGGCTGCTTAGCAACTGTCCCATACTGCTATGGGTATGTTGACGTATATTGTGGGTCTCGGGGGCGGTTGCTTGGCAACCGCCGCGAGACGCCAATGTTACCTGTATTTGGGATTGATTTAGGGAGGTGTCTGGCGGGTTGCTTGGCAACCGCCTGAATGTATCACCTCCTCCTACTACGGGATTAGTGCGGGGAGGCGCTCGGATGGTTGCTTAGCAACCGGTCCGATACGTCACTTCCGCTTAGGTATTCATTGGTGGCTGGCGGATATGGGACGGTCTCGTGGCGGTTGCTAGGCAGCCGCTATGGAACGCAAGGCTCATTGGTATATGCCCGTCTAGTGTGGGGGTGGATAATGACAGGTTCTATTTCTCACATTAAATGTGTATAACGCTGGTGATATTGGTTGACAAGAGAGATATATACACCGGTACACACGCACATTTATATAATGGTTGTTCTTGTATATAGTATTCTGAACATAATGGGCTAACTCCGCCCATATGATGACGCAATTTTGACGCGTTTTTTTGAATGGTGGGTAGATAAGGAGCCGGTGAGGCAGGGTCAGTTAGGCTGCTGGTATTCTGACTGTGATGTGACAGCTCTTTGATGTTCTTTGTGTCCCCTGATGACGGTCTGGATGTGACCGAAAACGTTTGGGCTTTATACAATCATATTGGACTGCAGTAAGCAGTCATGCTGTGCTGTCTGGAAAATAAAATTTCGATTTGATATTTAAATCAAGAAAAGACTGGTGAGTGCTCCATTGCCTTTCTCTCTCTCTCTCTCTCTCTCTCTCTATATATATATATATATATATATATATATACCGCTCAAAAAAATAAAGGGTGTTATGTGTTATTTTCAACACTAAAATAACACATCCTAGATCTGAATGAATTAAATATTCTTATTAAATACTTTGTTCTTTACATAGTTGAATGTGCTGACAAAAAAATCACACAAAAATTATCAATGGAAATCAAAGTTATTAACCCATGGAGGTCTGGATTTGGAGTCACACTCAAAATTAAAGTGGAAAAACACACTACACTACAGGCTGATCCAACTTTGATATAATGTCCTTAAAACAATTCAAAATGAGGCTCAGTAGTGTGTGTGGCCTCCACGTGCCTGTATGACCTCCCTACAACGCCTGGACATGCTCCTGATGAGGTGGCGGATGGTCTCCTGAGGGATCTCCTCCCAGACCTGGACTAAAGCATCCGCCAACTCCTGGACAGTCTGTGGTGCAACGAGACTGGTGGTGGATGGTGCGAGACATGATGTCCCAGATGTGCTCAATTGGATTCAGGTCTGGGGAATGGGCGGGCCAGTCCAAAGCATCAATACCTTCATCTTGTAGGAACTGCTGCCACACTTCAGCCGCATGAGGTCTAGCATTGTCTTGCATTAGGAGGAACCCAGGGCCAACCGCACCAGCATATAGTCTCACAAGGGGTCTGAGGATCTCATCTCGGTACCTAATGGCAGTCAGGCTACCTCTGGCGAGCACATGGAGGGCTGTGCGGCCCCCAAAAGAAATGCCACCCCACACCATTACTGACCCACTGCCAAACCGGTCATGCAGGAGGATGTTGCAGGCAGCAGCATAGGCGTGCACAGCACATTTTATTAGGGGGTGCACTGTTGGAGGGGTGTGTCTAGCACCATCTATTGACGGTCAACGTAATATAAAATATCCACCCTTGTACCAATCCTAATACTGCAGATGCATTGTCAGATGTTGCGATGTACACCAAACAAACACCCCTGATGGCACTCACTGCAATTACACTGCTCCTCCTCAGCCTGGTCTGGCTCCCCCTCTCTTTCCCCTGCAAGCTGCAGTCACTCACTGACACTGAGTCGCAGACTAGTTATTGCTGCTGCTGTAAAAACTAGTTACGTGTCAATGCTGCTGCCGACCGCCTGACAGTATTGAATTTGTCTTCCTAAGAGGAATGCTGGCTGCATACTGCTCCTCATCAGTGGCTGACGTTGGCATAGAATAGGAGAGAGGCGGGCGTGTGACGGGTGGGCGTGCGAGCAGCATGATGTCATCACGTCACATCATGCTGTTTTTGTACATTGAGGTGGAGGCGGGAGTATGAAAGCCGGTGGCAGTGGCATCCTTGATTAACCCAGGCGTCCAGTCAGTAATGCAGTCCTGACAGGGTGCATTAATCAGCCTGCATGGCGATCGCTGCATCAGGCATGTGAGATCGGATTGCCGGACATTAGGGGGTGCCTGTGCGCACCAGGCACCCCCCCTGCGCACGCCTATGGGCAGCAGAACATTCTCCTTGGCATCTCCAGACTCTATCACATCTGTCACATGTGCTCAGTGAGACACCTGCTTTCATCTGTGAAGAGCACAGGGCGCCAGTGGCGAATTTGCCAATCTTGGTGTTCTCTGGCAAATACCAAACGTCCTGCACGGTGTTGGGCTGTAAGCACAACCCCCACCTGTGGATGTCGGGCCCTCATACCACCGTCATGGAGTCTGTTTCTGATCGTTTGAGTAGACACATGCACATTTGTGGCTTGCTGGAGGTCATTTTGCAGGGCTCTTGCAGTGCTCCTCCTGTTCCTCCTTGCACAAAGGCGGAGGTAGCGGTCCTGCTGCTGGGTTGTTGCTCTCCTACGGCCTCCTCCACGTCTCCTGATGTACTGGCCTGTCTCCTGGTAGCGCCTCCATGCTCTGGACACTACTCTGACAGACACAGCAAACCTTCTTGCCACAGCTCGCATTGATGTGCCATCCTGGATGAGCTGCACTACCTGAGCCACTTGTGTGGGTTGTAGACTCCGTCTCATGCTACCACTAGAGTGAAAGCACCGCCAGCTTTCAAAAGTGACCAAAACATCAGCCAGAAAGCATAGGAGCTGAGAAGTGGTCTGTGGTCACCACCTGCAGAACAACTCCTTTATTTGGGGTGTCTTGCTAATTGCCTATAATTCCCACCTGCTGTCTATTCCATTTGCACAACAGCATGTGAAATTGATTGTCAATCAGTGTTGCTTCCTAAGTGGACAGTTTGATTTCACAGAAGTGTGATTGACTTGGAGTTACATTGTGTTGTTTAAGTGTTCCCTTTATTTTTTTGAGCAGTGTATATATATTTATATAAATATATATATATATATATATATGTATATACACAGTGGGGCAAAAAAGTATTTGGACAGCCACCGATTTTCAAGTTGACCCACTTAAAAAGATGAGAGAGGTCTGTAATTTCCATCATAGGTACACTTCAACTGTGAGAGACAGAATCTGGAAAAAAACAAAACAGGAAATCACATTGTATGATTTTTAAACAATTTACTTGTAAATTCTTGTGGAAAATAAATATTTGGACACCTACCAAGCAGCAAGATTTCTGGCTCTCACAGACCTGTTACTTCTTCTTTAAGAAGTTCTTCTATCCTCCACTGATTACCTGTATTAATGGCACCTGTTTGAACTGGTTATCTGTATAAAAGACACCTGTCCACACCCTCAAACAGTCTGACTGATACCTCTCCACCATGGCCAAGACCAGAGAGCTATCTAAGGACACCAGGGACAAAATTGTAGAGCTGCACAAGGCTGGGATGAGCTACTCGACAACAGGCAAGCAGCTTGGTGAGAAGAGATCAACTGTTGGCGCAATTATTAAAAAATGGAAGAAATACAAGATCACTGACAATCTCCTTTGCCTGGGGCTCCATGCAAGATATCACCTTGTGGGGTATCAGTGATCTTGAGAACGGTGAGGAATCAGCCCAGAACTACACGGGGGGACCTAGTCAATGACCTCAAGAGAGCTGGGACCACAGTCACAAAGGTTACCATTAGTAACACACTACGTCGTCATGGCTTGAAATCCTGCAGTGCCCAAAAGGTCCACCTGCTTAAGCCAGCACATGTCCAGGCCCATCTAAAGTTTGCCAAAGTGACCATCTGGATGATCCAGAGGAGGATTGGGAGAATATAATGTGGTCAGATGAGAGCAAAATTGAACTTTTTAGTATAAACTCCACTCGCCGTGTTTGGAGGGAGAAGAATGATGAATGGCATCCCAAGAACACCATACCCACTGTGATGCATGGGGGTGGAAACATCATGCTTTGGGGCTTCTTTTCTACAAAGGGGACAGGATGACTGATCCGTATTAAGGAGAGAATAAATGAGGCCATGTATCATGAGATTTTGGGCAAAAACCTCATTCCCTCAGTAAGAGCATTGAAGATGGAACAAGGCTGGGTCTTCCAGCATGACAATGACCCCAAACACACCGCACGGGCAACTAAGGAGTGGCTCCGTAAGTAGCATTTCAAGGTCCTGGAGTGGCCTAGCCAGTCTCCAGACCTCAACCCAATAGAAAATCTGTGAAGGGAGTTGAAAGTTCGTGTTGCCCAGCGACAGCCCCAAAACATGACAGATCTAGAGAAGATCTGCATGGAAGAGCGGGCCAAAATACCTGCTACAGAGTGTGCAAACCTGGTCAAGAACTACAGGAAACGTTTGACCTCTGTAATTGCCAACCGAGGTTATATTACAAAGTATTGAGTAAAACTTTTTGATTGTCCAAATATTTATTTTCTGCAAGAATATACAAATAAATTGTTTAAAAATCATACAATGCGATTTCCTAGTTTTTTCTTTCAGATTCTGTCTCTCACAGTTGAAGTGTACCTATGATGAAAATTACAGACCTCTCTCATCTTTTTAAGTGGGTCAACTTGCACAATCTGTGGCTGTCCAAATACTTTTTTGCCCCACTTTATATATTATATTGAACTATAGAAATAAAAAAATACAGAAGAGAAAATTTCTGTAAATTCACACACATCCACAGAAAACTAGAATCCATGCTAAATACAAATACATTGAAAAAGCCAGATCCACATACAATGCACCGGGGGAAAAAAGGCAGAGCCACCTACAATACACTGCAAAAAGCCAGATCAACATACAGTGCACCAATAAAAATCCAGATCCACATACAATACCCTTAAAAAGCCATGTGATACAGAGAAGCACTGGGGCCTGGGGGGACATGGAGACATACACACTGGTAATTAGGTGGAGGGTGACATGGAAACATATAGAGTGGGGACTGGAGGGGAGAGTATCAGCAGGGACATAGAGAAGGAGAGATAAAGCAGGGACATAGAGATGGAGAGAGGCAGCAGGGAGAGTGACAAAGAGGCAGCAGGGACATAGATAGAGTGGCAGCAGGAACAGAGAGAGACAGCAGAGACATAGACAGAGTGACAGCAGGGACATAGAGAGGCAGGGAAAGGCAGCAGGGGCATAGAGACAGAGGCAGAAAAGACATAGAGATGGAGAGAGAAAGCAGGAACATAGAGACGGAGAGAGGCAGCAGGGAAAGAGAGAGGGAGAGAGAAAGCAGGGACATAGAGATGGAGAGAGACAGCTGGGAAAGGAACAGAGAGACAGCAGGGACATAGAGAGAGTGGCAGCAGGGACAGAGAGAGACAGCAGGGACATAGAACGAGTGGCAGCAGGGACAAAGAGAGACAGGGAGAGGCAGCAGGAGCATAGAGACAGAGGCAGAAGGAACATAGAGATGGAGAGAGAACGCAGGGACATAGAAAGAGTGAATGCAGTGATGGAGAGAGCAGGAACATAAAGAGGCAGCAGGGACATAGATAGAGACAGAGAGGCAGCAGGGACATACCGTAGATAGAGTGGCAGCAGGGTCATAAAGAGAGTGACAGCAGGGACAGAGAGAGACAGCATGGACATAGATAGAGTGACAACAGGGACAGAGACAGCAGGGACAGAGAGAGGTAGCAGGGACATAAAGTGGCAGCAGGGACAAAGAGAGGCAGCAGGGGCATAGAGTGACAGCAGGCACAGAGAGGCAGCAGGGGCATAGAAAGAGTGACAGCAGGGACAGAGAGAGGCAGCAGGGGCATAGATAGAGTGACAGCAGGGACAAAGAGAAACAATGTAGGGACAATTGTAGGGACAATGTAAGATTACCAGTGTTGTGCTGCACATTGATCAAGCCCAACGTGGAAGATGCCGTGGAGGAGGAGTGGGACTCGCAGCAACCTGCTTCCGCTGCACACTATGATGAGGAGGAGGAGTCAGCAGTGGGGAAGAAAGGGGTGTGCACTGTGACCATACAGCCCCTGCTGTGCACGTGCCCAAACACCAGCAAGCATCCCAGGCCCTGTGACTCCACTGTCGCTTGTCACCTGCCAACCCAAACCTCCCTGCTGAAAGAAAGAAAAACTTTGCAGGCCCAGGTGGCCCACTCACAGGGGGTTCTGGAACACTATTCCTGATTATGGAATTTTTCAAATGACCTTCAGGAATGGTATTCCACTGCGTTCCTGGAAGAGGAAGTGTAAACCTGATTCAATCATGCACATTTATGCAGGGTGAGGTAAAAAAAACCTCCCAGATTTTAAAGGTTAACAAAAAAGGCATGGTAAATGCTATTCACAATTTTAGTACACAATCTAAAAGTGCATGAAATACATTTTTTTCTCAATAGGATCATCATTTCTTGGTTTATAGCAGCCTTCAGTTCATTAATGATTCTTGATTGATGTGTGTAGACCTCACCTTTCAGATGGCCCTGTAGAGTGTGTAGAGGCCTTTTGATGAAGCTGATGAGGATTGTTTTCTGCCCACTAACGAAAATTTTTGCTTGTTAATGTAGCCTGATGAATGAAAGGTAGATTCCTTAAGAAATTTTGTCTATAAAGCCAGATATGACCCACCTAGTGTTGCTGAACTTCAGAAATCAACTACAGTTGTGTATCACGAACAGCGGCAGCGCCTTACCTGTCTGTCCGGGAGGGGGCCTGATCTCTTAATGGCTCCCTGTCCTCCCGATGAATGACAGCTGATGCCCCCGGAAGGCAGAGCTTGAAATTTGTCAGCAGTGGGGGCAGGGCGTAAGTCCAGCCCTAGTAGCGAACTGCGGTCTTTTAGGGACTGCATCAGCTGCAGCCCATAGAAGTCATATTGGGCTGCAGTAATAGCAAGGAAGTGGCTTCATATGGGAGGTGCTTTCTCTGTTATGGCCGTCCAAGTGGGAGAAAACACCTACCCTTGGGACTGCCTGTCTGGCTGTGATTAGCAGGGAGTGCTTCCAATGGAAAGTCACTGCCACTGCTTAGCAGTCCCTGGAAGTGGCAGATTTTACTGGGGTGGAGGCTGCAGTCCTAGCCAATAGGTAAAATCCTGTATTGTTCATGAATGAAGGCCATTATCTGGATGATATCATATTCAAAACCAACTGAAAATAAACTGTATTACATACATGGACTTTTAGATGTAACGTTTTGAAAAGCATTTACCATTCCTTTTTGCTAACTTTTAAAATTTGGTAGGTTTCTTTGCCTCACCCTGTTAATCAAAACTGTCTTGTTTAAAACATAGTAAAAGAAAGTGTCCGTAGCTGCTCAAGCATTCCTGGAGATAATTATATATCCGGTGCTAAAAAAGGGGAGGGGTCACAAACAAACAGCGACAGAGAGGGATGGGGGGTGCTTTCCCCCTCCTGGTATCCCCCCAGCACACCGACAATTACCTGTAACTATATATGAACCTATCTGGTAATAGAATTTCAGAGAAATTAGTCACATGCATTTGCAAAGACATGTTTAGATGCTGAGCCACGTTAAGGCTTCAGCATTCCTAACACTACATAATAGCAGTGCCCACATAGGGACATGTGATTTGTCTACAGTAAGGCCTCATGATAAAGGCTCATACAAAAACGTATCCAGACAGAGGGCTAGCTTACCTGGGATTTTCTTTGAGCATACTGCAGCAACATTACTCGCGGGTTCACTGGGGGGAAATAATCAAAAGGCTCCGGGCTAAAGCCCCTGCCCCCTTTATCCCTCCCCTCCATCTATCCCACCCTGTCCTCCTTCCGTCCCACTTCAGAAAAGGAAGTCCACTCCCTCATCTTATCCTCCCACCCTCCACCTGCCCCCTGGACCCCCTCCCCTCCCGTCTTCTCCGCTCCCTCTCCCCCATTGCCTGCTCCCACCTTGCTCACCTCTTTAAGCTGTCCCTCTCTACCAGCATCTTCCCCTCGCCATTCAAACATGATCTGGTCTCAACTATTCTCAAAAAACCCAACCTCGACCCCTCATCACCCACTAACTACCGCCCCATCTCTCTTCTCCCTTTCGCCTCCAAATTACTTGAACGACTGGTCTACAGCCGTCTCACAAGCTACCTCTCTGACAACTCCATCCTCGATCCACTACAATATGGCTTTCGCCCACTCCACTCAACTGAGACTGCCCTGGTGAAAGTTACCAACGACCTGCTTTCGGCCAAATCCAGGGGCCACTTCTCTGCTCATCCTTCTGGGCCTCTCTGCTGCCCTTGACACCGTAGATCATCATTTCCTCCTCCACACACTCCAAAATGCTGGCCTCTCTAGCACTGTCCTTGACTGGTTTTCTTCTTACCTCACTAACCGCTCCTTCTCTGTGTCTGCCTCCAGCACCACCTCACACCCTTCCATCCTTTCTGTTGGTATCCTTCAAGGTTCTGTTCTTGGACTCCTTCTGTTCTCCCTGTACACCTCTTCCCTGGGTGCACTCATTAACTCCTTTGGCCTTCAATACCACCTCTATGCTGATGACACACAACTCTACCTCTCCTCTCTTGATCTGTCCCCCCTCTGTCCTCTCTCAGGTTTCCATCTGCCTCTCCGCAATCTCCTCCAGGATGTCTGATTGCTCTCTGAAGCTCAACATGGACAAAACTGAACTCATCATCTTCCCCCCATCCAGACCAACACCCCCGACCAATATCTCTATCATGGTTGACAACACCACCATCTTCCCCGTTCCCCAACTCCGCTGCTTGGGCGTCACTCTTGACTCCTCCCTCTCCTTTGCAGCCCACATCCAAGCTCTGGCACAATCCTGTCGTTTCCAGCTACGCAACATTGCTCGTATCAGGCCATATCTCTCCCAGAGTGCAACTAAATTCATCATCCACTCACTGGTCATCTCACGACTTTTGACTACTGCTATGTTCTCATTGGCCTCGCTTGCTCCCATCTTGCTCCCCTCCAATCTGTCCTGAACTCCGCAGCTAGGCTTATCTTCCTCTCCCGCCGCACCACATCTGCCACTCCCCTTCGACAAAATCTACACTGGCTCCCATTCCCCTACAGAATCCTCTTCAAACTCCTCACCCTCACATACAAGGCCATCTCTAATTCCACTGCTCCCTACATCTCCAACCTCCTCTCCCTTCATACTCCCTCCCGCCCCCTACGGTCGCCTCTCCACAGCCCTGGTCACTGCTTCCCATGCTCGTATTCAAGACTATGCCCGTGCTGCACCCCTTCAGTGGAACGCACCTCCCCGCTCCATTAGACTCTCCCTGATCTTGCAAAGCTTCAAACGGGCACTAAAAACCCACCTATTCATCAAAGCATACCCTCCCGATGCATAACCCAGTCCCGAAGCCGCGCCTCCATCCCCCTGCCTCATGCCGTGAACATCTCAGCTTTGCTTGCATACTGCCATCAGGCTACCTCCCCCTTGCCTGCACCTCTTGTCATCTGTCTGTCGCCCCTCCCCACTAGATTGTTAGCTCTTCAGAGCAGGGCCCTCTTTCCTCTTGTTATCTAAGCCCTCGTCTCGACACATTTCACTCGCAGCTCTCCCCTACTCTGCGACCATCTTTACCCTGCTAGTAAAGGCTCATCTCCATCTACGGCCACCAGCCTCTAGTAGTAGGATGATCACCCCCTCAATACTTAAATCTTAGCTGTATTATGTCTTGAGAATGTGTGGTGTTCTATGTTACCTGTACTCTATTTCTGTTATTTATTTACTGTAATGCTATGTTTTGTATCCCTGTACTGTCCTTTGTACAGCGCTGCAAAACACATGTGGCGCCTTATAAATAAAATGTAATAATAATAATAATAATAATAATAATGCTAAGTTATGAGGCTAATTGAATCTTAAGAAAAAAGGGGGGTTTGTTAACCGCACAGACTTAAGAACAAAAAATGAATAAATAGATCTAGGTCAAGGGACAATCTATATGTAAGTAACACTCTAGCCCCAAATATTCTGTATCTTGCACTTCTGTGCCTATATATTGATTATAAGAAATGGGGGGTGCTCCCTGAGAGTTGGGTTAAATTTTTTTACAAAACTTTACCAAGAGAGGTAAACATGAACTCTCCTATGATGGGGCACTCAAATGTTGTTCAAATATATATATGTGCTACATCCTTGGATCAATAATAGGGAAATAGAAAAAGAAGAAAAAGGATAGAGATAGAAAAACACTCTATTGAAACTTAACTTTTATTATATAATGATTAAAATAGTTTAGAGATAGCACTCTCTTTATCTAAAAAGGCGAAATATAAACACACAACATACAGTACAACATGTAACAAAAATAAAAAGTACAGGTAATGTCTAAACTCCAACGTGCCTTAGCCCTCTTAAGTATTAGAGAGTAATTTTATGAATGACACCATCAGAGATTAAGTCAAGACCTTATGCAGTGTTTTCTGCATTTTCAAGACCACAGTAGCAAGGTGTCAGTAACCCCTGAACTGGCTGCACTGATCTTAGTATTATCAGCCAGTATCTGAGGCGAATGAGACACAGTGCATATTGACTGGCCTGATCTACGTTTCCAATGACTAGCATCAGTAATGGTCTCTCACCACGCATATAATGCTATAGCACATGTGTGGCAGCAGAACCGCGAAGTTTGACATATAGTCTTGCCTTCATACACTCTGTACTCTTTTTCAACACCAGAGCAGGTTAAGTGTCAGTAGCTTTCTCATTGGCTGCACTGACCACAGGTCATCAACCAAAAGAAGAGGTGAATAAGACACTCTCCATTGATGCTCTGGCACTGTCTGTGACTCTAGAGACTGGCACGAATAAGGGTCTCTCACCTACGTATATAATGCAAAAGCACATATGAGGCAGCAGAACCAAGAAAAATGCCATAAGGTCTTGACTTAATCTCTGATGGTGTCATTCATAAAATTACTCTCTAATACTTAAGAGGGCTAAGGCCCGTTGGAGTTTAGACATTACCTGTACTTTTTATTTTTGTTACATGTTGTACTGTATGTTGTGTGTTTATATTTCGCCTTTTTAGATAAAGAGAGTGCTATCTCTAAACTATTTTAATCATTATATAATAAAAGTTAGGTTTCAATAGAGTGTTTTTCTATCTCTATCCTTTTTCTTCTTTTTCTATTTCCCTATTATTGATCCAAGATGTAGCACATATAGATTTTTGAACAACATTTGAGTGCCCCATCATAGGAGAGTTCTTGTTTACCTCTCTTAGTAAAGTTTTGTAAGCTAATTGAATCTTCCCATATGGATCTAAAATAAAATAGCTGTAGAATATTGTTAAACCTCAGAATTGATTTGTCTAAGAGCATTTCTCATATGCAGCATTATCCAGAACGTCAATGAGTTAGATTATATTTCAGTACAGAGAGATATTTCAAAACTTGAATGCTAACTGTTATCCACTGTTCATCACTTTCCTTTCTCTATAGCAGTGGTTCTCAAGCTGTGTGCCGTGGCACCCTGGGGTGCCTCGGGACACTGGCAGGGGTGCCTTGGATTGGTGGTCTAGGAACCATTCAAATTATTTATGGTCAATATCAGCGGTGCAAGTATGTGGGTACGCTCGGGTATGGAGTACCCTTAAGAATTTGGCAGCGGGTACGCAGTACCACCTGCCACACACTTTGCTATTACCAGAATTATAATGTGTCACAAAGCAACAAGACCATGGCTTCTCTCACTTTGTCAGGGTTACTGGGAGTGCGACAGTGGCTGTATTTTCCCGTTATTACGGAGGCATTACTTTATATTGTTAATAAATTGGGAGCATTACTATATATTTCTATTTCACTGGAGGTATCACTATATATTTCTATTATACTGGAGGCACTACTATATATTTTTAGCCTTGCCTCCAGATTCCCCCCAAAAAAGGGGCTGCCATGTGGCCTCGCAGCTAGTGTCATGTAGCCACTCCAATTAGCAGCATGTGGCCACGCCCCCTCACAACACATGGCCACGCCCATGTTCATCACTCAGTACCGCTAAGAAAATATTTCTACTTGCACCACTGGTCAATATAATAGGCAATCCATTTCTGGTGGCTGTCAATCATAAAATATGTGGACAAGCAGAAGTGAATCCTGGCCCTCACCACATAACTGGACCTAAAGATGACATATAAACACAATTTACTCAATTTTATAATTTTGCTGAATTTCTAAATAAGAAGCTTTTGGCCTAGGGATGCCCTGCAAAAAATTCTGATACTCTAGGGCGCTGTGATTCAAAAAAGTTTGAGAACCTCTGCTCTATAGTATGATCTATGCAACTAGTCATCACATTAACTCTACCATAGATCTCTAAGAGATCATCTCTGCATTTGAAACTGTGGATGATCATGTGATATGAGGAATCCTAGGAGGTGCATGAATGAATAATTTCTTACTACAATTGATGAATGTACGAAACAGCAATACAGCTAAATCTCTGAAAAGTAGATTTGTGCTATTGGCCAAATCTTTTGATCTGTTACATTTCCCTTGTTCTAATATAAAAAAAGTTCAATAAAATTATTTATAATTGGTTGTGAGGGACACTGGTATCTTAATATTTTATATACACTGACCCCCATTATACATTTCCCCCCAAAAAAATAAAATCCTGGGGCACACATATTATTAATTTATTTTTATTGGTTCATTGCATGAAGGACTTTTTTCTGTAATCCGGGTAGTGACGAATGTCAACATGGTCACTGTCAACATGATTGTTGGGGAGACTCCTTAAAATAGTATCAATCTCCCTGGCTCCCTGAAGAGTCTAGCAATCTCCCTGATTGCACCTTACCCCCATTATGTAGCTATTATATTCTTGGGGATACAAGGAAATCATAAATATACTGTATACATTCAAATGGGATCATCCCTATGGCTACATGCATTTTTAAATAAGGTTTCTCATAGCCACATATATGGAACCACTTGCAAAAAAAATAAATGAGCAATCCCTGAAAATGATTAGTGTCTTCTCATCAAAAAAGTAGATCTTACTAACTGCAAGTACCCAGCAGCTATCACCTACAGTAAGTGAATATTCAGTGATGTTATTGGTTCCTCATTCATTGATAGGCTGCTATAGTACAGTATGTCATGAATATGGGTTTAGGCCACAAAATGGGGATCAGTATGATTTGCCGGCGCTTGGGATCCCGGCGCTCGTAATGCAGACGCCGGCATCTCAATTGTTAATAAGTCGACAGGAGTGAGTAAGGGGTGTTCCCCCCTCTCCACAACCCCCTAACCCTACCCCCCCCCCCCCCCCCACACACACACCAGCCTAACCCTAACCTCCTCCCTTGGTGCCTAACCCTTACACCCCCCCATAGGTGCCTAAACCTAACCCCTCATCCCCACTACCTAAACCTAACCCTCCCCCCCTGCGCAGCCTAACCCTAACCCTCTGAGGGGGTTGCCTAACCCTACCCCTCCCCCCCCTACCCTAACCCCCTGGGACACAGCCTAATCCTAGTCTTCCCGCTCGTGGTTTACCTGACTTTCGGCCCGTTGTCTCCTTGTTCGGGATGCTGGCTGTCGGTATTCCGTTACCAGGATGTTGTACTCTTCTAGATGCCGGTGTCAGTATTCTGACTGCCGGGATACCGACAGCCGGGATCCTGACTGCTTCCCAAAAAATGTATGTATGTACATTGTTTAGGTGTTGGGTGCATTTGAATTGTATTGTGTACAGTATGCCCTGAGCTCTCACAATACTGAATAGTCATACAGTAGTTAAAGTACAAATGAAACAATAAATACGACTTGTCACGTTGCGATTACACAAGCTGCAGGTAGATGACTTATAGTCACAAGAAATTAATGTACTGAAAGAATTATATACTGTAAAATAAAGCAACACCTATACATCATTACACATACAATCCTGTTACACATTGTGCTGCTATGTACTTGTGTGACAAAGGAAGAATATGTCAAAGGGACTCTTACCATATATATTTCTAATCTCCCTTTCTATTTATGTCTAATTGAAATATTCCCAGATTATTGTCTAAAAATATTTTTGTCGCATGATTCTAACAAGTTTCTCGAATGCAGCAAATAAGTCAAATTGCAGATGTCACCATTCAGTACAGTTGTCGTTTTTATTTTTTATTTTATTTCTCTTCACCATAATCCATTTATCTCTTCCCAGAACTAAATGGTGCCCCAGCCAATCAGCTCCCAACTGTCATTTTTCAAACATATGACAGATATGGGCTGGACACATAACAGTTAGGAGCTGATTGGCTGGAGCACCATTTATCATGTGCAACAAGTTCTATCATTCACAACGAGTTTTATCACTTGTTAAATAAGACCCTTAATTTATACAGAAGTAGGTGAAAATGTTTTAACATTCATAAGTTTGATCACTCGTTCATAAATGGGACAAGAAGTGTCAAACAGATATCTCCTGGTTACAATTCTCCACCGATAATTTCCACAGTCCCCAAATGTAGACATGTAATTCATCAAATTCAGAATAAAAGCATTCTTTTTTTACTTTTGAGTGTTACTGTACGCCACCCTAAGATGGCATACAGTGCCTGATAGTGTGCACAAGCTGCTGTTTACATGGCAGCTTGTGCAGCAGAGGCATCTGAAAGATCCCTCCCCCCCTGTGTCACATTGGCTGCAGCTCTCAGCAGGGGGCCGGGGAACAGACAGTGGGGACAGTGGGGTGGTATTCATGTGACCGCCGGTCTGCTGACCGACAGTCACATGACCTCCTTCCCCATCCCGCCGGCTCAGTATCCCGATGGTCGGCATGCCGACCAACAGGGACTATTTCCACTCGTGGGTGTCCACGACACCCATAGAGTGGGAATAGAACCCGTGGTGACCGCAGGTCGCCACCGAGCCCGCAAGTGACTTGCTGCACTCGCCCCTCCCCACCAGGATCCCGGCGTCGTATGCTGCCGGGATCCCGGCGTCGGTAAGGTGACGGCGGTCAGGAGACCGCCAGTCAGCCGTACTACACCCTTGACAGTGAAGGAGGGGGAAATCATTATGCAGCTGCAGGTGAGGCAGATGTAACATGTGCAGAGAGAGTTATGGGCCCTACATACTGGCAGATAATACTGAAAGATACCGTTTATGTCTTTCAGTGTGGAGGCACCAACGATGAACGATGTGCGCCCCCGCGCTTGTTTATCGCTGGTGCCCCGTCGCTTGTGCATGCAGGCCAATATGGACGAGATCGGCCATATTTGCCTGCACTGCTATGGAGCCGGGTGACGGGTGGGAACGAAGAAACTTCACTCCCCCCGTCACTGCCCCCCCGCCGCAGGGTCGCCCGTCGGCCATATCCGCCGTTGGGCAGCTCGGCGGGGGATCGCGCTGTGTGTAGGGCCCATTAGATTTGGGTGGGGTGCGTTCAAACTGAAATCTAAATTGCAGTGTAAAAATAAAGCAGCCAGTATTTACCCTGCACAGAAACAACATAACCCACCTAAATTTATCTATCTCTGCACATGTTACATCTGCCCTACCTGCACTGCACATGGTTTTGCCCATTAGAGGAAGATTTTGCTTTGAATTAGGCCCAGTGCGCATACATACAAACTGCGTAAATGGACATAAAATATAACTAAGATGATACACGAATAGGAAAAAACTACAAAACCTGTGACTGTCCCTTAAAAATAGTTGTCAGCGTTGTACAAATTAATTACTTCTGAATGACAAAGCACAGCCAGAAATAGTAGTGTATTAATAATATGACTCATTATAGATAGCGTCGGTCTAATTATGGCCCACAGATGTCTGTGGTGATGACAGAGCACTTTGTTCACTGCTGACTGAATGAAAATGGAATCAGAGTAACTCATACTTGCCTACCCTCCCGTATTCCCCGCTATAAGCTGTGAGCACCCGCTACCCCAGAAAGCCAGGAGAATCCCTTGGTTTCCATACTGTCCCATCAAAACTCCAGACTACGCATGTGCGAATCTGGGTATGGCGGGTGCAGGGCCCGAATTCCAGGACATCACAACACGTGACGTCATTATGCTTACTATACTATAGGCCAGCCGCTGCGTAATTGTGGGTAGCGGTGGCCGCCTAGCCCAGCCCCAGCACACAGTCACACTGCCTTCCACAGAGTCTGATGCCAGTGACTGGCGGCAGCAGCAGTATCTTTCCTGCCCCTGGCGGGCGGCCCAAGCGACCTATGCACTATCTATTCCTAGTAAAAAAATGAATGTATGTAGCAACTCTGTATTACTCTCGAGAGCTTACATGATTTTTTGCTCTGGCGCAGATGATTTCTCTTGGGATCTGGCCAGGTGCAATGCTTTTGAGATAAGGATTGCTTTGGCTTAAGGTTATGATCTCAGTGGATAGCTCTCTGAAATGACAGGCTGTCTGCAAGTCCCCAGTTAGTCCTCACAGTCCCAGCCTCACACTGAACCCCCTCCCTCACTGCTACCCCTCTTCAAACTGAACCCCCTCCAGCTTGTAACTGTAATTTGATAGACTGTACCAGATAAATGATAACTAGAGGCTGATTGGTTACTATGGGTATTTCTCCACTTTTATCTCCCTCACAGATTTGATACATCTCCCCTGTAATGGGTAAATTGATGACAGATTACTGTTCATGCATACACTCCAACATTTTACACATAAAAATCGGTACAAATTTGAAAAGGGGCGTGGCCTTTTCCTATACTTTCAATGGAAGTTTGGAGAGCTAAAAATCGGTACAGACCATAAAAAAAAGGTACCGTACCTGCTAAAAAGGTACAGGTGGAGGGTATGTTCATGTACCCACTGACACTTAATGGGGGGGGGTCTGTTATTAGTGTGCTGTCTGGGTAGCTTGGGCTCAATCATAAAAGGAAGCCAGATGAGTAGCTATCACAGGTGATACTACTTAGGTTATTCTTTACTGTGTAATCACGTGTAGCGTGAAATAGTGGAAAATGTGCAATTATTGAGTATAATAATTTATAGTTATTGTGAATAAATCCTACTATTTCCCTACTTTGGTATGCAATGATAGGTGACAGTCAATAGCCGATGATATGGTCGATATGCATTAAGGATGACAGGTACAAAAGGTTGACAGGTAGTGTCTGATCTCAGTGTCTAATAAAGTTTTGGTATTCAAGAGCAGACAAGACCAGTGAATTCTGCAATCACTTTGTCATCTTCTTTACTGTATCCTCTGTCCCTTCCCCCCGTTTACATAGAAATAGACTTGAAGCCCCTCTCTTTTTTTGCAGGGGTTAAACACAAAAACAAAATGGAATAAGGCCCACTATGACTAATACTAATGCTGCCTGACTAATATCCACAAGGCAAAGGTTCCTGTTAAAAGTTTTATTTTTTTCAAGCATGTCAAACATGATTGGTCATTCCTACACACCCAGGTTTTTAAAATATCAAACGAGGATGAGGGAGAAGACAGAAAAGAGGTGAACTACATAGCAGCAAATCCGAAACCAAGTTCATTCGCCAACAATTTACTGGCATATTTCTGGGAAACACAGTTTGGGTTCAGGATTAAGGGGTCTATTCATGAAGCAGTGAAAGTGTGGAGAAGTGAGCCAGTGAAGAAGTTGCCCATGGCAACCAATCAGCTGCTACGTATAATTTTATAGAATGCATTTTATAAATGTTACCTCATCACTGATTGGTTGCCATGGCCAACTACTCCACTGGCTCACTTCTCTACGCTGCTTCATGAATAGACCCCTAAACCACTAAAAAGAATCCATGCAGCTGTTCCCACTGTACATCTCTTAAAATAAAATATTTATAAAATGTAATTATTATTATTATTATTATTAACAATGAAATGTTCACATATATAAATGTAAACAGCTTTACATAAATAAAAAGAACAATTTTACATAGTTAAAACAAGAAGTGCAGGGTGCGTGTTTGTTAGAGTGTACAGTTACTATGACCTTCTATATGGGTCTGTTTCAGGTTCGGCAGCAGCAGAATTACAGTATTTGCTAGTTATTATTAGTGGAACATAATGCCTGATTCAGAGATTGTTGCAAATACCGTCACAGTTGCAATTCCGTAAGCAGTGGTTGTGTGCAGTGCGACTTAGATGCAAAAAATAAGTCCACTGCGTTTGACATCAACATTGCATCCATCTGTTTAGTTAACCCTCTGCTTCTCTCTTCTTGTCTCTCTCAGGGCCGTTTCTTCGGGCAGGCGAGCAGTGCAACCGCGCTGGGCGCCCGCCGCGGCACTAACTGTGGCTCCCTGCTTCCCCCTCTTATTTCTCCCCGAGTAACCCGCTCGGGGGGCGGAGTTTCACGGAATGACGCGGTTGTGTTGTTACGTCACGACGCAACCCCATCACTCCGCGAACCCCCCCCCCCCCCCGAGCGGAGTACAGAGGGGGATCCAAGTTAGGAAGAGGGAAAGGCCGGCACGAGGAGCGACTGGTGAGGCGGGCCGAAGAGCGGTAATCGCCTCTGTAAGTATTCTCTCTCTCTCTCTCTCAATGTGTAAAATGGGGACACCTGTCGTAATGTGTGAAATGGGGACTCTTGCCTGCCGTAGTGTGGGGATTTAATGTATCAAGGGCATTGCAGTGTGTGGTATAATATGGTGCAGGGGGCATTACTGTGTGGGGCTTAATATGGTAGAATTTTTTTTTCCTGTGGTGGTCGTGATCTGTTGGAGCAGGGTCAAAAACTGGATTGTGAGGTAGTCTTTTCAGACGAGGCCACACCCATTTAAATGAGGCCACACCCATTTAAATGAGGCCAAGCCCCCTTGCCGGGTGCGTGCAAGTTTTTTTTTTATCTAGGTGTGGGGGGGGAGGGGGCACATTTTTTTTATGTCATGAGGGGGCGCATTTTTAAATCTCGCACTGGGAGCCAAATTGGCTAGAAACAGCCCTGGTCTCTCTTATATAAATCCTGTATCTGCAAAATCTGCAAATGCCCGTGTCCCACCTAGTCAACTACAGACAACATTTTTTTATATTGTTGCTGCTCTATTTCAGTTTAGAACCAAGAAAATCATTGACATTTACTAGAAGGCAGAGTACAGTAATTTTCATTTCATGTGACTGACATTACTATTTGCATTTTGATAACATGAATTGGTCCCACTTTGTACCCTTACAAAGCGTGCTCATCTGATTGCAGTAAAAACAGTTACATACAAATGTACTTAGCAAATGACCCTAGATGTTCTCATCCTCTGACGAAACATTTAAATAACATGACATGTAAACAACCTTGGAATTATTAATCCACTTTGAAAGATGTTTTGCATACAAATTATGGACCAAAAATTCCTAAGAATCATTTTTGGGTCTCATGTCTCTTTAATAGACGTAGGACTGCGTTCACCGCCTCAGCCAAACCTTCTCCAGTATAAGCGCTACAGGCTTGTATTTCCCATGGTCTATCATCATAATTCTCCAGTTTTAGAACTTTGACAAGCTCCTTGGTGGATAGGGCATCAGGTGCATCCTTCTTGTTGGCCAAAACCAAAAATGGAACTCCAGCCATATTTTCATTATTCAGTATAGTCAGTAGTTCTGCCGTAGCATCCGGTATTCTGGGCTTATCAGAACTGTCAACAACAAAGATGAGAATGTCTGTATCTTCTAAGTACTCTTTCCAGTTGGATCGCAGTTTGTCTTGACCTCCCACATCCCACACTGTTACAAAGACATTTTTGGCCATTTCTAGAGACTCCACGTTGAATCCGACAGTTGGAAAGGTCTCCACTGTTTGATTCATTTTAAGTTTATACAGAATAGTTGATTTTCCAGAAAAGTCAAGACCCATCATAACTACCCGTGCTTGCTTCTTGTGAACAGGTTTAGAATTTTGTCCTCCCATGATGAAGTTCTAAAAGATAAACATTTATAAAGTTAATATAACCACTCTCTTGTAAATAACAAAGGCACTGCAAATGTAACAAGCATGCAGAGCTTGATGCGTTTTATAGCCATGGACTTTTGTCCGAAGCAAGCAGCCTGACATCTCTACTCCTTTCAAATAAGGCATCTCATTCATAGCTCTACAGTTTCCAGAAACAAGAAGATGGCATTGTCATACTGTGATACTGTAAGACTCCAAGAACTGGATTCCCATCCATCACGTACTCAGGACACCTCCATCAAAAGACCGGGATCATAGATTCCGAAAAAGAGGACTAATTTACCCACATGTACCACTCCAGAATTGAATATCAATGTCAACATATGGAAATGTACAAATGCTTTTATAGTTTCATATTAACTTCAAATTGGATCTTTTTATTTGGTTTATTTGTATGTTTGATTTAATTAAAACATATTAACATGTTATAGAGTGAATTCTATATGGGTATATTAAATAACACTTTATGACATTGCTTGACAAATCTCACGGACCAGGTCGCCATGGCCCCTAGATTTTGCTGCCTGGCAACCAGATTATGCAGGGAGGGAGGAAGCGGATCCTCATCAGGCCCAGCAGAGATTCGTTGGTGTCTGTATCTTGGCGGCCATATCATACACAGGAGTGCATGTACTAAGTGTCTGTCCCAGCCTTTTATGACTGCTGTGCCTGTCCGTCCCGGCCTGCGCTGACATCTCCTGTCCGTCCCAGCCTGTGCTGTCTGCTGTCTGGCTGCATAGAGCTGTCCGGTAAGAAGGTCTATGCGTGGCCCAAGGATTGCGGCTTCAGAGGAAGTGACAATGTTGCCACAGGAAGGAGGGGTATTGTTTTCCTGGCGGGGGTGGCTGGGGAGGTGTAGTATGTCATGGGGCACCCCCTTCGTTCTGTGGCCATGGTGGTTAGTTGCCCGTGGGGGTTATCTGCCCATCAATATAGCCGGGGGTGGGGGGAGTGTGCTGGTGGTAGTTGTGGGGGTGTTATTTGCCCGGGGAGTAACTGCACAGGGGAATCATATGGGGGTGGGGAGTTTCTGGTGGGGGGGGGGGGGGGGGGCTGGCTTCTACACTTTCATCCTGGCTCCCAGATTTTAGAAAAATTTGTCAAATCCTGCTTTATGGGGTCTGTTTACTAAGCCTTGGAGAGAGAAAAAGTGGACAGAGATGACAGGAGCTAATTATCTGGCACTTCATCCAGGTTCCAGACTGTGCTCTTGAGTTATACACTATACATATGTTACCTTATACTTCACAGGACTATGGTGTATTTTATAAGTGCATTGGTGTTAGTAATTTGGTACATTGTTATGAATGCACTAGCAATATTTACCATATATATTTATCAAGGTGCCCAGCCAATGCCCTCTCTAATGGTTAGTCAAATCTCTGTGGCAGTTGGCCATACTCCTAAACATGGGCTCCTACCACTGCATTCGTCCGGTGGGCCCTTCATGCTCCAGGCTGACAGTGGGTAGATGTGAGAGGCTTATGGGGGAATCTCATTGGTAAATACAAGAAATCAGACGTGTGGGAGTTCTGGTGGCACGTGGAAAGGGCTGATGGGCATGTAAGTGGCATTTGAGGAGGCATTTATGGTTGCTGTATGCAGGCTGAGGGACAGTTTTTTTACTGGAGGAAATCAACATTTCTTCATGTACAATGTTAGTATTAGCATGTTGTCGTTACAGCCCACCCAACTCATGTCTGCTGTCATATTAGGGGATCATAGGTCAATAGGATTGGTAAAATGTGAACACCAATATAAGGGATTTGCAGCATTAGTAAATGACATGGGCTGACCTGTGATGCAACAAGCTGGTCAGGAAGGACAGTCCCCTTATACAAGTATAGCAGTCTGTGCCAGTTACATCATTTAATAAGTGCCACATTTTGTCACAGTACTATGGTCACACTCCAGTCGCTCTAGGAATTTGTATAGTCTGGTCTGTTTGTATTTCATTTATTCAAAATACTTGCATTGCTTACAGTATAATGCTCTAATACCAGATAAAAACCAGAAGGATAAATGTTCTTCTGGAAAAAAGTCTGCCCCAAAGTCAGGTTTTCTGTCATTGCATCCATGCACTCCAGTGGGTTAGCGTTCCGTGATGTCATGTGGTTGTTACATGTTTCTAACAAGATGAGTAAGCTGGTCCATGAATGACAAGACTGGTAGGGTGCAGGATATACTGTATGTATCCATGCTATAGGAGATATATATATATATATATATATATATACTGTGTACAGCTATCCCAGTGACCAGTAGTGGAAATGCAGAGAACAGGGATAGCCTGCAGCAGATAGCAGCTCTCATTCTACACAAGCCTGTGCTGGGATATATCAGTATACTGCAGAACCAGGTAGTTTAGTGACAAATGCTGGACTGTCCTACAAGTTTCAAAAACAATAGTGTGGAGAAGGTCTAATGGGCATGTGGGTAAGATTGATTGCCATTTAAAGGTCATGAGGGGATGTCTGATGGCTTGGAGGAGGTCTGATAGGCATATAAGGGGGCATATGGGATTGTCTGATGGGCATTTAAGTGGTATATAGGCATGTAGGGGAAGTCAAGTGGACATCTGGTGGAGGTTTTAGGCAACGGCCATACATAGCGGCCAAGCGGGTCCCATTCAGTGGGACCCGCTTGGCCGGAAGGAGACTGCACATGGGCGCCTATGCAGGCTTGGCCGCTATGTGTGGCTGTAGCCTTAGAGGGCATGTGGGCAGTCAAGAGCAGGGATAAGCCTGAGTACTGGGAGGCGAGTGGCTATATCGGAGAGCCGTGGCCAAGCCCAGTACCAAAAATGTCTACACAAATGATGGCATACTACACAGGGGGTGTCACATAGTAGCAGCATCTCCTGCCAAGTCTGCTGCTATGTGTGGATCTAAGCATTCAATCAGCACACTAGACCATAGAACAACTGCCAGCAAGAAGAGACAGGCGTCTTAACATGAGTTGGGATAATATGTTCTTAGAAAGCTCAGTTCTGTCTCCTAGTGATAAATGCAGCCCTGTACAGTTGTGATGCTATTGGTAACTGTGCCTAGAGTATTACTAATTTGGCTAAGAAATACTGTGTAATTACTTAAAACCTTCCATTTGCTTACTTTGGCTATGATGGTTATAAGTCTGAGTCAAGCAAACCCTTATAGGGTTAATAAAGACTTGGGCAGGTACATGCCATACCTTTGTAGGCAGAGAGGGAAGATGATAATTTTATTTATCAGTTTGGACTGTTTTCATCTGTAGCCTAGCATTTTATATCCAGGTATTCATAATCGCTCAGCAAGAGTATGACTCATTACAGAACTGTGGACATTGCAGGATGGTATAAAAATTACAGACTTTCCTCATACTTTTGTTACAGTTATTACTTCTGTAATGTATGCCATAAAGCAGTCAGATTGTGACTTTATTAATCTTTAACTTTCACACATGTGACTTGAAGGCTACAACTTTGTTAATAAGGAGTTATGACCCTGAAACACACAATGCCTTATTGTTAGCGACAGTATCCTCAGGTTCCTTTACAGAATACATATCATGGCAAGAATGGTGGTGCTCATCATCTCTTCACATTTATCCTCTGTCATTAAACGATAAAGGTTTTTTTAGTGTGGTTACTCAGAGATTACAACCGTCTATGACTTGACTGAAGGGACTATAAGGCTACAGTATTTAAAGTTCGTTTTTATAGGTACTCATAAAGTGACAAAGAACGTTTTGTTTTATAAACTCTCGGCTAACACAGAGCAAGGGGTATATATTATATACTAAAGTGCTGGTTTATTATGAGTGGAGTTGTTGCTCATAGTAACCTATCAGATTCTAGTTATTATCTTCTAGTAGGTGCTAGATAAATAATAAATAGAATCTACATCTCCGCTTTCATAAACCCACACTTTAGTAAATATACCCTTATGGGGGAGATGCTCTGAGCCTTGGAGAGAGGTAAAGTGGAAAGCGATAACGTACAAGCCAATCAGCTCAACTTCCATGTTGCAAGCTGTTTGGAAAATTATAGTTAAGAGCTGATTGGTTGGTAGTTTATCTCGCTCCACTTTATCACTCTCCAAGGCTTAGTACATCTGCCCTTAAGTCTCATCATGGTGAGTGGGATATACCACCCAAGTTCCTAGCAGTTGGGACACAGGTAGCAACTGCAGGAATGGTGAGACAGTCCCGTCAAATAGGGACTGCTGAGAGACGTGATATGTTTGTTGGACATTTTTGCCAATCCTGTATGATCCCCATAAAAATCATACCTGTACTAAATATGCAGTAAAGTCTGGGAATAGGTGATGAGATGTAGGGGGTCATTCAAACCTGATCGCACGCTAGTTTTTTTTCGCTGCGCTGCGATCAGATCCAAACTGCGCATGCGTATGCACCGCAATGCGCAGGCGTGTCGTATGCAGAGCCGTCTTAACAGTAGCGTAGGCCCCTGGGCACAGCAATGCACTGGGGCCCCTACCCACCCATCAGCGGTAGGGGTGGGGGGTGCTATCAGTGGTAGCTTTGATGTTCCGCAGGGGGGAAGGGGGGTTCGATCTTTGCTCAGCATGTAGGACCTGGAGAAATTATTTCTGCTAATTACTCCTTTACTGCACAGATGGGGCGGGAAGGAGAACACTAAACTGTAGAAGGGGACATTGTGCTGAATGAAGGGGCCCTGGTACATAACTTCCAGGGTGATAGGGGGTGTTTAATACACAGGGGAGGGGTGAATAGTGGAGTGGGCTAAATATTCATCATTTTCCGGTGGGAGGGCAGCTTGCTTTACTGCAGATATCTCCAGTTCCTGGAAATAGATTTCTTAGCTTTAATGGGATAAACAAAACTAGAGAGTCCCACCTTTCAGGAGGTTCTGGGGACTTGGGGATCAGACTTCAGTAACCAGAGCAATCCACCAACAAAAATATAAAACTGCATACCAGGCGTGTGGAGCTGGAGCAAGGACCAGCTGCTTGAAGGCTGATATCTCTGGTTCTGGGCATAGTAGAGACCAGCTGCCAGTGGCAACTGAAAAAGGAGAGTCCCAGCTTTTGGGGTATACCCTAAGAAATACTCTAAGTCAGACAGAACCCGAGATATCTGGCTGGGAAAAACAATTAACAGGCTTGGATGGGGACCACTGCTTTGAAGTCGGATATCTCCGGTTCCCCAGGGCCGATTTTCAAAAATCTGGTACCCCTGGAAAGAGGGGACCCTCAGCTATCAACTTAGGTCCCTTTTACTCCTGGGGCCCTTGGGCAAGAGCCCATTGAGCCCATACGAAAAGACGGCCCTGGTCGTACGGGTGCAAAGTGGATCGTTGCTGAGTGACAGATTTAACGAAGAATCCATTCACACAGCCGATCGCAAGGAGATTGACAGGAAGAGGGAGTTTGTGGGTGGCAACTGACCATTTTCTGGGAGTGGTTGGAAAAATGCAGGCATGTCCAAGAGTTTGCAATGCAGGTATCTGACGTCAATTCCGGCCCCGGACAGGCTGAAGTGATTGCAGCGGCTGAGTAAGTTCTGGGCAACTCAGAAACTGCACAAAACTTTTTTGTACTGCTCGGCTGCACATGCGTTCGTACACTTGCAAAGCAAAGATACACTCCCCTATAGGCGGCGACTATCGGATCACAGCGCTGCAAAAAATAGCTAGCGAGTGATGAGGTCTGAATTAGGCCCTTAATGAGGTTTAATGCACACATATTGCTTTATTATGCATTTTAACAATGTATGCAGTATATGTGTAATAAATTGTCTTCCAAAGACATGTAGTAATCTATACCTTTGGTAGTACCCATAAGACCTCATTCCAAAACAATAATAAAAAAATAAAACTGGCCACCAACGTTAATTAAATTAAACAAAATAACAATAATTTTGTACACAAAAATATATATTTCATGATGACATGCCTTTGAAATCCCAGAGTATGGCACTCAGCAATAAATAATACTCTGGAGACTGATTACCAGTAATTGATTACTGTTAATCAGTCTCCAGTGTATTAATTATTGCTGAGTGCTGCACTGATGATAATTTATTTATATACGGCTGTATATGTGAAGGTACCAGCGTGGTAAGACATCAGAAGTGGAGTGCCGGTCCTGTGCCTCTATATATATATATATATATATATATATATATATATATTCAGAAGAAAGAAAATGATCCGCACTATTACACGTTTTGTAAATTTTCAAGACTCCGAGTGCCGCCTCATTTCTTTCTTCTGAATCTATGCAAGGGTTCGTACCCCGGGAGGAAGGCACCTAAGCAAGTCAAGGGGCAGTGCCGAGTGCCGGAGCGTAAATTGGTTATATATAAATATATATATATATATATATATATATATATATATATATATTTATTTATTTATTGTATTATTTGTCTGTGTCTGCGCAGGGTGCTCCTCTACTGCTCTCTGCCATAGCAGTGAGTGCAGGTGTTGGGGATAGGTAGAGAGTGGGCGCCTGTCCATCTCACGAAATACAATTCTCGATTATTATATACTGTATGTCAGTGGTTCTCAAACTTGATCCCCAGAACCCTTAGCAGCTCACGTTTTCCAGGCCACCCAGCTGGTGCACAGGTGTAATCATTACTGACTGACACATTTTAAAAGATCCTAAAGATCGCGTTTGAGAAACACTGTTCTATATAAATGGAAGATACTTATTTTACTTCTGGTCTGTATCCACTGACACATGGCAGGTTTACTTCCGTAATTGAAGCTTGTAAAATCATAGCATTAATGCATACATCAGAGGCTGTTGTGTAACTGCAAGCCCCAGCATGTACTACTTGGCAAGGATTATAGTTCCACAAAAGGTTACGTGCACTTGGCAGATAGTATGCTGGGACTTTTAGTTCCATAAAAGTTTGACATCTGCAGGTTGCCAAAGCCTGGTATACAGGATCTATTAAAACATCATACCAAAAACTGTTGGAAGTTTCACACAGGTAAACCACTATCTGTCATTACATGATCACTGGACATACATATCTTATCCACTATATCTTACCTGTAATTCAGTCTCTAATCCTTTACTGGAAATGGTAAAACTTCATGTTTCATATCGTTTCTCCTTTCATTCTTACCACCAAAACTCTGAGCGGAGAATTTGCGTTTCATCACAAAGCAGAAGTAACTGTAGGATAAGGCAACTCAGTTGTACTCCGGAACTGCTGTCCCCGCCTCATCCAATCATATTGCTGCATGGCTTGGTTATTTGCATGTTGTGTCAGTGCATAAGAGTTCCTGAACTTCCTAGATGCATCATGCATCAGACTTCTCCAAACAGGTTTGTCAAATGAAATAACAATGACATGGAAAGTCAAACAGTTTCTAGGTTGTAGGTGAGAACAACCTTCCTGTTTGGTTTCTCAGTCACTCATTGTAGCTAAGCAGCCGTAGTTAAGCGCATTTATTTTTCTGCGCATTGGTAATTGTCTTTTTGACACTTCTTTGTTCTTTTGAGGGCAAATGAAGGGGGTCTTTTAAAGGTTTAAGACCAGCATGATCATACTAAAGCGATATTCTAAGCAATCTGACTAGATTGCTTAGAATATAAGACTGATCGCTCCGTGTGTAGCCCTTACAGCGATAGCGATGCGCAGCCCCGTGCATCGGTATCGCTGCTGCTAGATTGGCCTGCCGTACATTACTCCGCACAGTGTGCCCATTATACACCTTACTCCGCACAGGGTGCCCACTGTACGCCTTACTCCGCACAGTGTCCACATAGTACACCTTACTCCGCACAGTGGTCCCATTATACACCTTACTCCGCACAGTGTGCCCATTGTACACCTTACTCCGCACAGGGTGCACATAGTACACCTTACTCCGCACAGTGTGCCCATTGTATACCTTACTCTGCACAGTGTGCCCATTGTACATCTTACTCCGCACAGGGTGCCCATTGTATACCTTACTCTGCACAGAGTGCCCATTGTATACCTTACTCTGCACAGTGTGCCCATTGTACATCTTACTCCGCAGAGTGTGCCCATTATACACCTTACTCTGCACAGTGTGCCCATTGTACACCTTACTCCGCACAGCAGTACTACCCCATATACGCCTTACTCCGCACAGTGTCCACATAGTACACCTTACTCCGCACAGTGGTCCCATTATACACCTTACTCCGCACAGTGTGCCCATTATACACCTTACTCCGCACAGGGTGCCCATTGTATACCTTACTCTGCACAGAGTGCCCATTGTATACCTTACTCTGCACAGTGTGCCCATTGTACATCTTACTCCGCAGTGTGTGCCCATTATACACCTTACTCCGCACAGCAGTACTACCCCATATACACCTTACTCCGCACAGGGTGCCCATTATACACCTTACTCCGCACAGTGTGCCCATCGTACGCCTTACTCCACACAGTGTGCCCATTGTATGCCTTACTCCGCACAGTGTGCTCATTGTATGCCTTACCCCGCACAGTGTGCCCATTGTACGCCTTACTCCGCACAGTGTGCTCATTGTACGCCTTACTCCGCACAGTGTGCCCATTGTACGCCTCATTCCGCACAGTGTGCCCATTGTATGCCTTACTCCGCACAGTGTGCCCATTGTACGCCTTACTCTGCACAGTGTGCTCATTGTACACCTTACTTCGCACAGTGTGCCCATTGTACGCCTTACTCCACACAGTGTGCCCATTGTACACCTTACTCGGCACAGTGTGCCCATTGTACACCTTACTCCGCACAGTGTGCCCATTGTACACCTTACGCCGCACAGTGTGCCCATTGTACACTTTACTCCGCAAAATGTGCCTATTGTATGCCTTACTCCGCACAGTGTGCCCATTGTACGCCTTACTCCGCACAGTGTGCCCATTGTACGCCTTACTCCGCATAGTGGGGGTCATTCCAAGTTGATCGCTCGCTAGCTACTTTTAGCAGCCGTGCAAATGCATAATCGCCGCCCACAGGGGAGTGTATTTTCGCTTTGCAAGTGTGCGAATGCCTGTGCAGCTGAGTGGTACAAAACCATTTTGTGCAAAACAAGACCAGCCCTGTAGTTACTTATTCTGTGCGATGATTGCTGCAATGAAGGTCCATGTTCAGCGACTGACGGTATACTGTTTAAACTGCCCTGGCCAGCAGCGTCCCCTTCTGCCAGTCCTGCAAGGGCGACCAGGGCATAGATATATTTTTGTTAATTTGGTATTATTTGTTAGTATATGATGCGCCCTGTGCCTGTCCCCTTCTACATAGAAGTCTATGGGCGCATCCCCTAGTGTTAATCCCCTTGTGCCAGTGTCTCTCTGAGGTGGAGCTATGTGTGATGTATGCTCTGATCCTCCATCTTAGAAAGTGAGTGTAAGCGTGCAGAGCTGAGACCGGGAGCGGAGCTCAGTAACAGAGACTTACAGCGTTCCTTGCATGTATCGCAGCTCCGGAGCTACCGCAGAGCCTGGCGCCGCATCTTCTCTACAGAGGGAGTCAGACTGCACGGCTGTGCAGTCCTCCGTCCCTTTCCACCGGGAGATAACTTCTGCTGGGATGCCGCAGCCACACAATCACTACCACTGCTGTGTTACTTTGTATGATATAAGGGGCCCAATTACCTATATCAATAATGCATCCGAGTCACCTGTGTGTTTACTGAATAAACCTGCATTACTGTTTAAGTTCATCAAGTGTGTGAACTGACGTCACTGCACCAGGCAATCCGCTATACTCTGCCAACATTATTAACCTCAATAACATTAATTTCCAGTATCTGCAGTCAATTTGGACCACCTCACAGCTCTCGATATTGTTCACCAATATTGGCCAAAGGCTGCAGAGAGCTGGCTGGCTAAATGAAGCGACAGAGCAGCAGCACAAACACACGGCAGTTACTTTAAAAGAATATAGCACATCTATGAAACATTGCAGCACAGCAGTGGCAGACAGGATGGAGGTTTAATAAACTATACAACCCCATAGAAAGAATGTTTTCTTTAATCAAGAAGAGGCCCCAGGGCAGTACAGTGAAATGGATGTGAAGTTTATAGTGGCAGGCAGATAAAGGATTGATTGATTGATTGATTGATTGATTGACTGACTGACCAAAATTGATGAATTAATTTAGAAAATGTGCAACTTAATTTTATTGGCATCTCATTTAAGTGTCAACCTTTGTTATTGTTGTTGGGAATCCTGGGCTATAAAAATTGTATTCAAGAAATGAAGTTGCACTGCAGAGCTGCAAACTCCAAATCAGCCTATCTAAAGGCCCGTACACACTGGCCGATATATCGGCCGTTCTCTTGAACGGCCGATATATCACGGGTCCGTCGGCCAGTGTGTATGGCCGATACGTCTGTGAACTCCGTAGTTCACAGACGTATCGCGTCGGCCCCGCAGCACAGCCGACGGCCAATATATCTACCGATATATTGGCGCATCGCTGTGTGTGTACGGCGGTCAGCCGACCGCCCGTTTACATGCTGCGGCGGCCGGCGGTGATTGACAGCTGAACTGGGCGGGCCTGTGTACACGCCCACCCAGTTGATTACATCAGTCCCCGACGGATCGGGCAGTGTGTATGCACAGCACACTGCCCGATCCGTCCATAGATATATCTGCAGATACATCTACTAGTGTGTACCCACCTTTACACTAACAAATATGAGGCTGACCTGTTGGCCATACCCCCCCCCCCTCACCCACACACAGGCACACACACTTTCTAATTGTGTAACACACTACTGTAGTACATTTATGAGGTACATCAGAGTTCTGAGTATAAGGGATAATACCAATGCGCACCAAAAATTCAGCCCATAATGAAAAGAAAAGTGGTGCACAATGGAATTGTGCTTCCAGCCACCCTTATATTGTTTTTTTTTAAATGGACATGGACTTGAGTTCCTTGTCTTAGCTTTACTTCACGTGTACCATTCAGACCTCACCAGTTCAGATCGCTATGTTCTGGGTCATATTCTGATTGCCACTAGAGTAGTGATGAGCGGGTTCGGATCCTCGGGATCCGAACCCCCCGAACTTCACCCATTTTACACGGGTCCGAGGCAGACTCGGATCCTCCCGCCTTGCTCGGTTAACCCGAGCGCACCCGAACGTCATAATCCCGCGGTCGGATTCTTGCGAGATTCGTATTCTATATAAGGAGCCGCGCGTCGCCGCCATTTTTCACTCGTGCATTGGAGATGATCGTGAGAGGACGTGGCTGGCGTCCTCTCAGTTTCTATGTTCAGTGGGCTGCAAATTGTGCTGCAAATATCTGTGCTCAGTGTGCTGCAAATATCTGTGCTCAGTGTGCTGCAAGTGCAAATATCTACGTTCTCTGCCTGAAAAACGCTCCATATCTGACTGTGCTCAGTGTGCTGCAAATATCTGTGCTCAGTGTGCTAATTGCTTTATTGTGGGGACTGGGGAACAGCAGTATTATATAGTAGGAGGACAGTGCAGAGTTTTGCTGACCAGTGACCAGTGACCACCAGTATTATACGTTCTCTGTCTGAAAAACGCTCCATATCTGTGCTGCATTGTAGTATATAGTAGGAGGACAGTGCAGAATTTTGCTGACCACCAGTATAACTATATATATAGCAGTACAGTAGTCCACTGCTCTACCTACCTCTGTGTCGTCAAGTATACTATCCATCCATACCTGTGGTGCATTTCAGTTTTGCAGTTTGCTGACCACCAGTATATACTATATAGCAGTACGGTACAGAAGGCCACTGCTCTACCTACCTCTGTGTCGTCAAGTATACTATCCATCCATACCTGTGGTGCATTTCAGTTTTGCACAGTTTGCTGACCACCAGTATAACTATATATATAGCAGTACGGTACAGTAGTCCACTGCTCTACCTACCTCTGTGTCGTCAAGTATACTATCCATCCATACTTGTGGTGCATTTCAGTTTTGCACAGTTTGCTGACCACCAGTATATACTTTATAGCAGTACGGTACAGTAGGCCACTGCTCTACCTACCTCTGTGTCGTCAAGTATACTATCCATCCATACCTGTGGTGCATTTCAGTTTTGCACAGTTTGCTGACCACCAGTATATAATATATAGCAGTACGGTACAGTAGGCCACTGCTCTACCTACCTCTGTGTCATCAAGTATACTATCCATCCATACCTGTGGTGCATTTCAGTTTTGCACAGTTTGCTGACCACCAGTATATAATACATAGCAGTACGGTACAGTAGGCCACTGCTCTACCTACCTCTGTGTCATCAAGTATACTATCCATCCATACCTGTGGTGTATTTCAGTTTTGCACAGTTTTCTGACCACCAGTATATACTATACAGCAGTACGGTACAGTAGGCCACTGCTCTACCTACCTCTGTGTTGTCAAGTATACTATCCATCCATACCTGTGGTGCATTTCAGTTTTGCACAGTTTGCTGAACACCAGTATATACTATATAGCAGTACGGTACAGTAGGCCACTGCTCTACCTACCTCTGTGTCGTCAAGTATACTATCCATCCATACCTGTGGTGCATTTCAGTTTTGCACAGTTTGCTGACCACCAGTGTATAATATATAGCAGTACGGTACAGTAGGCCACTGCTCTACCTACCTCTGTGTCGTCAAGTATACTATCCATCCATACCTGTGGTGCATTTCAGTTTTGCACAGTTTGCTGACCACCAGTATATAATATATAGCAGTATGGTACAGTAGGCCACTGCTCTACCTACCTCTGTGTCGTCAAGTATACTATCCATCCATACCTGTGGTGCATTTCAGTTTTGCACAGTTTGCTGACCACCAGTATATACTATATAGCAGTACGGTACAGTTGGCTAATGCTCTACCTACCTTTGTGTCGTCAAGTATACTATCCATCCATACCTGTGGTGCATTTCAGTTTTGCACAGTTTGCTGACCACCAGTATATACTATATAGCAGTACGGTACAGTAGGCCACTGCTCTACCTACCTCTGTTTCGTCAAGTATACTATCCATCCATACCTGTGGTGCATTTCAGTTTTGCACAGTTTGCTGACCACCAGTATATACTTTATAGCAGTACGGTACAGTAGGCCACTGCTCTACCTACCTCTGTGTCGTCAAGTATACTATCCATCCATACCTGTGGTGCATTTCTGTTTTGCACAGTTTGCTGACCACCAGTATATAATATATAGCAGTATGGTACAGTAGGCCACTGCTCTACCTACCTCTGTGTCGTCAAGTATACTATCCATCCATACCTGTGGTGCATTTCAGTTTTGCACAGTTTTCTGACCACCAGTATATACTATATAGCAGTACGGTACAGTAGGTCACTGCTCTACTTACCTTTGTGTCCTCAAGTATACTATCCATCCATACCTGTGGTGCATTTCAGTTTTGCACAGTTTGCTGACCACCAGTATATAATATATAGCAGTACGGTACAGTAGGCCACTGCTCTACCTACCTCTGTGTCGTCAAGTATACTATCCATCCATACCTGTGGTGCATTTCAGTTTTGCGCAGTATATATAGTAGTAGGCCATTGCTATTGATATATTACTGGCATATAATTCCACACACTAAAAAATGGAGAACAAAAATGTGGAGAGTAAAATAGGGAAAGATCAAGATCCACTTCCACCTCCTGCTGAAGCTGCTGCCACTAGTCATGGCCGAGACGATGAAATGCCATCAACGTCGTCTGCCAAGGCCGATGCCCAATGTCATAGTGGAGAGCATGGTAAATCCAAAAAAATAAAGCTCAGTAAAATGACCCAAAAATCTAAATCAAAATCGTCTGAGGAGAAGCGTAAACTTGCCAATGTGCCATTTACGACACGGAGTGGCAAGGAACGGCTGAGGGCCTGGCCTATGTTCAAGGCTAGTGGTTCAGCTTCACATGAGGATGGAAGCACTCATCCTCCTGCTAGAAAACTTAACAGAGTTAAGATGGCAAAAGCACAGCAAAGAACTGTGCGTTCTTCTAAATCACAAATCCCCAAGGAGAGTCCAATTGTGTCGGTTGCGATGCCTGCACCTCTTTTTTCTTTCATTTTTCTTTGCATCATGTGTCGGCCACTTGGGTCGCATAGCTTAGTCACACAGCTACCTCATTGCGCCTCTTTTTTTCTTTGCATCATGTGCTGTTTGGGGACTATTTTTTTGAAGTGCCATCCTGTCTGACACTGCAGTGCCACTCCTAGATGGGCCAGGTGTTTGTGTCGGCCACTTGTGTCGCTTAGCTTAGTCACACAGCTACCTCATTGCGCCTCTTTTTTTCTTTGCATCATGTGCTGTTTGGGGACTATTTTTTAAATCTGCCATCCTGTCTGACACTGCAGTGCCACTCCTAGATGGGCCAGGTGTTTGTGTCGGCCACTTGGGTCGCTTAGCTTAGCCATCCAGCGACCTTGGTGCATCTCTTTTTTTCTTTGCATCATGTGCTGTTTGGGGACTATTTTTTAAATCTGCCATCCTGTCTGACACTGCAGTGCCACTCCTAGATGGGCCAGGTGTTTGTGTCGGCCACTTGGGTCGCTTAGCTTAGTCACACAGCTACCTCATTGCGCCTCTTTTTTTCTTTGCATCATGTGCTGTTTGGGGACTATTTTTTTGAAGTGCCATCCTGTCTAACACTGCAGTGCCACTCCTAGATGGGCCAGGTGTTTGTGTCGGCCACTTGGGTCGCTTAGCTTAGTCACACAGCTACCTCATTGCGCCTCTTTTTTTCTTTGCATCATGTGCTGTTTGGGGACTATTTTTTTGAAGTGCCATCCTGTCTGACACTGCAGTGCCACTCCTAGATGGGCCAGGTGTTTGTGTTGGCCACTTGTGTCGCTTAGCTTAGGTATCCAGCGACCTCGGTGCAAATTTTAGGACTAAAAATAATATTGTGAGGTGTGAGGTGTTCAGAATAGACTGAAAATGAGTGGAAATTATGGTTATTGAGGTTAATAATACTATGGGATCAAAATGATCCCCAAATTCTATGATTTAAGCTGTTTTTGAGGATTTTTTTGTAAAAAAACACCCAAATCCAAAACACACCCGAAGCCGACAAAAAAAATTCAGGGAGGTTTTACCAAAACACGTCCGAATCCAAAACACGGCCGCGGAACCGAATCCAAAACCAAAACACAAAACACGAAAAATTTCCGAGGCACATCACTACACTAGAGCAGCTATAGCGCAGCACTGGAAGTATTCTTCTCCTCCGCCCCTTTGAAAAGTAATTTGTAAAATCCATCACGCCTTCCAAATGGAGACCTTCGGAGTTCTCTACTCTTCCACAGCCAATCCCCAGCTTGCCAAATGGTTCAGTTGGCACAAATTTACCACAGATGGGAATGGGGCAGCAATGCTTCTTGATACGACCTAATCTCTTCATACTGTAGGTGTCCTCCTTTCTTAAATTCCATGACATTGCTCAGTTTGTTATGTGTGTCATGTGAATTCCTGTTTCAGTCCTGTATGTTCTTATGGCTCTGTTGTAATTGATCTCTATTCCCCCCTTGAATGCCCTTTTTGTTTTTGTTTTTTCTTTCAGTATCCCCTCCCTTTAATAAAAACTATGGATGTAAAAAAAAAAAAGGACATGCACAGTTTAACAAACCAGCACTTCAGTGATAGGGACTGACACTTTTGTGGCTGAAGTACTTTTCCTTTGGGCCCCCACAAACTAAGCTACCAATGGACTTCAGGTGGCTAACAGTGTTGTTATTCATTGTCAAATTTGGAACATGTCAGACTCATCATCATGCTAATTACTGTTGTTAATATCATCATCGTGCAATATTAGCTCATGCCACTGGAATCCACTGTTACAGAAGAAGTTTTGTTTCTTGTAATTGACGGCAAAGGTCTTCCTTATAGAATTTGTAATCAATTTTAATGAACATCAGTTTTTCTGCATTTTTGGGAAGTAGCCTCATATGCTCACAAGGTATCAAACTGCTGGTAGCTGATGCTGGAATGCTTGTTATTATTTTACAGGATTATTCAAATTTTGATAAATAATTTGCACGAACTCGCTGCAAATGATGTAACAGGGAGAAGGCGCCTAGATAGTTAACGTCCCTACCTCTACTACCTTTGGTTTCAGAAATGGTGCAGATGCCTTAACAAATGTCAGGATTTGAGTAAAAATAAGACAAATAAAATAAAATTATAACTGAGAGCGCAATTCAATTAAAATACCATAATTTTAGTTACAATATTAAAAAACATTTAAAACCATACTCTAACCACAACACTCAAATAACTTATTATCCAATAGTACAATGAGAAAAGGTGAGAACAATTGGTCAACTTCAATAATAATAATAATAATAATAATAATTATTATTATTATTATTATTATTTTCTAGTAGAAAGATCGGCGGTATGTATCAACCAGTCACCCAGTATGTATTATGTAACACAACCCAGCTAATATGATATATGCTGCAACTCTTGTTTTCATTTTTCACAGCAGCAGGAACAGTAGATCAACTTCAATAATAATGAGAATTATTTTCTAGTAGACAGATAGGTGGTACGTATCAGCCAGGCGCCCTGCAGTAACACAATCCAGCTAATAATATAGTATAGTATACACTGCATCACTCTTAAAAATAAGTGTGTGTGTGCGTGTGTGTGTGTGTGTGTGTGTAACAGTACACTGACAATGATGATGCCTGCAGACACTGAAAGGTTATAGGCCCAGTCCCGCGCCCAAACCCGTATGTACTTGAAGATTAACCCCCTGATCACACTGACACAGTTCAAAGTAACATTTTATACAAATGCAGAAAGGATGTATAATACAGGACACATGAACTTTGCTAAGCAGAAAGGTTCAGAGAACTATGCTACATGGAAGTTTGCCATGGCGATGCAGCTTAAGTGGGAAAAGTTGTGAAAGGTTACTATAGACCCAGGAGCAGGTCCAAACCCAGATGATGGAGACAGAGCCATTAGGACGATAGGTTTAGCTGTGAAGCAACATGTCGAATCAGTAGTCAGTGGGAAAGTGTCAGCTAAGGACATGTGGACAGCCCTGCAAAATGCATATGTAGATAAAGGTCTAACGAGAAGGATAAGTTTAAGACGCATGCTATATGGAACGAAACTAAGTGCCTGCAAAGACATAAAAGATAACATTGATAAGTTATTGTCGATAGCTCAGCAGTTGGCATCTGTGGGTGCACAGGTGGACGAGGAAGAAGTCGCAATGGCTATGTTACAGAATCTGACACCAGAATGTGATTTATTGGTGGTTGCGTCAGAGTCAAATGACACTAAACTGACAATGGAGATTGTAAGAGCCAAGTTGCTGCCGTTCCAAGAACGTATTCCTGCCGATACCATAGCTGAGGGTTCTGCCTTGATCACAAAGAGCACAAAGTCCAGAAAGCACAAAGTAAAGTGTTTTGTATGTCACAAGATAGGACATAAAGGGGGTCATTCCGAGTTGATCACACGTAGCTGCTTTTTGCAGCCCATGCAATCAACTATACTCCACCTATGGGGGTGGGTTTTTTCCCATAGCAAGGCTGCATTCACTTGTGCAGCCCTGCTATGGGAAAACAATTTGTGCAGTTTCCAAGTAGGTCTAGACATACTTACCAGCTGCGACGTTTTCAGCCTGTTCGGTCCTGGCTCTGACGTCAAACACCCACCCTGGTCACGCCTGCGTTTTTCTTACCACTCGCAGAAAACTGGTCTGAACGCTGTGTTGCTGCCCAGGAATGCCCACCGCCTGTCTATCTTCAAATGATCACCGCTGTGATCGCTTTCGTCGTTCCCTTTGTTGCATTACGGCCCCCGCACATGTGCAGTAGTGACCCGGTCACAGCTGTGGAAGCGAAAGCACGCTGTGGTCGGGTCAGAATGACCCCCAAAGCTTCAGATTGCAAGATGAGAAATTCCAGTGGTGCACATAAGCAGCGTGACAAGCCAAACGAGTCAGCACTGAATGTAGCAGACAGTCACATGAAGGATTGCTGGTAAATGGACTTGGGGGCCACTAGACATTTCAGTTGCAATAAGCACTGGTTCAATTCTTTAACACAGTGTGTTCCCACTACAGTTACAGGGATTGGAAATAAGGTCCTTACTGCATTACAAGCTGGGACATTCACAACACATTTAAGAATTGGGGGGGGGGGGGGATAGTTGTTACAGATATCCAAGATGTGTTGTACATGCCTGATTTATGAAGTAATCGCATTGCTATCAGCGTCCTAGAGAAAAAAGGCTACAAAGTAAAATTTCAGAAGGGCAAGTGTACGGTGCATAATAAAAGAGGGACTCATTGCTTCAGCAACCCGGTGCAACCAAGTATATGTCCTGGACACTGAGGAGTGTACTGCAATGATGGCTACTGAGGAAAAACAGTCAATGGAGCTGTGGCACAAACACTTTGGTCATCTGGGTTATGAGAACGTCCAAAAACTGCTAGATGGAATGGTAACAGAGATCACCGTGAGCAACACTGAAAGACCCATGTGTGAGAGTTGCATAAAAGGCAAACTTGCAACCCATTTCCACAGTCAGTTAACTGAGCAGAGACACCGTTAGCTCTAGTGCACACAGACGTGTGTGGTCCAATGGAAGAAGAATCAATCAGTGGCTACAGGTATTTCATGACTCTCATTGATGACACCACAAGAATGACACACGTGTACTCTCGAGAAAAGTTAAGATGTCAACAAAATTGTGAAGTACAAAAACCTGGTGGAGAATCAGACAGGTCTGAAACCAAAGATCCTGTGTTCAGACAACGGTGGAGAGTATGATAACAAAGTCTTAGCTGCATTCCTTAGGTAATATGGCATAAAGCATCAGCTAACAATTGCCTACACACCAGAACAGAATGGCATGAGTGAGTGGGCAAACTGCACAATTGTTGAAAGAACACAGACTATGGGGGTCATTCTGACCTGATCGCACACTGCCGTTCCTCGCAGTGCAGCGATCAGATCAGAAGTGCGTATGCACCTCCGCCGCAGTGCGCATGCACCGGTGCCGCAGTGCGCTGGCGCATGCCAGACAGCCGATGGCTGTCGTAGCCCAGTGATCTTCTCTGCCTGATAGACAGGCAGAGGCGGTCGCTGGGCGGGCCATTTTGTGGGCATAGTCCGGCCAATGCAGGCGTGGTCAGACCGTGCGGTGGGCAGGCTGCGACCATCACAACGCCGAGTAACTCCCGGCCAGCATGCATGAGCTGCACTGGTTTGGAGTTACTCTTCAAGTACAAAAGCATTGCCGCTATGCAATGCTTTTGTACTTGTGCAGTGGGGCCGGGCCTGACATGCGGGGTGGACTAGACCTGTTCTTGGCGTCCCACCGCATGTCAGTGTGGATGATCGTAGCTGTGCTAAATTTGGCACAGCTACGATCAGGTCTGAATCACCCCCTATGTTAAGTGATGCTGGTCTGGAAAATAAGTTTTGGACAGAAGCAGTATCTACTACAGCAGTAGTAGCCAACCCTGGTCCTCGAGAGCTACCAACAGTTCACGTTTTCCAGCACACCTAGCAGGTGCACAGGTTTAGTCATTACTATCTGACACATTTTAAAAGATCCACAGTTGGACCTAATTGCTTCACTGTGAGGAGACCTGGAAAATGTGAACTGTTGGTAGCTCTCGAGGACCAGGGTTGGCTACCACTGTACTACAGTATACCTAAAGAATTGTGCACCTACAGTGGCCGTCAAAGGTAAAACACCACTAGAGGTGTGGTCCAGAAAAAAGCCAAGTATCAGTCATCTTTGTGTCTTCGGGAGCAAAGCTTTTGCACATATCCCAAAGGAGAAAAGGAGAAAGCTAGATCCAAAATCCATAGAATGTATAATGTTCGGATACTGCGATGAAAGCAAAGGATACAGACTTTGGAATGTTACAAGTAAACGTCTTCTTAAATCCAGAGATGTGGTATTCTCCGAGACAGCACCACTAACTGGAGCAGTGGAGCAACAACAAAATGTATTATTGGATGTACAGGCAGTAGAAAGCATGTATGAATCTGAGTTTTAAAGTAGACAACAAGTCAGAGAACAGAAGCTCCACGAGGAGCAACAAAGGTATTCCAGACAAGAAATATAGTGAGGAGTATGCAAACATAGCTTACTGTGAACCTCAAAACATACAGGAAGCAAAGTCAAGTAGTGATTGGACAGAGTGGAAGTCAGCAGTTGATACAGAACTGTCAACACTACATAATCTGCTGTTATATCAACTGGACTTTGATTCCGCATTTCTTAATGGAGAATTGATTGAGCAAATTTATATGGAACCACCTGAACACTATGATATGGACATATTCCAGACTAGGAAAGTTTGTCTCTTAAGGAAGTAATGAGGTCAAACACCTTATCAGCGTCCTTTCTAAGATTTACCATTGAATGTCTACCCTGAATGAACCATGGGTCAGAAATGGGACTAAAGTCTCTCAACCAGGATTTTGGTAAGTAATTTATATCAGTGTCCAGAATTGAAACTGGCCTATAAGAACCTGGTAGTTCTAAATCTCGTCCTGGTTTTGGGAGAACGTTAATTATTGCCAAGTTGAAATAAGTCAGTAACGTGTGAAGATCAATAAGAGAACTAAATACTGAAGGGTATCAAGGATTGTGGTGAGAGACATTTGTAAAACTTCCCACTGAGATCACCAGGGCCTGATGCTTTAGATGACTTCAGTGTTTTAACCCTTTGATAACTTCATCCACAGTAATAGGAGCAGTGAGTAATTAGGATGCCTGGGGAAATTTGTTGGGGGAGAGACAAAATCGCCCAAAAGAAGACTTAGGAGTATCATCAATGGGGCTCCGAGCATAAATTGATTCATAAATAGACTTTAAGGTCTCAAAAATGTGTTACCATCATGAGTACAGGTAACCTCAAACCTCAGCAAAGATTTAGTAGCCATGGGAGGTCAGTCATTATGTACAAATTAGTAAAGAAGATGACCTGTATTCCTGTCATATTTGTGAAAGTGGTAATCTCTCTGGCATGTGTAACGATTACCTAACTTTTAGAGCACCTCGGCACTATAAAATGCAACTTTTTATCCAAGTAGTTGGACTTGTTACCAGCAGCCAGGGAGAATTTAAAAGTTTGGTAAGCATCAGTAAGCTCTTTCTGGGTTGTAGTTTACAATGAATCATAGTTCTTATTAAGTGGTTTGATATACAACAGAACTTCAATGCTTGCAAAACAGTAAGTCCTGTTGGGCATGGTCTAGAAGATTTTGTTACATTATTGCCATTTAATTTTTAGGTTATTCCTGAATTTTTAAAGATTTGGCAAGGTTGGAAGGAAAAACGAGATTTATGGTAAGAACCTACCTTTGTTAAATCTCTTTCTGCGAAGTACACTGGGCTCCACAAGGATAGACATTGGGGTGTAGAGTAGGATCTTGATCTGAGGCACCAACAGGCTCAAAGCTTTGACTGTTCCCAGAATGCACAGCGCCGCCTCCTCTATAACCCCGCCTCCCTGCACAGGAGCTCAGTTTTTAGTTAACCAGCCCAATGCAGTAGCAGGAAAAGAGACGACAACGGTTAGTAGCCACATACACCACACTCTCACGACAGGAGAAGTGTCAGCGGCTAATGCCATACCAACCCAAATAAACTAAGTGCGTCAGGGTGGGCGCCTTGTGGAGCCGAGTGTACTTCGCAGAAAGAGATTTAACAAAGGTAAGTTCTTACCATAAATCTCGTTTTCTGCTGCGGGGTACACTGGGCTCCACAAGGATAGACATTGGGGATGTCCTAAAGCAGTTCCTTATGGGAGGGGACGCACTGTAGCGGGCACAAGAACCCGGCGTCCAAAGGAAGCATCCTGGGAAGTGGCAGTATCGAAGGCATAGAACCTTATGAACGTGTTCACAGAGGAACACGTAGCCGCCTTGCACAATTGTTCAAGGGTCGCACCACGGCGGGCCACCCAAGAAGGTCCAACAGACCAAGTAGAATGGGCCGTAATGTGAGCAGGAGCCGACCGACCAGCCCTCACATAAGCATGTGCAATCACCATTCTAATCCATCTGGCCAAAGTCTGCTTGTGAGCAGGCCAGCCCCATTTGTGAAATCCAAACAGTACAAAGAGAGAATCAGGTTTCCTAATGGAAGCAGTTCTCTTCACATAGATACGGAGAACCCGTACCACATCCAAAGACCGCTCTTTGGGAGAAAGATCAGGAGAAACAAGTGCCGGAACTACAATCTCCTGGTTAAACCACCTTAGGTAAATATCCGGGACGAGTCCTCAGAACCGCCCGGTCACGGTGAAATATCAGATATGGGGAAGTACAGGACAAGGCTCCCAAATCCGACACTCTTCTAGCTGAAGCAATAGCCAGCAGAAACACCACCTTAAGGGAAAGCCACTTAAGATCAGCTGAACCAAGAGGTTCAAACGGAGACTCTTGTAACGCCTCCAAAACCACCGACAAGTCCCAAGGAGCCACAGGCAGGACATACGGAGGTTGGATACGCAACACACCCTGAGTAAAGATATGCACATCAGGTAAGGTCGCAATTTTTCTCTGAAACCACACCGACAAGGCTGAAATATGAACCTTGAGGGAGGCCCGACGCAGGCCTAAGTTCAAGCCCTGCTGAAGAAAAGCCAACAACTTGGCTATACTAAACTTGGAAGCGTCATAATCGTTAGGTGTGCACCAAACAAAGTAAGAATGCCAGACCCTATAGTAAATCTGAGCAGAAGCCGGTTTCCGGGCCCGCAACATAGTTTGAATGACCGCCTCTGAAAACCCTTTAGCCCTTAAGACGGAAGCTTCAAGAGCCACGCCGTCAAAGACAGCCGGGCTAGATCCTGGTAGACACAGGGGCCCTGAACGAGGAGGTCTGGGCGTTGTGGAAGTAGAATTGGACGCTCTGACGATAGGCCTTGCAGGTCTGAGAACCAGTGCCGTCTGGGCCACGCTGGAGCTATGAGAAGCAGAATTCCTTTTTCTTGCTTGAACTTCCGAAGTACCCTGGGCAGGAGTGACACCGGAGGGAACACGTACGGCAGCCGAAACCTCCACGGCACCGCCAGCGCATCCACGAATGCTGCTTGGGGATCCCTTGTCCTTGCTCCGAAGACCGGAACCTTGTGATTGTGTCGAGATGCCATCAGATCTACATCTGGAAGACCCCACTTTTCCACTAGGAGTTGAAACACTTCTGGATAGAGGACCCACTCGCCGGAATGTATGTCCTGACGACTGAGAAAGTACGCTTCCCAATTCAGGACTCCCGGATTGAAGATTGCCGATATGGCCGGTAGATGGCGTTCCGCCCAATGTAGAATCCGTGAGACTTCCTTCATTGCCAGACGGCTTCGAGTGCCGCCTTGATGATTTATGTAAGCCACTGTGGTGGCGTTGTCCGACTGCACTTGAACAGGACGGTTCTGAATTAAATGCTGGGCTAGGTTCAATGCATTGAAGACCGCCCGCAATTCCAGAATGTTGATTGAGAGGAGAGACTCCTCCTTGGTCCACCGACCCTGAAGGGAGTGTTGCTCCAGCACCACGCCCCAACCTCTTAGACTGGCATCTGTAGTCAACAGGACCCAGTTGGATATCCAGAAGGGATGGCCCCTACACAATTGTTGGTCCTGGAGCCACCAGAGCGGCGACAGACGGACCTGCGGAGTCAATGAGATCATTTGAGACCTGATCCAGTGAGGCAGGCCGTCCCACTTGGCTAGAATCAGCCTCTGGAGGGGGCGAGAATGGAATTGAGCATACTCCACCATGCTGAATGCTGATACCATGAGGCCCAGCACCTGCATCGCCGAATGTATCGACACTTGCGGACGAGAAAGGAAGCAACGAATCCTGTCCTGAAGCTTCAGGACTTTCTCCTGACACAAGAACAACCTCTGGTTGTGAGTGTCCAATAGCGCTCCCAGATGCACCATGCTCTGAGCAGGGATCAGGGAGGATTTCTTCCAGTTGATGAGCCACCCGTGGGCTTGTGGAAACCGGACCGTCATATCTAGATGATGTAGGAAAAGTTCTGGGGAATTTGCCAGGATTAACAAGTCGTCCAGATACGGCAGACCCCTTGACGGCGGAGTACCACCGTCATCACTGCCATGACTTTGGTGAAGACTCACGGTAACGCCCAAAACTGGTACTGGAGGTTGCCAATAGCAAACCTCAGGTATTGCTGATGTAACGCTGTTATAGGAATATGCAGGTAAGCATCCTGTATGTCCAGGGAGACCATGTAGTCCCCAGGTTCCAAGGCCAGAACTATAGAGCGAAGGATTTCCATACGGAACTTGGAAACCTTCACAAACCTGTTCAATGCCTTGAGGTTGAGAATGGGCCGGGAGGACCCATTCGGTTTCGGGACTAGAAACAGCGGAGAATAGTACCCCCGGCCCCTCTGCGCAAGAGACACCTGTACTACGACTCCTGTATCCAGGAGGGTCTGTATCACCGAATACAGAGTGTTTGCCTTTGTCTGGTCCAACGGGATGTCTGTCAGGCAAAATTGATGAGGGGGTCGGTTTTTGAAGGCTATGGCGTAACCTCGAGTGACGACTTCCCATACCCAGGCATCTGAAGTGATCTTCAACCATTCCTGGGTATACCCTAGAAGCCGGCCCCCCCACCCTGGGATCAGGGCCGGCAACAGAAATCTCGGGGCCCGGTACACTGATACCTCTGGGGCCCCCCTCTTCCCTCCAAACACCTCCCCCCCCCCCCCCCCCCCCCCCGGATATCAGACCCGCACATCCGTCCCTTGCATGTGCCAATAGATGTATTGCCATATAGGTGTATTGTTCAGGTGAACACAAAGAAGTAGAGAATTTGACAGCAGATAAGAACCACTTGGCCCATTTAGTCTGCCCTAAACACGTGTACACACACTGATTTACACACAGTATATCTTTGGAGTGTGGGAGGACACTTAAGTACCCAGAGGAAACCCACACAAGCATGGGGAGAATATACAAACTCCACACAGTTAGGGATGTTACTATACATACAGTACACTGCACTACTGCTGAGCAAAGTGGACCATAATATATTATCTGCACTTTGAATAGAAGTCCTCTACCAGTGAAATTAGTATTTGTTATTAATATTGTTGAATTGCTGGCATAATGTTATTTAATTCTAAAATAACATTATGCCGACAATTCAACAATATTAATAAAAACCACTAATGTCACTGCTATCAGGTAGAGACGTTCTATTGAAAATGCAGATAGTGTTATAGCATATCCTTAGCAGTAGTGCAGTATATTTTTATTACATTGCATATTGAATGTTTTTTTAAATATTATAAAAAAACACAGATAATATTCACTATGCACTTTAATAAAAATATGCTGCATTACTTTGAAATAGCATTGCATTATTGAATATTATCTGGTTTGTTTGTTTTTTAAAACATTGTATGCTCTGGCTCATGAGAGACACTGCGTGACAGCGTTTCCACACTCTGACTGCTGTCACTTACCAAAATACCACTGCTATCCTCCAGTTCCAAGCTGCCTGGGCTGTTTCTCCTGCAGTCCAGTGTTTCTCCTGGGCACTGGACTGGGCTCCTCTTAGGACCGTCGCCACTGCAAAGACTTAAGTGAACTGTGAAAGGCGGGGAGTAAGTGAAGGGTGTAGCGTCGCATGGATGCGTCATGTGATATCTACGCACACAGTGGGACACGGACAGGTGACTGTGGGCAGTGGCTGGGTTACCGCCGCAGAGAGGGGGGGGGGTTCCAGTGGCAAACGCAGGATTTCCATAGGGGGGTTTCCGTACATGTATGTATTCATGTGTTTGTATACGTATATGTGTGGGTGGGTATACATGTACTGTGTTTGAATATACTGTATATAATCCCAGTAAAAAAGGCAGGTGCACTCAGATTTTACAAAAAAACTGTAATGATGCAAAGTCACAGCATATCAACATGTCAGGGCTACGGGCCCCCGAAACGTGGATATGCTGTGACTTTGCATCATTACAGTTTTTTTGTAATATCTGAGTGCACCTGCCTTTTTTATCGGGATTATAATTATTTACAGAGGGCACTTGAGTATTATTTTGAATGTCAGAGGAGTGGCGGACCATTGTACATACACATACAGTAGCATACACACACACACTATACATGGACACAGCATACATGTATACACACACACACACACACACACAATATAGCACACATAGTATACATGCACACAGCATACATACAAACACACACACAGACTATACATGCATGCAGCATACATACAGTATACATAGAAACATAGAAACATAGAATTTGTCGGCAGATAAGAACCACTTGGCCCATCTAGTCTGCCCCTTTTTTTTTTTTTATATTATTTTTTATCACTAACCTTATTTGATCCTTATTTCTTTGTAAGGATATCCTTATGTCTATCCCATGCATGTTTAAATTGCTCTACTGTCTTAGCCTCTACCACCTCTGATGGGAGGCTATTCCACTTGTCCACTACCCTTTCTGTGAAATAATTTTTCCGCAAATTTCCCCTGAACCTCCCCCCCTCCAGTCTCAGTGCATGTCCTCGTGTCCTATTGCTTCTCTTCATTTGGAGAATGTTTCCCTCCTGGACTTTGTTAAAACCCTTCATATATTTGAAAGTTTCTATCATGTCCCCCCTTTCCCTTCTCTGCTCCAAACTATACATATTGAGATTTCTTAGTCTTTCTGGGTATGTTTTGTGATGTAGGCCATGCACCATTTTAGTTGCCCTCCTTTGTACAGTTTCTAATGTATTAATATCCTTTTGAAGATATGGCCTCCAGAACTGAATACAGTATTCTAGATGAGGCCGTACCAATGACCTATACAGTGGCATTATTACTTCTTTCTTTCTGCTGCTGATTCCTCTCCCAATGCAGCCAAGCATCTGACTAGCCTTCCTCATTGCCTTGTTACATTGCTTACCTGCTTTTAAGTCATCTGAAATAGTGACTCCTAGATCCCTTTCCTCCTCAGTAGTTTCCAGTATAGTGCCATTAATACTGTATTTAGCTTTAGGATTTTTGAGACCCAAGTGCATGATTTTGCATTTTTTGGCATTAAACTGTAATTGCCAGACTCTTGACCATTCCTCTAGTCTACCTAGATCCTCAATCATTTGTTTTACCCCACCTGGTGTGTCTACCCTGTTGCATACCTTTGTGTCATCTGCAAAAAGGCATACTTTCCCTTTAATGCCATTTGCAATGTCACCAATAAAGATATTAAAAAGCACTGGTCCAAGTACAGATCTCTGGGGTACTCCACTGGTAACATTTCCCTCCTGTGAATGCATTCCATTTACCACAACTCTCTGTTTTCTATCCTTCAACCAAGATCTTATCCATTCAATAATCCTAATATCCAATCCCAAACTTTCAAGTTTATTTAGCAGTCTGCGATGTGGAACTGTGTCAAAAGCCTTACTAAAGTCTAGATAAGCTATATCCATGGCTCCACCTTTATCCATCACTTTAGTCACACAATCAAAAAAGTCAATAAGATTTGTTTGACATGATCTCCCCCCAGTGAATCCATGCTGTTTGGGATCCAGTAAATTGCCGGATTTGAGATAATCTACAACTCTTTCTTTTAAGAGTGTTTCCACATGCACATGCACGCAGCATACATACACACTGCATACATACATACACAGTATACATACGCATAGCATACATACACAGTATACATGCATACATACACCCACAGTATACATGCATTCATAGTATACAACATACACACACACTATACATGCATATAGCATGCTTTGCATACACACACACTACACATGCCATACATACACACACACACACACCATTATAAGTAACTACAGCCTTCCATCACCATCCCCCCCAGCCAGCCTATTTTATTACACACCACCGGCCTCTCCTTCAATCCCAACATACAGTATCTAACACCCACCTGGATTCAGTGAGAGTATTGGACACATCCACTGCCTACCCAGTGCCCTCACCGTCACCAGCCTTTTTCTCTTTCACCTCACGTACAAGTACAGTACCTCCTGAGAGGAGCTGTGTGCTGCGCTGTCACTGCAGCTCCCTCTACAGGCACCAAGAAGCAAGCGTCTCTGTGTAAGGATGGAGCTGCTGCAGCCTGTCAGTTCCTCACGCTGTATACACACACAAAAAACGATCAGCAGCGCAGATGGATCGGCGGCCAGGGGGGGTTTCTAGGTACTCGGAAACCCCCCCTGCGTGCACGTATGGGTTCCACCGACGGAGTTATCAACTATACAGTGCCACGGCTCTCTTCCGGCCAGCGCAATCCATTTAAATTTTACCCCATCCTACGTGTTGCACTGACACAGCTTGATGCCATGGTTGATGCCCAGATCCTTGGGGCCCCTCACAATGTCGGGGCCCGGTACGGGTGTCCCCTTTGACCCCCCCTGTCGCCGGGCCTGCCTGGGATCCCCCAGGGGGAGGCCCGCCCCATCATGCGGCAGGCTTATCGGCCTTGGAAGCTGGCTGACGGGCCGCCCAGGCTCTTTTGGGCTTTGTCTTACCAGGTTTGGAAGTGCGGGCTTGCTTGTTGTACGCCTGACCTTTTGCTTTACCTGAAGGACGAAAGGGGCGAAAGGAAGTACCTTTAGCCTTCGACACAGAAGGAGCGGTACTTGGCAGAGAGGCAGTTTTGGCAGTAGCCAAGTCAGCCACTATCTTATTTAAGTCCTCCCCAAACAGAATATCTCCCTTGAAAGGGAGTACCTCCAGGGTTTTTCTAGAGTCCAGATCCACAGACCAGGATCTCAGTCACAATATCCGGCGAGCCAGGACTGACGTTGTAGAGGCCTTGGCTGCTAGGATACCGGCATCAGAAGCCGCCTCTTTAATATAGCCAGAAGCTGTGACAATATATAACAAGCATTGTCTAGCATGGTCAGTAGATATTTCAGCTTCTAACTCCAAGGCCCATGCTTCAATAGCCTCTGCAGCCCATGTTGCTGCAATAGTGGGCCTTTGTGCAGCACCCGTGAGGGTGTAAATCGCTTTCAGACAACCCTCCATACGTTTATCCGTAGGTTCCTTTAGAGACGTGACGGTAGTGACAGGTAGAGCTGAGGAAACCACCATCCTAGCCACAGTCTACTGGAGGAGGCGTTTCCCAATTCTTAGACAGCTCTGGTACGAGGGTATAGCAAGCCAGCATCTTCTTTTGAGGCACAAACTTCGTACCCGGGTTTTCCCAGGGTTCCTAACGTATATCCACTAGGTGGTCAGAGTGAGGTAAAACTTGTTTACCAACTTCTGACGCTTGAACCTATCTGGTTTCTTAGGAGGGACGGATGGCTCGGGATCATCCGTAATCTGTAGAATTAACTTAATAGCCTCCAAAAGATCATATCTGAGTCAGAACCTATGGGGTCAGTGTAAGTGCCGTCTTCATCAGACGAGGTATCAGTGACAGCAGTGGATTGTGAGGAGACAAGCGCTCGCTTAGAGGACCCCTTGGACTTAGGCGAGCGATGGTCAGACTTTTTAGTAGTCAGGAACTGGTTCAACTTCTTCAATTGGGCAGATAAATTGTCCGCCCATGGCGGGTTAGCTGCAGGAACCACATATGGTTGTACCGGCATAGAGGGTCCCATAGGGGGTGTTAGTTTATTAACTAGCGTATGTAGAAGCGTGGAAAAAGCGGCCCACGGTGGGTCATTATGTACCTCCGTTGCCACAGTCCCACTGGGGGGCAAGGAGTCCCCAGAACCAGAGCCCACAGCTGCTATATTCTCCTCATAGGGATCTGTGGCTTCAGCAACACCGGCAGTGTGTTCAGCCCCAGAACCGTTACCCTCAGAAGCAGACATGATATAACTTGCGGTATCAGGTAACACAGTACAATTGGCAGCAGCACAATACCTCTTACCCAAACCCCTGCGCAGTGTAGTCAGCACTAGCAGAGATAAAGGAGAGATATAGTGACTAAAATCACAGAGAAAATACGTATTAAAGTATATCTTTGTGAAAATTCTATATCAATATAAAACCTGACGCACCAAGCCCTCTCAGGTTATAGAATATAGGGATAGCAAGTTGAGTGAAAGACACGAAATGGACACCACTCAGCTGTCTAATGCACACACAGATAGTCACAGTTTGTACAATGCAGAGGTTATTACTAACAATAATACTGCACTGGACTAGCTTATATATATATAGCTATATAGTCAATAGATATAACACTACACAGCAAGAACTGGATGTATATCACAGGGTAATTGTACTAGAAAACCCTGACTAAATGCACTCTTTCTTAACTAGCACTGTCTAAAAAGGCAGGTAGAATACTTAAGTGTCATGTAAAGTCACAACACTGACAACCAGGCGGCTTTACACAGGAGGATTTGCCCAAGCAGTACCAAGAACAGTGAAGCGGAGAGATAATGGCGCCCAGACACTGACAGGGAGTGAGGGAGAGACAGATATGCAGCTCCAGGGCGGGAACATTTGTGGGAAATGGCGCCCTAGGGCTGGGGGAGGAGCTTCAGGTCTAAGCCTTATCCCCCTGCTGGAAAAACCACCGGGTACTGAAAATGGTTTAGAGAGAAAACATGACCTGCATCCATGCCCTGGTGATCTAGTGGGATCGCCTGTACTGCTACAGTGTCCACCGCCAGCGCGTGCGGCCCGCCTCCCACTGACCGCACTGGATCGCGATAGAGACTGGGTCCCGCAAGCGGGACCCACTTACCACCTCCCGAAGTGCGGCCACGCGATCCCGGAGAGCCCCGTCGTGTGTGCCTGACGTGAAGAAAACCGGAGCCTCCTGCTGTAGTTACCTGGCAACCAGGGCTCGGGACTGTACAGCGTCGCTGGGGAGAGCTGGAGCTGCAGCAGTGAATGTCTTCTGACATTTACCACCGCTGCTGCCCTTGAAGTCTTCACTTTTTTCTTCAAAAAAAGCTCTTCTTAGGGCTGCCTGGAGCAGCCCCTCTGTTATGTGCCTGCTTACTGCAGCACCAACTACAAAACTGAGCTCCTGTGCAGGGAGGCGGGGTTATAGAGGAGGCGGCGCTGTGCATTCTGGGAACAGTCAAAGGTTTGAGCCTGTTGGTGCCTCAGATCAAGATCCTACTCTACACCCCAATGTCTATCCTTGTGGAGCCCAGTGTACCATGCAGCAGAAATGCTATTGGTGCTATAGCCCTCTATTCATGGTTGAGGCAATAGCCATCCAGACCAAGGCATAGTCAGAGATGCATATGGTCTCAATTTCCAACTGGGCTATAAGTGTTGGCAGAGTATAGCGGAGTGCCTGGTGCAGTGACATCAGTCCATACACTTAATGAACTTAAACAGTAATGCAGGTTTATTCAGTAAACACACAGGTGTCTTGGCTGTATTATTGTAATAGGTAATTGGCCCTTTATATAACACAAGGTAACACAGCAATGGTAGCGATACTTATCAGTCTGTTTGTGTGGCTGTGGTATACTGTATCAGCAGAAGTTGTCTCTGGTGGTAAGGGACGGAGTACTGCACAGCCTTTCACTCTGACTCCCGCTGTGATGAAGGTGCACCGCCCGGCTCTGTGATAGCTCCGGAGGTGCGGTACATGCAGGAAGCACTCTCACTGAGTCCCTCACTGAGCTCCGCTCCCGATCTCAGCTCTACACGCACTCTCTGTCCCCAACATGGAGGATCAGTTTATACAAACACTAAGTTCTGCCTCCGAGAGACACTGGCACAAGGAGACAAACACTAGGGGATGCGACCATAGGATTCTATAGTAGAAGGAGACAGGCACAGAGTGCATCATCTACTAACACTCCCCCTCGCTTAAGACTGTCTCCGTTCATATAATTAAAGAACATGACATTTTAAGTCATTCCTGTAACCAAAAACATAAATGTGAAGCAAAAACAGTAGGAATACATCTACATTAAACATACTCCAGGCCACATTCCTTCAGGAATGCAAGTAACAACTGTGATGACAGTCCTTTTGTCAACATGTCGGCAAAATTTTCTTCACTTGCAACATATTCCACATTGATGAACTTGTTTTCAACAAGTTCACGAATGTAGTGATGTCTTATAGCAATGTGCTTAGACCGTCCATGATGCTTTGTGCTACAAGAAAGATCAATTGCTCCCTTGTTAACAAACCTTATGTTGATGATCTCACTGTGATAAAGAAGACTTTATTCACATAAAGTCTCTTTTATGTGAATTATGTGAACACTTTAATTTGTGCTTTCTGGACTTTGTGCCCTTAGTGATCAAGGCAGAACCCTCAGCTATGGTCTCGACAGGGGGTGGTATTCATGTGACCGGCGGTCGGGTGACCGACAGTCACATGACCTCCTCCAGCATGCCGAGCGCTCACTATCCCGATGGTCGGCATGCCGACCAACAGGGACTATTTCCACTCGTGGGTGTCCACGACACCCATAGAGTGGGAATAGAACCCGTGGTGACCGCAGGTCGCCACCAAGCCCGCAAGGGGCTTGCTGCACTCGCCCCTCCCCGCCGGGATCCCGCCGTCGGTAAGCTGACCGGCGGTCAGGAGACCGCCAGTCAAACGTACTACACCCTTGACAGGAATACGTTCTTGGAACTGCAGCAACTTGGCTCTTGCAATCTCCGTTGTCAGTTTAGTGTTGTTTGACTCTGATGCAACCCCCAAAAAATCTAATTCTGGCATCAGATTCTGTAACATAGCCATTACGACTTCTTCCTTCTCCACCTGTGCCCCCACAGATGCCAACTGCTGAGCTATCAACAATAACTTATGAATATAGTCGTTCATGTCCTTGCAGGCACTTAGTTTCATTCCATATAGCATGCGTCTCAGACTTATCCTTCTCATTAGAGTCTTCATACGCATTTTGCATGTCTGTCCACATGTTCTTAACTGACAGTTTCCCACTGCCTGTTGAATAGACATGCTGTTCCACACCTAAACCTATAGTTTCCAATGGCACTGTCTACGTCATCTGGGTTTGGACCTGCTCCCGGGTCTATTGTGACCTTACGCAACCTTTCCCGCTGAAGCTGCATCTCCATGGCAAACTTCCATGTAGCATAGTTCTCTGAACCTTTCAGCTTAGCAGAGTTCATACTGTGTCCTGTGTTATACATCCTTTCTGCACTTGTGTTATTACTCAAAAACACTCAGGGGTTAATCTTAAGCCACGTGCCACACGGGTCTTGAAAGTGTGACTGGCCCCATAACCTGTTGGCAGAGTATAGCGGAGTGCCTGGTGCAGTGACGTCAGTCCACACACTTAATGAACTTAAACAGTAATGCAGGTTTATTCAGTAAACACACATGTGTCTTTGATGTATTATTGTAATAGGTAATTGGCCCTTTACATAAGACAGGGTAACACAGCAATGATAGCAGTATTTATCAGTCTGTTTATGTGGCTGTGGTATATCAGCAGAAGTTGTCTCCGGTGGTAAGGGATGGAGGACTGCACAGCCGTTCAGTCTTACTCCCGCTGTGAAGAAGGTGCGCCACCTGGCTCTGTGATAGCTCAGGAGGTGCGGTACATGCAGGAAGCACTGTAAGCCTCTCACTGAGCTCTGCTCCCGGTCTCAGCTCTACATACACTCTCGTCCCTAAGAAGGAGGATAAGAGCATACATACACACTAAGCTCCGCCTCCGAGAGACACTGGCACAAGGGGACAAACACTAGGGGATGCGCCCATAGGATTCTATAGTAGAAGGACAGAGGCACAGAGCGCATCATCTACTAACAATAAGTGGGAAGAAAAAATAAGATAGTCAGTTCTAGACAGTGTACCATGGGCAGTCAAGAGGGGTGTGTATTGAGTGACCGACGGTCAGGAGACTGCTGGTCAGCATACCTCCTATGGGATGCCAGCAGCCGAGTGCCGGCTGGGAGGAGGCGAGTGGTTGCCACGGGTTCTATTCCCACTCTATGGGTGTCGTGGACACCCACGAGTGAGAATAATTCCTGATTGTCTGCATGCTGACCGTCGGGATTGTAAGGGAGCAGGATGTAGGGGGAAGTAATGTGACCAGTGGTCTCCTGACCGCCGGTCACATAACTACATCCCGCCGAGAAGTACTGACTGATAGACTCTCAGGGTCGAGCTAATCAGCAAAACATGGTATCTTAGGTGTCTTGAACTATATCCTATTATAATGTTTCTATCTAACAAGGGAGCAAATTTCAAATTGAAGTCTGTACTCACAGGGAAGAGTCATAGAAGACATACAGCTTAGCTCACAGCATTTGAAAATAATAGTAGAAAAATATGAAACAAATGAATAGTAGAATAGTACCTAGGGGACAATATCATCACCAGCATTAGTGTGAAGGGAGGTGGGAAGGTGAGTTTACATACATATAACCAGAGGCGGATTGGCTATAGGGTTTACAGGGAAGATTCCCGGTGGGCCGACGTACCTGTGGAGCCTGTTTTGTTTGAGGACATGTGGTCCTTTTTATAGACATAATCAATAAGATGCAAAATAATTTGCATATATAAAAATGACTTTGCCACTTAGCCTGTGATTGCAGATGATCTAGTGTATGCTCTGTCTGCCTGCTTGGCTGACATATAAGATTGAGTGAATAGTGATTGGTATACGGTTGGTGTAATAAGCAATAAAATACATCTTTCTAAAGAAGTATCATATAATGTGCTCATAATATTTAATTTTATTTCTTTTTAACTTCCCCCTTGATGCTGGACATGCCCACTGTCTGGAAAGTCTTGGGGGGAGGGTGCTGCTGCTACGGCCCATGGCTAGACCTTACACCTCTGGTGCTGCCCATGTGGGGCCACTAGTACAAATTTTTCCAGGGCCGCTTTGTGTTCCCAATCCGCCCCTGCATATAACCATATAGCAGATTCAAAGATAACACAGGAAAAAGATAGGGGGCAGAGTACCAAGAAAATTATATGCTACGTAATACAAACATTGACTTCCAAAGATATAACGTGAATAAATTTGGAGCTGTGATCAGATCAATAGAAAATTTGCTCCCAACAGTCCTCAGCAAATAAAGCATGTTAGAGAAGCATGGTAGGCTATGCAATGAGCAGCAAGGGAAGACATAACATATTAATCTGTCACCATGTCACGGGCAAGGCTACAGAACACCAGCTCCAACACATGGTATCAGGTAGAAAGGACATCATATCATGCACAGCAAGGTAACCGACCGGGGAACCGCTTTTGGTCCATTTATGCTAGGATAATGTTTACAGGCACCCAGTTCTCTGCACTAGCACCTGAGATCACCTGCAATGCAGGTAGCGGCTGTAAAGAGTTGGGTGCTCCTAAACATTGTACTGGCATAAATGGACTGGAAGCGGTTCCCCGGTCAGCCAGTCCGACGCTAAGCATAGCACACCAGGGTGGCAGCGAAACACCACTAAATCAATACCAACAACTTACTGCTCACTTATTTTATTATTTTTAGTAACGCTTGTGGTATATCACCTGATCAAAGACTTTTAGTTTTGCTTATTCAATTTACCATGAATTTTATGGAGAGCTCTAAACCAGTAGTTCCTGTTTTACTGTGTTTTGTGTACAATTATGACCTTCCATGTACTATTAGAGGTGTGCCTGAGAATGAAGCTGATTAATGCTCCCTCCTTCAGTGTGACACAATGTTTTACCAGCAGCAAGCCAATATTATCATTATATGAAATGGACTGTCATGTTACAGAGCAAATACAAATTACACGTGATTACCAGTATAAAGGAGAGATAACATTTGCCCATTTAAACATTTCAGTTAATGATTCATTGTCAAGTTATTCACATACATATATAAAATGTAAAAATTGCATGCTACTGATGTTTATGCAATGTGACACTAATGTAGCAATGTAATGTAACTTGTGTGTGCAGTAATCCTGATTCCTGTACTCTCTATTGGGTTATTTAAAATAAAAAAAAATAGATACAATTAAAATGTACCAATGTAATGTCATAAAATATAGAAATGTCACCTTTATTTTAATTAACACTTTTTTATCAATTTCATATAGATGCAAGATTTGAAATATATTTTGAATTCACAATCACTTTTTCTCATGACTTATTTCTTAAGAACTGTAACAGAATCACAGAAAATAGGACACACGATAGGCAGGTCCATGGTGAAGCAGTGCCTTATAATTGTAACAGACACTGCACTTTAACATATACACACAGAAGCCTGGACAAACAGGCACAGTAATTAGACATGCAGGTGTAAGTAAATGTCCCAGCACTAAAGTGCCAGTGTTCAATCTGCTGCAGCAGAACACAGCCACAATCTGCTGTACTCCCTAGCACAGCTATATCAGAAAGTCTTTGGCTGTAATGAGACTCCGGCCTACTCCATGGCAGCTATTCGGCATCAGTGCACCAGGCAGACGAGGATTTTAAACCCTACCTGTCTTTCAGTGATGACTTACAGCTAGACCTGTGCAACCCAGAAAACCCAGAGTTCCAAATCTCCACAGCTTCTGAAGATTGCACAGGACTTGCTTTAGTCTCCCTTGGAGGGAGCTGATCCCACAGGAACATGGGTAATTCAGGTGGGAGGCAACCCCTCTCACTACACATCCCCCCCCCCCCCTTTCACTTTTCCAAGCTTGGGGAAGCACATATCTTCCTCTGTGACAGCAGACACCACTCAGTCTTCATAAACTGTCTGGAAAAAAAGAGGTCTGTATATCTGTGTTGGTTACCTGGCTGACGCTTCATGACCACCTTCCCAGGCTTATCTTTCTCATACTCCACGATTGTGGTGCGTTCTGCTTCTCATTTTCTGCATACTCTGGGTTGTACTCTTTTTTGCCTGTCTGTGGACAACGTGTCCCTCAAAGAGAGTGGGAGATTCAAGTGGTCTAACCAGGAGTACAGGGTCCATACTAACCTCTTGCCAGGGTTTGAGCCCCTACAGGTTCCAACACTTCATAGGACCCTTGCCAGTGTTCAATCTGCTGCAGCAGAATGCAGCCACAATCTGCTGTACTCCCTAGCACAGCTATATCAGAAAGTCCTTGGCTGTAATGAGACTCCGGGCTACTCCATGGCAGCTATTCGGCATCAGTGCACCAGGCAGATGAGGATTTTAAACCCTACCTGTCTTTCAGTGATGACTTACAGCTAGACCTGTGCAACCCAGAAAACCCAGAGTTCCAAATCTCCACAGCTTCTGAAGATTGCACAGGACTTGCTTTAGTCTCCCTTGGAGGGAGCTGATCCCACAGGAACATGGGTAATTCAGGTGGGAGGCAACCCCTCTCACTACACATCCCCCCCCCCCCCCCTTTCACTTTTCCAAGCTTGGGGAAGCACATATCTTCCTCTGTGACAGCCAGAGCCGGCCCTAACCAATATGATGCCCTAGGCAAGATTTTGGCTGGTGCCCCCTAGCACCACCGCTGGTTCCCCCTAGCACCACCGCTGGTTCCGCCTCTGACCTTCCACCTCTTTCCCAGCACCATCACCCCTCACCCATAGCAGTCCTTATTTTGGTGTTTGTACCCCCTATATTTTAAATAGCAACAGTTCGCACATTTGGCGCACAGCCCAAAAAGGGGGGTGTTTTTGCTGGCAAGGGGCATGGCCACACAATAGTAACCCCAATTCAAATTACGCCACACAGTACTGCAACTTTATTCACATTTGATCATGCGATAGTGTCCATAATTCACATTACATTCACAGTAGTATCACTTTACCTTATAAACGTTACTCCTCACAGTAGAGCCCCTTATTCACATTACATCACACTGAATTGCTCCTTATTCACATTACACCACACCCATTTGCTCTTTATTCACATTAGACGACACAGTAGTGCTCTTTCTATATGCAATGCCACATAGTAGAGCACCTTGTACACATAATGCCATACATTAGTAATGCATTTATACACATAATTCCGCACCGTAATGCCCCTTACACATTTGAGACACATTATTAATGTCCTTATAAACATAATGCGCCTTACACATTATGACAACCTTTATTAATGCCCTTTTACACATATTGTCCACACATATGCCGCACATTATTAATGCCCTTATACACATAATGACACACATTGTGCCCCCTACACATGTCCTGCACATTATTAGTGCCCCTATACACATAATGACACACATAGTGCCCCTTACACATATGTTGCACGTTATTAATGCATTTTTACATGACACACATAATGCTCCTTACACATATTCTGAACACTACTGCACAACCAACCAACTCACATGCACACAGCACTCACACTGCCGCTAACACTGTGCCTCTGCTTGGATACAGATGTGTCCTCATAATTCTTGCCTCAATGCTAACGTTGGGCACCTTTTTTTAATGAAAATGCATCTTATTTGCATTGCTGCGTGGCTAGGATTCACAAGCTGTTTCTGCTGATTAAAATGATATGCAGCATGCCTATATACTGTGTGAGACTGTGGCTGTATCTGCATATGAAATGCTACATACAGAATATAGGCATGCCACATATCATTTTAATCAGCAGAAGCTGCTGATGCCCCTAGGCCTATCAAATGCCCTAGGCAATTGCCTAGTTTGCCTATGCCTATGGCCGGCTCTGGTGACAGCAGACACCACTCAGTCTTCATAAACTGTCTGAAAAAAAGAGGTCTGTATATCTGTGTTGGTTACCTGGCTGACGCTTCATGACCACCTTCCCAGGCTTATCTTTCTCATACTCCACGATTGTGGTGCGTTCTGCTTCTCATTTTCTGCATACTCTGGGTTGTACTCTTTTTTGCCTGTCTGTGGACAACGTGTCCCTCAAAGAGAGTGGGAGATTCAAGTGGTCTAACCAGGAGTACAGGGTCCATACTAACCTCTTGCCAGGGTTTGAGCCCCTACAGGTTCCAGCACTTCATAGGACCCTTGCCAGTGTTCAATCTGCTGCAGCAGAATGCAGCCACAATCTGCTGTACTCCCTAGCACAGCTATATCAGAAAGTCCTTGGCTGTAATGAGACTCCGAGCTACTCCATGGCAGCTATTCGGCATCAGTGCACCAGGCAGATGAGGATTTTAAACCCTACCTGTCTTTCAGTGATGACTTACAGCTAGACCTGTGCAACCCAGAAAACCCAGAGTTCCAAATCTCCACAGCTTCTGAAGATTGCACAAGACTTGCTTTAGTCTCCCTTGGAGGGAGCTGATCCCACAGGAACATGGGTAATTCAGGTGGGAGGCAACCCCTCTCACTACACATCCCCCCCCTTTCACTTTTCCAAGCTTGGGGAAGCACATATCTTCCTCTGTGACAGCAGACACCACTCAGTCTTCATAAACTGTCTGGAAAAAAAGAGGTCTGTATATCTGTGTTGGTTACCTGGCTGACGCTTCATGACCACCTTCCCAGGCTTATCTTTCTCATACTCCACGAATGTGGTGCATTCTGCTTCTCATTTTCTGCATACTCTGGGTTGTACTCTTTTTTGCCTGTCTGTGGACAACGTATCCCTCAAAGAGAGTGGGAGATTCAAGTGGTCTAACCAGGAGTACAGGGTCAATACTAATCTCTTGCCAGGGTTTGAGCCCCTACAGGTTCCAACACTTCATAGGGCCCTTGCCAATGGGCAAACAACTTGCTTTCTTGTGTCGGTACCAACACTAGAACTTTGTCCCTTGGATGAAACTCTACCTGAGCTGATACATCAAAGGCGTATTTCTGATCAAGTTGGGCCTCTATAAGGTTTTCTCGTACAATGAGTCCTATTCTATGCAGCTGTTTATATAATTAGTTTGGTTAGAGGAATAGAGAAACATTCACTTCCTTTATTTTCTGTTTTTCCCAGCCTTCTATTAAAATGTCTAGAATGCCTCTAGGTTGTCTTCCAAAGAGGAGCTCAAAACGGCTGAACCCGGTTGACGATTGGGGTACCTCATGTATGGCAAACATGAGTACTTAATCCCATTCCCATTTATTATCCATGACAGTCCTGTTGAATCTCTCCACCAACCCATCCATCTGTGGATGGTAGACTGAGGAATGGAGATGTACTATTCCCAACTTTTTACATAACTCTGACATCACTTGGGACATAAACTGAGTCCCCTGGTCTGTAAGAACTTCTTTAGGGAATCTGAGGAGAGAAAAGAGGAGCAGCAATTCCTTGGCAATAGTAGTTGTATTGGTGTTCCACAAGGGTATCATTTCTGGAGCACGGGTGGCATAGTCCAAGATTACCAGGACAAGTTGGTTACCCCATTTCGATTTCTCCAGTGGATCTACGATATCCATTGCGATACAGTCAAATGGTACTCCAGTAATAGGCATTGGGACTAGAAGGGCCCTTAAGTGGGATCTCGGGCTGGTCCTCTGGCACATGGGACACCGTTGGCAGAACGTTTTGACTTTGCTCGTGACTCCTGGCCAAAAGAACTGGAGCAGGATACGGTCTAGGGCAGAGATGGCCAAAAGGTAGATCGTGATCTACCGGTAGCTCGCAGAGCATCCATTGGTAGATCACGACAGACTCAACAGAAAATAACTGTAAGGATCCTGCCGCCGTTGCTGCTCTTCACAGTTCCCAGGGATGCAGTGCGCGGGTGACGTAATGATGTCAACCGTGATGTGAGGAGCCTGGGCACTAGTTGGATCCAGTTTGATCCAGCTGGCGGTGGCGAAGACAGGAGAAGCAGCCAACGGGAGGCCATGCAGCGTGAAAGCTGGAGCGTGATTGCGGGGAGAGGGAGTAGTGAAGTTAGGCAGCATGACAACTTGTCAGGCAAGTTATGCAAATGGGGGTTTCTTCACAAGGGGGGGGACGATCTGCAAAGGGGGGATCTGCACAAAGCGTGGTATCTTCACGTGGTAAAGGTTTTTGTTTTTTTTACACAAGAGGGGATCTGCAAAAGGTGGAGGATCTGCACAGGGGATCATTGTACAGGTGGCTATTATGCAGGGGACTGGAATGGGGGCATCTGCAAAGTGGAGGATTTTCACGGAGGAGGGTATTGTACAGGAGGCTATTATGCAGGGGAGTGGAAGGGGGGTATCTCCACAAGGGAGGTATCTGCAAAGGGGAAGATATGGCCAGAGGGGGATATTTGATGTTGTCATTATTAATGCTATTTTTAAATGTGAGCATTATTATTGGTGTTATTTGATGCCAGTAGATCACCAGTAAGTAAGTGAACAAAAAGTAGACCCCAGGTCCCAAAAGTCCAGCCACCCCTGGTCTAGGGTATTTTCTTCTCCGAGATGACCTCCCCAGAGATGGGCATGAGCGGCCCATAACATTAGTGGTATATGTACCCTGGGTACCAATAACTGCTCAACTTTCTTTCCTTGTTCCAGCTTAACTCTACACAGTAGGTCTGACTTGAGGATAAAATATGGAGTGCCTTCCAGAGGGTAAGCCCTTTTATGATGCAATTGACTTCAATGAGATTGGCAATGATATTCTCAAGGGCTGCATCATTTTATTGGACCCTGGCAAAGCTTTGTAGATCTGTAATTTGGCAGCATACCCCAATCTGGAATAGGAGTATCCTTGTCTGATATTTGCTGATCAGAGGTTTCCTCTCCAAAGGGGACTGATTGTTTCATTCCACTCCTCTCCACTTTGTGAGGTAGAACTTTAGAAACTATACTTTGTCTCTGAGGTTTCTTCAAAAGCTCAGCAAGACCTGGGAAATTGCATCCCAATATAGGGCCTAATTCAGATGTGATGGCAACAGCACATTTTTTCTCTAATGGGCAAAACCATTTGCACTGCAGGTTGGGCACATAAAACATGTGCAGAGAGAGTTAGATCTGGGTGGGGTGTGTTCAGTCTGAAATCTAAATTACAGTGTAAAAATAAAGCAGCCAGTATTTACCCTGCACAGAAACAATATAACCCACCCAAATCTAACTCTCTCTGCACATGTTATATCTGCCCTCCCTGCAGTGCACATGGTTTTGTCCATTAGAGAAAGATTTTGCTTTAGCAATCAGGTCTGAATTAGGCCCATGAGCTGGTATGGGAGCTTGGGCCCAGCCATGGTTACTACCTTGTAAGTGTACTCCATTAGGGTGAGACTCACTTGCACACAGGAAAGTTTTCTGTGGATTCATGTGCACAAAGCACCTCAATTAACACTGGCACTTTCTCTACTGGCCTGGGTAGGACATCTTTGGTTAGCTCACTCCCTAAATCTATTATAGCCGGTAGTTCTCGACCACCCAGCAAAACAGGCTCCCACATCAATAGGGGTATGGAGTCCAGGGGTACCACAGTACAGAAAGCTGGATACATAACACCTGTGTTGGCCACACCACACTCCATAGGCTCTGATTTTTTTGGACAGGCCTGCCTTACGTGACTTGGCTCTCCACACTCATAGCAGACGACAACGGGGTCTCCATTGGGGTCGCTGCGAACAGTAGGCCACAGGCCAGTGGGGTGCCAACTTAACAAGATGCACATTCCCTGGTCTCTTTTCCGCCATTTTTGCTATATTTCCTGCGGTTTCATACCGCTCCAACACTATAGTTAGCTCCTCCAGGTTCTGAGGATCAGTGTGTACCACCCAGTGCTGCATACTTCGACCTAGGGTCCTTATGCACTGGTCGACAGCTACTGACTACACAATCTGTGCGGCAGTGCGGATCTCCATCTGGAGCCAACTTCAGCCCTGTCTGGCAAGCTTTGCAAGTTGCTTCTTAATTGGGACCGCTGGTAGTAGGGCCCACTTGTGGAAGCGCTGCGCCTTCCCAACTGGAGTGAGTCCTGACCGGGCCAGAATGGCACTTTTGACCAGGTCATACTTCTCTGCATCAGTGGAGGACAAACCAGCATATGCTTTTTGTGCCTCACCAGTGAGATAAGGAGCAAGTTTATCTGCCCAAGAAGCGACTGGCCACTTTAAACATTGTGCCACCCTCTCAAATATAAGTAAATACAGTATGCATCTGGGTCATCTGAGGCACACATTCTCTTTAAGTGCCCTGCAGCGGTCACTCCCACTGACTGGGTAACCAGCTGTAACATTTGTTCCTCTGAGAGGCTAACAAATTTGCCATGGTGTGAAATACCATTGTCAAAGTCAGAAAAATATCTCTATGCACACTACCATATTTGCACCTCACACAGGTCCGTGCTGCGCATGCGTACGCTCTCCCGTACGTGCGCATACTCACAGTCGCGGGCACCCGCAGGCGCACGGTATGCGTATTTACGGTAGAGTTTATGTGATCGTAGCGTGCGACTCAATCATTACATATTTTCACTATATAATGTATTTTGTAGATCATGGTCCCTTTGATAGATTCTGAAAGTTTGGTTAATATAGAATGTTCATGAACAGAGAAATCCCTCTTTGTTTGATACGAAGGGTCAGACAGGAGTAATACAGTGGTGTTTAGTATCCATCGGAAGAATATTTAATTAGAAATATTCCGGTGTTGGTTTGAAGCAGATCAATCGCTCGTGCGAATAGTTATGGACATAAGAAGTTTATGAACATTTACTTTATTTGCACTTTATTACCCATGCGGCGGGAAACCCAGTTTCCCTCCCACCTGAGCTGTTGGAAATAGTCACAGCCCACCTGTATGAATCAACCTATGACCTTTTGTTATGATGCAAGGCCGAATTCCTGTGTCCAATGAACAATGAGATTGTAGGGACCATTGAATTGCATTGTGTGTGGGGCATAAATAGAAAGGCCGATCACATCCAGCTCTTACTCTTCAACGGTTATCATTGCTGAAAATCGGGAGCTGGATGTCCAGAGGCGCATGCGATTGTTTCCTTTGTGCGTAAGTTTTTCTCCGTAATCATACTGTTTCTCTCTTGTTATTATGGGCCATATCTCTCTCTCTCTTCTCTTTCTCTCATTTTTCTCTTAAACTTAATTGTATTGTATTTACTGTGTAGTTACCTGGTTAGTTAGTCTATGTTATATTGTAGTGTATGATTTGTATTTGTATTAATTCTTTTGCAAGTATATCATTCAAATATATATATTAGGCGTTGGACCCTAAGCCCAGGTATCAGTGTATTTCTTATAGAGTTAAGTATTCTCAGAGCGTCGGTGACGCTCAAACTGCTTTTAAGCTAGTAAGGTTATACTGTGTTGCATTTACACCATATCACTACACAAAGGGTTTACTGCATAATACACTGTTTATGGTTTAGATATAAAGGTTTTACATTGTGAGCGTATGCGCCGCTGGTGATCTCCTCGTGGTCTCGAGCGGTCGCATCGCTATAGCGAATCATTACGGTAGTCGGCAGCCAATAGCGTGCCTGCCAGTGATCTCTTGGCCGTGAGCGAACGTAACGCTTGAGCGTCTCGACCACGGCTAAGCGATCATTACGCAACGTGCGTACCCTTGCGGTACTTCATACGTAGTTAGCGTACAGTGTTCTTAGACCTCATAAAGGGTATTATATACGATAAATATTTAGTTTTATCAATTGCGGGCTCGTCCTGTCCTTCACATATCTGCACTAGGTAATTTCAGCAGACATTATCCAGCCGCAAAGGGCGGGAGATCATATTCCTCGTAGTGCTGTTTGGATAAGCGTCTGCTTCTCTTAGTAAAGGGTGCTGAAGGAATCCGGGAACCGGAGGTAAGAACAAAACAATAGTGTCTTTTTAAAACTGTTTATTTTTCTGTCTTGCGTACACACGCACGCACACATATATATCTGCATTTCTTTTTCATTTGTGTATTTTCGTATATCACTCTTCTGTTTGCCAGTTTTATAGTTGATAAACGTGCTAAGAAAGATTTGTCACTATTTTATAGTTTAAGAGTAAAGGTAATATAGTTAAAGTATAGACAAACACACAGTTTTGCCTGGGAGATAAGGCGAAGTCAGTGTGGTGCGTGGTAGATGATAAAGGATCATCTACATTGATAAACGTATAAATTGTGTTACGGTGGATCTTTGCTTTGCGTACACGTGTCTCTAACAAAAGACTGAGACTTGCGTACGCAATCCAAGGGCCGACGCACGCAGCGTATATTACGCAACGGAGCGTACGGGTACGCCCACGTAACTCAAATCACAAGTTTTTTTCTCTCCTCTCAACGCGATAAGTAGCGCCACGCGGTAAATAATGCCAGGCGATAAATCGCGCAAATCTATTTTTTTTTAAATTCGAAATTTAAATTAATAGATCCTTCTCCTAATTTGTAACACATCTGGTCTAAAGAGAAATTTCTGCGCAGAAATAGAAATAGAAACAAAAGTGTACATGTGGTGAGTGAGTGTGTTGTATACAATTTTACAGGTTGAACCACAAGAAAAGTCGAGTTCTCGTGAGGTACATGCGTGTAAGTGACGTACATGGTGGCTAGGGAGGCATCCCTGGTTAAATATACAATTTGAGCATTAGAGTGTAGCAGACCAGGAGGTCATACTGTAACAGACCAGGAGGTCATAGCAGACCAACAGGTTCAGGTACAGCAGACAAGGAAGTCCGCTATACAGTCCACAGGCACAACACCAAGAAAGGGTTGGTGCAACACCCATATAGGCCATACAAGCTCTTGCTGAAGGAATTCGCAGCCGCAATTTTCGATTCCACTGGTCGCCCCGTACATAAGATTAGTTGCTTATGTGCTGAACGACTGTACCACACGTAATTGTGTACATTAGTAAACCTGACCGGTACTATTTGTGTACGAAGGTCATAAACGCTATTTGTACATTCTAACGTGATTTGTGTAATTTTTTTTATTTTAAGGGAAGTTCGCTGCTCACTCAGGAACTATCCAGCAACCAATAGTTACTGGAAAGAGTAAGTGTTCTTCGGATCACCCTCACAGGTTCCAGTAAATAGAGGTTCAGGTCGCAGGGGCCCTAGGTCGAGTACGCCAGCACCATATCGGTGTGATCAGGTCGTATTGGTCGGCGTGGGCGAGTGAGTGGGGTACTCGGTAAACCGCCACCGTCAGCCTATTTTTGGACATTTGGTTTGCGTAAGGGTTGGTTGAATAAAGCAACACCTTCGAACTATGGGGGCCACTTGTTCAGGTAGGGGGCTATCAACCTCGGTTCGGGTTGATTCAGTGAACCGACCAATTGGGTCGGCAAGGTATGTAATGTGTGAGAAATACGGAAGTCACACAGAAGCTTTATGTGATGAATGGGAGAGAATGACAGTACATGACGGGGAGAAATTCCCAAGAGTAGGTAGCTTCAGCTCAGAAGTGTTAACGAATTTAAGGAGAAGGATATGTCTCATTAAATCAGCAAAGAGACGAATCAAGCATTATGATTATTTGCAGTTGTGGCAACAGGAGGGTGACATACAGAGAGGATTGGCTCAGGCGGCGGGATCTGGCTCAATCAGAAAACTGATAGCCACGGCCCCACCGCCACCATATATATCGGGAGAGAAATTGGTTGCGGAGAATGACGCACTAAGGTGTAAAACACAAACACTTAGCAACTGTGTAAATGTTAAAGATAATGTTAACCAATTAACCAATGCAAGTATTAACCCGTGCAAGTTGTACCCTGTTTTGAACTTTCCTCAGGAGTGTGATCAAGAAGACGAATCGGCAACAATTTCAGCGCTCTCTCTAGCAGCCACCATAGCAGAGACCACAGTAGGCACAGCTCCACCCACGAGATTAGTAACAAGGGCCCCTAGCGGAGGGATAGGTGAGGTCGTATCTACAGGTAAGTACGGCACCATACACTATGCTGAAGCCATTTCACCACAGGCTGTAGAACCCACACAGAGTGATGTTGTTAGAGTTACTCCTGTTAGGGTAATAGCTGTTCCAAATGGGAAAACTGACACATCAGGAGTCACCCCTGTGAGGAACATTGCCATGTATAGCCCATTTTCCAGAATGGAATTAAGGACCATAGTGTCTGAATTCCCTGACCCTAGAAAAGACTTAGTTGCCAGTCAAAAATACATCAGAGACTTAGGTAACACTGTAGAGCCCAACAATAAAGACTGGCAGATATTGCTGAGAGCATGTTTACCCTCCAATGTTGACGCAACTCAATTTTTAGCTGATTGCGGATTAGATCAGGATGTACCTCTTACAGATGTGTACAACAAAGATAATGTAAAAAGAATAAACTTACAGTTAAAAGAGTATTTCCCAGCGGTAGTCAGATGGAACAAGATATTCTCCATTAAACAGAAGGAGTCAGAGACAGCTGCAGAGTATTTTCACAGAGCATTATCAGAAATGGCAAAATACACAGGCATAGAGGACATTAAAACAAACATAAACCATCGAGAAGTAGCAGTATCGGTACTGATGGATGGTTTAAAAGAATCATTAAAGACTAGGGTACAGACCACACAACCATGTTGGCGAGGTCTGTCTGTGGCTACTTTGAGAGAGGCTGCTATTGATCACGATAGGAACATCACCAGACACAGGGAACAACAAAGTGATAAGTTAATGGCAGTAAGTATACAGGCCCTGACCACAAAACAGCCTGTGTTAACATCACCAAACCCTGTGGGTAAGTCAAATGTGGTAACATGTTATTTTTGTCACAGACAGGGACACTTTGCACGAGACTGTAGATCGAGAAATGTACAAAAATCTTATCAACCCCCTAGACAACGACACGACACACGACATTGGGAGCAAGGTCCGCAGAAACGGAGTTATGAGCCACATGCAGGGGAAACAAAAAGATACCCCCCAAACAGAGATTGGCAAACCTCTGGTAGTTCCCAGCTAACTCCCTCACAAGTAGTTGCTGCCAGCGGGATTCAGGGAGGTCACCATACCCAATAGGGGTGTGGCCATACCTGTAATCTGCAGCCAGTAAAATTGATTGCAAGTCTTGGAAGTGAACCAGAAATTGCAATCAATGTAGCTGGTAAATCATTAAACTTTCTTGTAGACACAGGGGCGGCCAAATCAGTGATAAATTCGACAGTGGGCATGAGAACCACTGGTAAGACAATTCCAGCCATAGGGGTAACGGGAGTAGTCCAACACTACCCTGTTAGCAAACCAGCCGAGATTACAGTAGGGCCGTTACATACCAAGCATTCCTTTTTGCTGGCTGCATCGGCACCGACCAATCTCCTGGGAAGAGACTTACTGTGTAAAATGGGGTGCGTCATTTATTGTACTCCTGAAGGTGTATTCTTGGACATACCTGAGAATCACGCTCAGGAAGTACGAGACATGTTAGACTCCCCGTCAAAATTAATGTCACATACCATTATGACAAATAGGACTCCCTCCCAAGTAGAAGAAATGACATCTCAGATACCAGAGTCACTTTGGACAAAAGATGGACAGGACACTGGATTAATGGCAAACGTAGCTCCGGTAGTTGTACAAGTAAAAGATGGTAGGATAGCTCCAAAAATCCCACAGTACCCTCTGAAGCCAGAGGTGGAGTTAGGAGTTTATCCCGTAATAGAGCGCTTGCTACAACAGGGCATTCTGGTAAGAACGTCCAGCACTGCTAATAGTCCCATCTTCCCTGTGAAAAAGAGTGGGGGGAGGGGTTACAGGCTAGTGCAGGATCTAAGGGGGATTAACAAAATAGTTGAGAGTCAGTTCCCCGTAGTGCCAAATCCAGCTGTCATCCTAATGCAAATCCCTCCCACTGCGAAATTTTTCACTGTTATTGACCTCTGCTCCGCTTTCTTTTCGGTACCTCTGCACCCTGACAGTCAATATTTGTTTGCATTTACATACAGAGGAGTCCAATACACATGGACTCGATTACCACAAGGATTCATAGATAGTCCAAGTATATTTTCTCAGGCTTTGCATGATTGTTTACAGTCTTTCCAACCAGTGAGTGGATCAGTATTAATACAGTACGTGGATGATCTACTACTGTGTTCTGATTCATTGGAAGCATCCCTGAAGGATACGAAACAGCTCCTGTTTCATCTTTCAGACACAGAACACAAGGTTTCCAAAGACAAGTTGCAATTATGCCAAACTAAGGTAAAATATTTGGGACACTGTTTAACACAAGGACTGAGACACCTGACCGCTGATAGAATTCAAGCAATTAGAGACATGACTCTGCCACAAACCCAGCAACAGATCAGAACATTTATAGGAATGTGTGGGTATTGCCGTAACTGGATCCCAGGGTTTTCCATCCTAGCGTTACCTTTGCAGGAGATGGTCTCCTCAAACAAACCTGATCGGATTTCGCATACAGACGAGTCTGAGGCAGCATTTGAGAGACTTAAACAGTGCCTAACGCAGGCACCAGCATTAGGTATGCCGGACTATGGGAAACCCTTTGAACTATACGGAACAGAAAGTGCTGGTTGCGCGGCAGGCGTACTAACCCAAAAGCACGGTGATGCCAGCAGGCCAGTAGCATATTACAGCGCTCAGCTAGACACGGTAGCGCGATCCCTCCCCACATGCTTGCGAAGCGTTGCTGCGATAGCATTGCTAGTAACGAAAAGCGAAGACGTCGTGCTAGGTCACAACCTCACAATTCATACACCACATGCAGTGTCAGCCTTGTTAAATTCTGCCCAAACCAGGCACGTCTCATCAGCGCGGTTTACAAGATGGGAATTGGCACTAATGGCCCCCGTAAACATCACCATAAGGAGATGCAGTGCATTAAATCCTGCAACATATCTCCCAGGTGCGTCTGGACAGACCCAAAGGGTGGAGGATGAGAGTACTGGGGAAGGAGGATTTAATACAAAGGAAGACACTCATGATTGTATGGAATATTTGACCCAAAATTTTACCGCAAGGCCTGACATCAGTGACAACCCACTGGAAGATGCAGAACTTACGTTCTACACGGACGGTAGTTGTCATAGACAGTCAGACTCGGGAGACTTGTGTACTGGATACGCAGTCGTAGATGACCAAGGCACCATAGAAGCGGAACCGCTAGGCCCACCTCACTCAGCCCAGGTTGCTGAACTGGTCGCCCTAACCAGAGCATGTGAATTGGCTAAGGGCAAATCAGCCAATATCTACACCGATTCTAGATACGCATTCGGGGTAGTCCATGATTTCGGAGCCCTATGGCGCCTCAGAAATTTCATGACGGCAGCTGGTACACCGGTAGCGCATGCAGCTCACATAAAAAGGCTTCTAACAGCGATACAGGAACCCGACAGAGTGGCTGTTATCAAATGTAAAGCACATACATATAGCCAAGACCCAGTATCGCTTGGTAACAGCCGAGCAGACGAAGCGGCTAAATTAGCAGCTGCTACCCCCAGACAGGCAGACACCACACAACTGATGGTATTTAATACCATCAACACACAGAAGTTGTGTGAGATGCAAAATTTGTGTTCCACACAGGAAAAGGCAGTCTGGAAGGCAAAGGGATATGGCCAGGAGTCCTCAGGACTCTGGACGGATGGACATGGTAAACCAGTGGCCCCCAGAGCATATCTTCCATGTTTGGCTGAAGCAGCTCACGGGCTGACTCATCTAGGCAAGGAAGGGATGTGCAAGTTGGTAAGAGCATATTGGTGCGCCCCAGGATTCTCCTCTCATGCGAGTAAAAGAGCCATGTCATGCCTTACCTGTTTGAGAAAGAATATTGGAAAGGCAATACCTACAGAACCATCCCATATCCCACCTGCCGGTGGCCCTTTCCAGGTAATACAGATTGACTTCATTCAATTACCCCCTTGTCGAAATTTGAAATATGTACTTGTTTGTATAGATGTTTTCTCAAATTGGGTCGAAGCATTTCCGGCGGCCACAAATACCGCTATGTTTACTGCTAAGAAAATTGTGCAGGAATTTGTATGTAGATATGGTATCCCCAGAATTATCGAAAGTGATAGGGGTACCCATTTTACAGGTGATGTCTTTCAAGGAATGTGTAAATTGATGGGAATTGATAGCAAGCTGCATACTCCATACCGTCCACAGGCGAGTGCGAAAGTGGAAAGAGTGAACAGCACTATTAAAAATAAACTGAGTAAAGTGATGGCAGAGACAGGATTGACATGGCCAGAAGCTTTACCCATTGTACTGTACAGCATCAGAACCACTCCCAGGTCCCCTCTTAATCTGTCTCCCTTTGAAATCTTGTTTGGTCGACAACCGCATGTCATGATTAACCCTCAGGATGATTTGAAGTGTAACAATGAAGTGACTGTAAAATACTTGATTAACATGAGTAAACAGTTAAGGAATCAAAATGATAATCTGAAGTTAGTGATTCCTGATTTACCAGATAGTAATTGTCATGACATTGAACCTGGGGATTATGTAATGATACGGAATTTTCTACGCTCAGGTTGCCTTATTGACAGATGGGAAGGACCATACCAGGTCTTATTGACTAGCACTACAGCATTGAAGGTTGCTGAGAGAGAGACTTGGGTTCATTCGTCCCACTGTAAGAAGGTCGTTGATCCAGAGAAGTCCTGTGATAAGGAACAGACGGTAGAGGTTGTATCACTAGAGTGTCTGTTCCAGGAGGACTAAGGCGGCACCTGAGCATCGAGAACCACAAGATCAAAAGCAGTTGTCGATCCCCTGTTCCCTTTTATTGTTTTTCTCCAACTCCCCATCCCCTCTCCCTCAAATTATTTTTTTTCTCCCCCTTCTCATTCTTCTCCGTTTCCTCCTACAAGATGGACTTGCCCCAAGAGACTGTGATCCGGATTTTCCTGTTGACCATGATGTTGACCAGAGCAGTCTGTTCCGGCGAGAGTACCATGGAGGTCGAGAGAGGTTCTGGAATGGGTTCTGATGATAAAGATGGAGGCGTAGTTTTCCGAGAACAACATAATCAACAAGCAAAGGCGAGTATCAGAAAACGATCCGATAGCATTGACCATAGAAGGAATTGTGAAGGATTGTTAGCTGAAAAAAACTGTATCTGTCGGCTCTGTAACAATGTCATTGAGGATGGGTGCATAAAGAAATGCCAATCCAGTTTTAATATCCATATGGACCGGCATCCATTGAGTGACTATCACTCCTTAGTGGGTAGTGTGTTAAATAAAACAGATTGTTGGGTATGCTCTCAAGTACCTCAAGGTCATAGCAAATCAGGGCTAGTACCATTTCCTTTAACGATAGGGGAGGTACTTGAGTTAAGTGGTGGGAGACCGGTGGACAGAAGGTTTAATATCTCCAGTCCTCCTAGTTTGAAGCTCCACCAATACCATGTGGATAGGTCCCTATTGTGTTTCAACATCTCCAATCCCCGAAAGCCGGGAAATTGGGAAGTGTCATAGAGTAACCAAACCATGACCTTTTCGCATAGAGCAGATAGAATGCCTACAGATACAGAGCTTGTACGCCACATAGCCAGTAGAGGAAAATCTTTCCGGTATAGGTATACCTTAGGAAATAGGATTACTAGAGTTGGAGAGGTATCACCAGGATACTGTGCACATATCGTACAACCTGATACGTGTACTAAGCAGATGGAAGAATTAGGGTTAGGAGATTTCACATGGAAGGTGTGTAATATGGTTATGTCCTACTCCGTCCCATATGTTCTCCCCGATGATGCATATTTCATATGCGGGAGAAAGGCGTACAAGTGGCTTGCCCCAAACTCTGAAGGATTGTGTTATATTGGAAAAGTACTGCCTGAAGTAATGACTGTATCACATGACAAAATGAAAGACATACACCGTGGTGCCCAAGCTCCTTATACTCACACCCATTACGAGCACGTTGTTAAAAGGCACCTGATAGAGAAGACAGAGCATCCGGCCTCTGATCTGATAAGTGAATCCACCGGGATTCAATTCTTAATCGCGTTAGATTTCACCCGCACCGCTAGAGGAGTGCTGAATTATAAATACATATCGGCGCTCGCAAATTTGTTAGATAATATCACTGAAATGTATGATGACACGTTTAGGTATACTGGAAGGGAACTTCAAGCTTACAAAACAGAACTGGTACAGCATAGGATGGTTCTCAATTACCTCACAGCAGTGACAGGCGGATATTGTGTCACACTGGCAACACAATACGGCGTGAAATGTTGCACATATATTACGAATAGCACCGAGGACCCGGTCGAGGTCATAGACCAAAAGATGGATGATATTCTCCAATTGAAGTGGGAATTTCGCAGGAGACACAATCTCACTCTTGCTGCTGTAGGTAATGAGCTGACTGGTTGGGTGTCATGGTTGAACCCGCGAAATTGGTTTTCTGGTTTAGGAGACTGGGCTCAAGGAGTCATAATGGATGTTGGGAAGTTTCTCCTATGTATCTTAGGTGTTATCATAACGATTGGATTGATATTTAGATGCGGTCAGGCTTTAATGAAGTGCAAACACCGTACAAGGGTAATGAGTTTAAGGAGTGAGGAAACTGTAATTCCAATGGACTTGATTTACGACCCAAATGTAGAAACAATGATGTGATGAAAATGCGATTTCTACGGTCCGTTTCTTTCACCTGTTTTTCCGTTTTCTCCAAGGTAACAAGACCCACTTGGACAAGGAATTTGATAAGCCGATATACAGACAACAGAGGGATTAAAGAAGAAGTTTTGACAACCTGATACACAGATTTTTGATGAACTATGCCATGGATCCCCAGTTTCCCTAGAAATTTTAAAATTACGCTAGCCCAACACTTTTGTAAATCTATGGACATTGACAGCTTTGCTCGCACCTTATGAGCAAAAGCACAAAGAAGACTGCATTCAACAGACACCAAACAAGACCTCAATCGACGAATGTACATTTACCTGACATAGAATACCACCGCATTTACCGTAATTATGTCTTTTCTTCATTTCTACAACCCTCAGGTAATGACACACATAGTCGATAGGGAACACAGGCACAGATATCAGCAATCACATATCTCCCCCATTCATGTATCATCAACTAAAATGTGCTCCCCCATTTTGTTACAACCAAAGCCGAAAAGAGCTCGGTAAAGTTTGACAGCCCATCCACAGACCCGTACCACGGGATAAGAAGGAATTCAAATGTATACTTCGCAATACCTCGAAGCTTGATTTAAAACACGTACGGCACGATGATACATGACCCCCAAGCACGGATTCATACACACATGCTTCTGCTATCTCACTAGGTCATACCCTTTTCCTACCATCTCCTCTCCTCCCTTACCCAACCATGTAAATGTATTAACCCCTAACATGTATTTTTCTCTTTTTGAAATGTTTTCAGGAAGTGGCAGTTATTGTTGACTGCCAAAGGGTGGACTGTCAAAGTCAGAAAAATATCTCTATGCACACTACCATATTTGCACCTCACACAGGTCCGTGCTGCGCATGCGTACGCTCTCCCGTACGTGCGCATACTCACAGTCGCGGGCACCCGCAGGCGCACGGTATGCGTATTTACGGTAGAGTTTATGTGATCGTAGCGTGCGACTCAATCATTACATATTTTCACTATATAATGTATTTTGTAGATCATGGTCCCTTTGATAGATTCTGAAAGTTTGGTTAATATAGAATGTTCATGAACAGAGAAATCCCTCTTTGTTTGATACGAAGGGTCAGACAGGAGTAATACAGTGGTGTTTAGTATCCATCGGAAGAATATTTAATTAGAAATATTCCGGTGTTGGTTTGAAGCAGATCAATCGCTCGTGCGAATAGTTATGGACATAAGAAGTTTATGAACATTTACTTTATTTGCACTTTATTACCCATGCGGCGGGAAACCCAGTTTCCCTCCCACCTGAGCTGTTGGAAATAGTCACAGCCCACCTGTATGAATCAACCTATGACCTTTTGTTATGATGCAAGGCCGAATTCCTGTGTCCAATGAACAATGAGATTGTAGGGACCATTGAATTGCATTGTGTGTGGGGCATAAATAGAAAGGCCGATCACATCCAGCTCTTACTCTTCAACGGTTATCATTGCTGAAAATCGGGAGCTGGATGTCCAGAGGCGCATGCAATTGTTTCCTTTGTGCGTAAGTTTTTCTCCGTAATCATACTGTTTCTCTCTTGTTATTATGGGCCATATCTCTCTCTCTCTTCTCTTTCTCTCATTTTTCTCTTAAACTTAATTGTATTGTATTTACTGTGTAGTTACCTGGTTAGTTAGTCTATGTTATATTGTAGTGTATGATTTGTATTTGTATTAATTCTTTTGCAAGTATATCATTCAAATATATATATTAGGCGTTGGACCCTAAGCCCAGGTATCAGTGTATTTCTTATAGAGTTAAGTATTCTCAGAGCGTCGGTGACGCTCAAACTGCTTTTAAGCTAGTAAGGTTATACTGTGTTGCATTTACACCATATCACTACACAAAGGGTTTACTGCATAATACACTGTTTATGGTTTAGATATAAAGGTTTTACATTGTGAGCGTATGCGCCGCTAGTGATCTCCTCGTGGTCTCGAGCGGTCGCATCGCTATAGCGAATCATTACGGTAGTCGGCAGCCAATAGCGTGCCTGCCAGTGATCTCTTGGCCGTGAGCGAACGTAACGCTTGAGCGTCTCGACCACGGCTAAGCGATCGTTACGCAACGTGCGTACCCTTGCGGTACTTCATACGTAGTTAGCGTACAGTGTTCTTAGACCTCATAAAGGGTATTATATACGATAAATATTTAGTTTTATCACCATTGTAACCTCTGGAGGTTTATGCAAGGGTTTAGGTGCTTTCAAATAAGGGCAATGAGAAGCCAGTGTTTTCCAACAACAAATATATAGGTGTGTAGAAAACTTTTATCACTTCCCATACAAACACTATACCCTCTTCCAGCAATGCAACAGTTAACAAGGTTCAGCATAGCACATCTCAAGAACCATGGGGGTAATTCTGAGTTGATCGCAGCAGCAAGTTTGTTAGCAATTGGGCAAAACCACGTGCACTGCAGGGGAGGCAGATATAACATTTGCAGAGACAGTTAGATTTGGGTGGGTTATATTGTTTCTGTGCAGGGTAAATACTGGCTGCTTTATTTTTACACTGCAATTTAGATTTCAGTTTGAACACACCCCACCCAAATCTAATACCCCTTTTCCACTAGCTGTTTTTACCCGTGTTTTTGCACGGGGGCGCGCATCGACACGGGTTTTTAGTAGAGATGAGCGCCTGAAATTTTTCGGGTTTTGTGTTTTGGTTTTGGGTTCGGTTCCGCGGCCGTGTTTTGGGTTCGAACGCGTTTTGGCAAAACCTCACCGAATTTTTTTTGTCGGATTCGGGTGTGTTTTGGATTCGGGTGTTTTTTTCAAAAAACACTAAAAAACAGCTTAAATCATAGAATTTGGGGGTCATTTTGATCCCAAAGTATTATTAACCTCAAAAACCATAATTTACACTCATTTTCAGTCTATTCTGAATACCTCACACCTCACAATATTATTTTTAGTCCTAAAATTTGCACCGAGGTCGCTGTGTGAGTAAGATAAGCGACCCTAGTGGCCGACACAAACACCGGGCCCATCTAGGAGTGGCACTGCAGTGTCACGCAGGATGTCCCTTCCAAAAAACCCTCCCCAAACAGCACATGACGCAAAGAAAAAAAGAGGCGCAATGAGGTAGCTGTGTGAGTAAGATTAGCGACCCTAGTGGCCGACACAAACACCGGGCCCATCTAGGAGTGGCACTGCAGTGTCACGCAGGATGTCCCTTCCAAAAAACCCTCCCCAAACAGCACATGACGCAAAGAAAAAAAGAGGCGCAATGAGGTAGCTGACTGTGTGAGTAAGATTAGCGACCCTAGTGGCCGACACAAACACCGGGCCCATCTAGGAGTGGCACTGCAGTGTCACGCAGGATGTCCCTTCCAAAAAACCCTCCCCAATCAGCACATGATGCAAAGAAAAAGAAAAGAAAAAAGAGGTGCAAGATGGAATTGTCCTTGGGCCCTCCCACCCACCCTTATGTTGTATAAACAAAACAGGACATGCACACTTTAACCAACCCATCATTTCAGTGACAGGGTCTGCCACACGACTGTGACTGATATGATGGGTTGGTTTGGACCCCCCCCAAAAAAGAAGCAATTAATCTCTCCTTGCACAAACTGGCTCTACAGAGGCAAGATGTCCACCTCATCTTCACCCTCCGATATATCACCGTGTACATCCCCCTCCTCACAGATTATCAATTCGTCCCCACTGGAATCCACCATCTCAGCTCCCTGTGTACTTTGTGGAGGCAATTGCTGCTGGTCAATGTCTCCGCGGAGGAATTGATTATAATTCATTTTAATGAACATCATCTTCTCCACATTTTCTGGATGTAACCTCGTACGCCGATTGCTGACAAGGTGAGCGGCGGCACTAAACACTCTTTCGGAGTACACACTTGTGGGAGGGCAACTTAGGTAGAATAAAGCCAGTTTGTGCAAGGGCCTCCAAATTGCCTCTTTTTCCTGCCAGTATAAGTACGGACTGTGTGACGTGCCTACTTGGATGCGGTCACTCATATAATCCTCCACCATTCTATCAATGTTGAGAGAATCATATGCAGTGACAGTAGACGACATGTCCGTAATCGTTGTCAGGTCCTTCAGTCCGGACCAGATGTCAGCATCAGCAGTCGCTCCAGACTGCCCTGCATCACCGCCAGCGGGTGGGCTCGGAATTCTGAGCCTTTTCCTCGCACCCCCAGTTGCGGGAGAATGTGAAGGAGGAGATGTTGACAGGTCGCGTTCCGCTTGACTTGACAATTTTGTCACCAGCAGGTCTTTCAACCCCAGCAGACCTGTGTCTGCCGGAAAGAGAGATCCAAGGTAGGCTTTAAATCTAGGATCGAGCACGGTGGCCAAAATGTAGTGCTCTGATTTCAACAGATTGACCACCCGTGAATCCTTGTTAAGCGAATTAAGGCTGCATCCACAAGTCCCACATGCCTAGCGGAATCGCTCCCTTTTAGCTCCTTCTTCAATGCCTCCAGCTTCTTCTGCAAAAGCCTGATGAGGGGAATGACCTGACTCAGGCTGGCAGTGTCTGAACTGACTTCACGTGTGGCAAGTTCAAAGGGCATCAGAACCTTGCACAACGTTGAAATCATTCTCCACTGCACTTGAGACAGGTGCATTCCACCTACTATATCGTGCTCAATTGTATAGGCTTGAATGGCCTTTTGCTGCTCCTCCAACCTCTGAAGCATATAGAGGGTTGAATTCCACCTCGTTACCACTTCTTGCTTCAGATGATGGCAGGGCAGGTTCAGTAGTTTTTGGTGGTGCTCCAGTCTTCTGTACGTGGTGCCTGTACGCCGAAAGTGTCCCGCAATTTTTCTGGCCACCGACAGCATCTCTTGCACGCCCCTGTCGTTTTTTAAAAAATTCTGCACCACCAAATTCAAGGTATGTGCAAAACATGGGACGTGCTGGAATTTGCCCATATTTAATGCACACACAATATTGCTGGCGTTGTCCGATGCCACAAATCCACAGGAGAGTCCAATTGGGGTAAGCCATTCCGCGATGATCTTCCTCAGTTGCCGTAAGAGGTTTTCAGCTGTGTGCGTATTCTGGAAAGCGGTGATACAAAGCGTAGCCTGCCTAGGAAAGAGTTGGCGTTTGCGAGATGCTGCTACTGGTGCCGCCGCTGCTGTTCTTGCGGCGGGAGTCCATACATCTACCCAGTGGGCTGTCACAGTCATATAGTCCTGACCCTGCCCTGCTCCACTTGTCCACATGTCCGTGGTTAAGTGGACATTGGGTACAACTGCATTTTTTAGGACACTGGTGAGTCTTTTTCTGACGTCCGTGTACATTCTCGGTATCGCCTGCCTAGAGAAGTGGAACCTAGATGGTATTTGGTAACGGGGGCACACTGCCTCAATAAATTGTCTAGTTCCCTGTGAACTAACGGCGGATACCGGACGCACGTCTAACACCAACATAGTTGTCAAGGACTCAGTTATCCGCTTTGCAGTAGGATGACTGCTGTGATATTTCATCTTCCTCGCAAAGGACTGTTGAACAGTCAATTGCTTACTGGAAGTAGTACAAGTGGGCTTACGACTTCCCCTCTGGGATGACCATCGACTCCCAGCGGCAACAACAGCAGCGCCAGCAGCAGTAGGCGTTACACGCAAGGATGCATCGGAGGAATCCCAGGCAGGAGAGGACTCGTCAGAATTGCCAGTGACATGGCCTGCAGGACTATTGGCATTCCTGGGGAAGGAGGAAATTGACACTGAGGGAGTTGGTGGGGTGGTTTGCGTGAGCTTGGTTACAAGAGGAAGGGATTTACTGGTCAGTGGACTGCTTCCGCTGTCACCCAAAGTTTTTGAACTTGTCACTGACTTATTATGAATGCGCTGCAGGTGACGTATAAGGGAGGATGTTCCGAGGTGGTTAACGTCCTTACCCCTACTTATTACAGCTTGACAAAGGGAACACACGGCTTGACACCTGTTGTCCGCATTTCTGGTGAAATACCTCCACACCGAAGAGCTGATTTTTTTGGTATTTTCACCTGGCATGTCAACGGCCATATTCCTCCCACGGACAACAGGTGTCTCCCCGGGTGCCTGACTTAAACAAACCACCTCACCATCAGAATCCTCCTGGTCAATTTCCTCCCCAGCGCCAGCAACACCCATATCCTCCTCATCCTGGTGTACTTCAACACTGACATCTTCAATCTGACTATCAGGAACTGGACTGCGGGTGCTCCTTCCAGCACTTGCAGGGGGCGTGCAAATGGTGGAAGGCGCATGCTCTTCACGTCCAGTGTTGGGAAGGTCAGGCATCGCAACCGACACAATTGGACTCTCCTTGTGGATTTGGGATTTCAAAGAACGCACAGTTCTTTGCGGTGCTTTTGCCAGCTTGAGTCTTTTCAGTTTTCTAGCGAGAGGCTGAGTGCTTCCATCCTCATGTGAAGCTGAACCACTAGCCATGAACATAGGCCAGGGCCTCAGCCGTTCCTTGCCACTCCGTGTGGTAAATGGCATATTGGCAAGTTTACGCTTCTCCTCCGACAATTTTATTTTAGGTTTTGGAGTCCTTTTTTTACTGATATTTGGTGTTTTGGTTTTGACATGCTCTGTACTATGCCATTGGGCATCGGCCTTGGCAGACGACGTTGCTGGCATTTCATCGTCTCGGCCATGACTAGTGGCAGCAGCTTCAGCACGAGGTGGAAGTGGATCTTGATCTTTCCCTAATTTTGGAACCTCAACATTTTTGTTCTCCATATTTTAATAGGCACAACTAAAAGGCACCTCAGGTAAACAATGGAGATGGATGGATTGGATACTAGTATACAATTATGGACGGGCTGCCGAGTGCCGACACAGAGGTAGCCACAGCCGTGAACTACCGCACTGTACTGTGTCTGCTGCTAATATATAGACTGGTTGATAAAGAGATAGTATACTCGTAACTAGTATGTATGTATAAAGAAAGAAAAAAAAACCACGGTTAGGTGGTGACAATGCTAAATTCCCTTGTCGTATAAACAACCCTTTATGAAGTCTAAGAACACTGTACGCTGTTTCCTTAAGAAGTACCGTAATGGTACGCTAGTTGCGTAACGATCGCTCAGCCGTAGGCGAGACGCTCAAGCGTCACGTTCGCTCACGGCCCAGTGATCACAGGACACGTTATTGGCTATGACTAGAGTAATGATTCGCTATGGCGTAGCGGACGCTCGAGACCACGAGGAGATCACCAGCGGCGCAGACGCTCACAACGCTATACCTTTATGTCTAAACCTTATACCAATGAAATACACAGAATACCTTAATGTGAATACAGGGTGTAAGTGCGACCTTGTGTAACCTGACTAACTACAAAGCTGCTTGAGCGTCACCGACGCTCAAGTGAACACTTAACACTATAGGAAATACACAGATACTGGTTTAGGGTCCAAAGCCTATTAACTGTATTATATCTAGTATACTTGTAAAAAGGGGATAACAGTACAAATGATACACTACAATATAACAGAGACTTCCTAACCAAAATACAATACTATCTAATACAATACAATACTAGTCTAGGGGAGATACGAGAGAAAGAGAAGGGAAAGAGAGAGAGAGAGAGAGACGGAGAGAGATGAGAGAAATTGGCTCACAGAAAGACAATGATTACGGAGAGAAACTTACGCACAAGGGTAAACGATCGCATGCGCCTGGACATCCAGCACCCGATTTTCAGCAATGAGAACCGTTGAAGAGTGAGAGCTGGATGTGGTCGGCCTGCCTATTTATGCCCCACACACAATGCAATCTCATAGTCCCTACAATCCCATTGTCCATTGGATGAAGGAATTCGACCCTGTATCACAACAAAAGGTCATAGGTTGATTCATACAGGTGGGCTGTGACGATTTCAAACAGCTCAGGTGGGTGGGGAACTAGGTTTCCCGCCGCATACCTGAGTATGAGTAAATAGTAGAAATGGACATAAACTTCTTATGTCCATAACTATTCGCACGAGCGATTAATACGCTCCAAACCAACACCGGAATATTGCTAATTAAATACTCTTCCGATGGGTACCAAACACTGCTGTATGATTCCTGTTAGACCCTTCGTACGATACAAAGAGGGATTACTTTAAACAGGGACCTTCTATATTAACCAAACTTTCAGAAACTATCAAAGGGATCATGATCTATAAACTACATTAATTGTGAAAATATGTAACGAATGAGTCGCACGCTACGACTACATAAACTCTACCGTAAATACGCATACCGCGCCTGCGAGTGCCCGCTATTGCGGGTATGCGCCTTCACGGGAGAGCGTACGCATGCGCAGCGCGGACCAGTGTGCGGTGCAAATATGGCAACGTGCATAGAGACATTTTTCTGACTTTGACAGTCCACCCTTTGGCAGTCAATAATAACTGCCACAAAACATTTAAGGAGAAAAATGCAAGTCAGGGGTTAATTGATTTCCATGGTGGGGTAAGGAAGAAGAGAGGAGTAGGTGTGAAGAGGGTATGACCTAGTGAGAAAGTAGAAGCATGTGTGTATGAGTCCATGTTTGGAGGGTCATGTATCATCGTGCCGTACGTGTTGTAAATCAAGCTTCGAGGTATTGCGAAGTATACATTTGAATTCCTTCTTATCCTGTGGTACAGGTCTGTGGATGGGCTGTCAAACTTTACCGAGCTCTTTTCGGATTTTGAACAAAATGGGGAGCACATTTTAGTTGATGATACATGAATGGGGGAGGTATGTGGTTGCTGATATCTGTGCCTGTATTCCCTATCGTCTATGTGTGTCATTACCTGAGGGTTGTAGAGATGAAGATAAAGAACACTTATGGAAAATGCAATGATATTCTATGTCAGGGAAATGTACATCTGTCGTCGAAGTTGTGTTCGGTATCTGTTGAGAGTCGTCTTCTTTGCGCTGTATTGCTCCTTGGGCATGAGCAAATAGCTTTGTCTGAGCCATCAGATTTACAAAAAATGTTGGGCTAGCGTGAGTTTAAAAGTACTAGGGAAACTGGGGATCCATGGCAAAGTTCATCAAGTGTCCATATCATAGGTTGTCAAAACTTCATCTTTGGTGCTTGTCTGTTGTCTGTATAGCGTCTCGTCAACTTCCTCGTCCAAGGGGGTCTTTGTATCTTGGAGAAAAGCAGAAAAACAGGTGAAAGAAACGGACCGTATAATCGCATTTTCATCACATTCGGGTTTCTATTATTGGGTCATAAATCAAATCCAGGTTAATTACAGTTTCCTCACTCCTCACGCTCATCACTTTTGTACTTTGTTTGCACCTCATTAAAGCCTGCCCGCATCTAAATATCAATCCAATCGATATAATGACACCCAAGATACATAGTAGAAACTTTCCAACATCCATTATGACTCCTTGAGCCCAGTCCCCCAAACCGGAGAACCAATTTCGCGGGTTCAACCATGACACCCAACCAGTCAGCTCATTTCCTACAGCAGCAAGGGTGAGATTGTGTTTCCGACGAAATTCCCACTTCAATTGGAGAATATCATCCATCTTTTGGTCTATGACCTCTACCGGATCCTCGGTGCTATTTGTGATATACGTGCAACACTTTATGCCGTACTGTGTTGCCAATGTAACACAATATCCGCCTGTTACTGCTGTAAGATAATTAAGAACCATCCTATGCTGAACTAGTTCTGTTTTGTAAGCTTGAAGTTCTCTTCCAGTGTATCTAAACGTGTCATCATACATTTCAGTGATATTATCTAACAAATTGGCGAGTGCGGAAATGTATCTATAATTCATCACTCCCCGAGCGGTACGAGTGAAATCTAACGCTACCAGAACCTGAATCCCGGTGGATTCATGGATAAGATCGGAGGCCGGATGCTCTAACCTTTCTGACAGTTGTCTTTTAACTCGGTGCTCGTAATGAGTGTGAGTATAAGGAGCTTGGGCACCACGGTGTATGTCCTTCATTTTGTCATGTGTAACAGTCATCACTTCAGGCAATACTTTTCCAATATAACACAATCCTTCAGAGTTTGGGGCAAGCCACTTGTACGCCTTTCTCCCGCATATGAAATATGCATCATCGGGGAGAACATATGGGACGGAGAAGGACATGACCATGTTACAAACCTTCCAGGTGAAATCTCCTGACCCTAATTCTTCCATCTGCCTAATGCACGTATCAGTTTGTACGATATGTGCACAGTATCCTGGTGATACCTCTCCAACTCTAGTAATCCTATTTCCTAAGGTATATCGATACCGGAAAGATTTTCCTCTACTGGCTATGTGGCGTACCAGCTCTGTATCTGTAGGCATTCTATCTGCTCTGTGTGAAAAGGTCATGGTAAGGTTGCTCCATGACACTTCCCAATTTCCCGGTTTTCTGGGATTGGAGATATTGAAACATAAGAGGGACCTATCCACATGGTATTGGTGGAGCTTCAAACTAGGAGGGCTGGAGATGTTAAACCTCCGGTCCACCGGTCTCCCACCATTTAGCTCAAGTACCTCCCCTAACGTTAAAGGAAATGGTACTAGCCCTGATTTGCTGTGACCCTGAGGTACTTGAGAGCATACCCAACAATCTGTTTGGTTTAACACGTTACCCACTAAGGAGTGATAGTCACTCAATGGATGCCGGTCCATATGGATATTAAAACTAGATTGGCATTTCTTTATGCATCCATCTTCAACCAGATTATCACAGAGCCTACAGATACAATTTTTTTCAGCTAACAATCCATCACAATTTCTTCTATCGGATCGTTTTCTGATACTCGCCTTTGCTTGTTGGTTTGGTTGATCTTGGAAAACTACGCCTCCATCATCATAATCGGAACCCATTCCAGATCCTCTCTCGACCTCTATGGTACTCTCGCCGGAACAGACTGCTCTGGTCAACATCATGGTTAACATCAAAATCCGGATCACAGTCTCTTGGGGCAAGTCCATCTTTGAGGAGGAAATAGAGAAGAATGAGAAGGGGGAAAAAGAAATTTTAAGGGAGAGGGGATGGGAAGTGGAGAAAAACAATAAAAGGGAGAGGGGATTCGACAACTGCTTCCGGTCTTCAAGGCTCAGGTGCCGCCTCAGTCCTCCTGGAACAGACACTCCAGTGATACAACCTCTACCGTCTGTTCCTTATCACGGGACTTCTCTGGATCAGCAACCTTCTTGCAGTGGGATGAATGAACCCAAGTCTCTCTCTCAACAACCCTCAATGCTGTGGTGCTAGTCAATAAGACCTGGTATGGTCCTTCCCATCTATCAATAAGACAACCTGAGCGTAGAAAATTTCGTATCATTACATAATCCCCAGGTTCAATGTCATGACAATTACTATCTGGTAAATCAGGAATCACCAACTTCAGATTATCATTTTGATTCCTCAACTGCTTACTCATGTTAATCAAGTACTTTACAGTTACTTCATTGTTACATTTCAAATCATCCTGAGGGTTAATCATGACATGCGGTTGTCGACCAAACAAGATTTCAAAAGGAGACAGATTAAGAGGGGACCTGGGAGTGGTTCTGATGCTATACAAAACAATGGGTAAAGCTTCTGGCCACGTCAATCCTGTCTCTGCCATTACTTTACTCAATTTATTTTTAATAGTGCTGTTCACTCTTTCGACCTTCGCGCTCGCCTGTGGACGGTACGGAGTGTGCAGCTTGCTATCAATTCCCATCAACTTACACATTCCTTGAAAGACATCACCTGTAAAATGGGTACCCCTATCACTTTCAATGATTCTAGGGATACCATATCTACATACAAATTCCTGCACAATTTTCTTAGCTGTAAACATAGCGGTATTTGTAGCTGCTGGGAAAGCTTCGACCCAATTCGAGAAAACATCTATACAAACAAGTACATATTTCAAATTTCGACATGGGGGTAATTGAATGAAGTCGATTTGTATTACCTGGAAAGGGCCGCCGGCAGGTGGGATATGGGATGGTTCTGTAGGTATTGCCTTTCCAATATTCTTTCTCAGACAGGTAAGGCATGACATTGCTCTTTTACTCGCATGAGAGGAGAATCCTGGGGCGCACCAGTATGCTCTTACCAATTTGCACATCCCCTCCTTGCCTAGATGAGTCAGCCCGTGAGCTGCTTCAGCCAGACATGGAAGGTATGCCCTGGGGGCCACTGGTTTACCATGTCCATCCGTCCAGAGCCCTGAGGACTCCTGGCCATATCCCTTTGCCTTCCAGACTGCTCTTTCCTGTGTGGAACACAAATTCTGCATCTCACACAACTTCTGTGTGTTGATGGTATTAAATACCATCAGTTGTGTGGTGTCTGTCTGTATGGGGGTAGCAGCTGCAAGCTTTGCGGCTTCGTCTGCTCGGCCGTTACCAAGGGATACTGGGTCTTGGCTATATGTATGTGCTTTACATTTGATAACAGCCACTCTGTCGGGTTCCTGTATCGCTGTTAGAAGCCTTTTTATATATGCTGCATGCGCTATCGGTGTACCAGCTGCCGTCATGAAATTTCTGAGCCGCCATAGGGCTCCGAAATCATGGACTACCCCGAAGGCGTATCTAGAATCGGTGTAGATATTGGCTGACTTACCCTTAGCCAATTCACATGCTCTGGTTAGGGCGACCAGTTCAGCAACCTGGGCTGAGTGAGGTGGGCCTAGCGGTTCCGCTTCTATGGTGCCTTGGTCATCTACGACTGCGTATCCAGTACACAAGTCTCCCGAGTCTGACTGTCTATGACAACTACCGTCCGTGTAGAACGTTAGTTCTGCATCTTCCAGTGGATTGTCACTGATGTCAGGCCTTGCGGTAAAATTTTGGGTCAAATATTCCATACAATCATGTGTATCTCCCTTTGCATTAAATCCTCCTTCCCCATCACTCTCACCTTCCACCCTTTGTGTCTGACCAGGCACACCTGGGAGAAAAGTTGCAGGATTTAATGCGCTGCATCTCCTTATGGTGATGTTTACTGGGGCCATTAATGCCAATTCCCATCTTGTAAACCTTGCTGATGAGACGTGTCTGGTTTGGGCAGAATTCAATAAGGCAGATACCGCATGCGGTGTATGGATTGTGAGGTTGTGGCCTAGCACGACATCTTCGCTTTTTGTCACTAGTAATGCTATCGCCGCAACGCTACGCAAGCATGTGGGGAGGGATCGCGCTACCGTGTCTAGCTGGGCGCTGTAGTATGCGACTGGCCTGCTGGCGTCACCGTGTTTTTGGGTTAGTACACCTGCTGCGCACCCAGCACTTTCTGTTCCGTATAGTTCAAAGGGTTTCCCATAGTCTGGCATACCTAGTGCTGGTGCCTGTTTGAGTCTCTCAAATGCTGTTTCGGATTCGTCTGTATGCGAAATCCGGTCAGGTTTGTTTGAAGAGACCATTTCCTGCAAAGGTAACGCCAATATGGAAAACCCTGGGATCCAATTACGGCAATACCCACACATTCCTAAAAACGTCCTGATCTGTTGCTGGGTTTGTGGCAGTGTCATGTCTCTAATGGCTTGGATTCTATCAGCGGTCAGGTGTCTCAGTCCTTGTGTTAGACAGTGTCCCAAATATTTTACCTTAGTTTGGCATAATTGTAACTTGTCTTTGGAAACCTTGTGACCTGTGTCTGAAAGATGAAACAGGAGCTGTTTCGTATCCTTCAGAGATGCTTCCAGTGAATCTGAACACAGTAATAAATCGTCCACATACTGTATCAATACTGATCCACTCTCTGGTTGGAAAGACTGTAAACAATCATGCAAAGCCTGAGAAAATATACTTGGACTATCTATGAAACCTTGGGGTAGCCGAGTCCACGTGTATTGGACTCCTCTGTATGTGAATGCAAACAAATATTGGCTGTCAGGGTGCAGAGGTACCGAAAAGAAAGCGGAGCAGAGGTCAATAACAGTGAAAAATTTGGCAATGGGAGGAATTTGCATTAGGATGACAGCTGGATTAGGCACTACGGGGAACTGACTCTCAACTATTTTGTTAATCCCCCTTAGATCCTGCACTAGCCTGTAACCCCTCCCCCCACTCTTTTTAACAGGGAAGATGGGACTATTTGCTGTGCTGGACGTTCTTACTAGAATGCCCTGTTGTAGCAAGCGCTCTATCACGGGGAAAACTCCTAACTCCACCTCTGGCTTCAGAGGATACTGTGGGATTTTTGGAGCTATCCTACCATCTTTTACTTGTACAACTACTGGAGCTACGTTTGCCATTAATCCAGTGTCCTGTCCATCTTTTGTCCAAAGTGACTCTGGTATCTGAGATGTCATCTCTTCTACTTGGGATGGATTCCTATTTGTCATAATGGAATGTGACATTAATTTTGATGGGGAGTCTAACATGTCTCGTACCTCCTGAGCGTGATTCTCAGGAATGTCCAAGAATACACCTTCAGGAGTACAATAAATGACGCAACCTATTTTACATAGTAAGTCTCTCCCCAGGAGATTAGTTGGTGCCGATGCAGCCAGCAAAAAGGAATGCTTGGTATGCAAAGGCCCTATTGTAATCTCGGCTGGTTTGCTAACAGGGTAGTGCTGGACTACTCCTGTTACTCCCATGGCTGGAATTGTCCTACCAGTGGTTCTCATGCCCACTGTCGAATTTATCACTGACTTGGCCGCCCCTGTGTCTACAAGAAAGTTTAAAGTTTTACCAGCTACATTGATTGCAATCTCTGGTTCGCTTCCAAGACTGGCAATCAATTTAACTGGCTGCAGATTACAGGTGTGGCCACACCCCTATTGGGTATGCTGACCTCCCTGAATCCCATTGGCAGCAACTACTTGTGGGGGAGTTAGCTGGGAACTACCAGAGGCCTGCCAGTCTCTGTTCGGGGGATATCTTTTTGTTTCCCCTGTATGTGGCTCAAAACTCCGCCTCTGTGGACCCTGCTCCCAATGTCGTGTGTTGTGTTGTTGTCTAGGGGGTTGAAAAGATCTTTGTACATTCTTTGTTCTACATTCTCGTGCAAAGTGTCCCGGTCTGTTACAAGAAAAACATGTTATTACACTTGCCTTACCCACAGGATTCGGTGGTACATACGCAGGCTGCCTTGTGGTCAGCGCCTGTATACTTACGGACATCAACTTATCACTTTGCGACTCCCTGTGTCTAGTGATGTTTTTGTCGTGATCAACAGCAGCCTCTCTCAAGGTGGACACTGACAGACCTCGCCAACATGGTTGTGTGGTCTGTACCCTAGCCTTTAATGTTTCTTTCAAACCATCCATCAGTACAGATACTGCTACTTCTCGATGGTTTGGGTTGGTCTTAATGTCTTCTATACCAGTGTATTTTGCCATTTCTGATAGTGCCCGGTGGAAATATTCTGCTGCCGTTTCGGACTCCTTTTGCTTAATGGAAAATATTTTATTCCATTTAACAACGGCTGGGAAATACTCCTTTAGCTGTAAATTTATCCTTTTTACATTATCCTGGTCGTACACATCTGTAAGCGGTACATCTTTATCTAGTCCACAATCAGCCAAGAATTTAACTGAGTCGACATTGGAAGGTAAGCAAGCTCTTAGCACTATCTGCCAATCCTTATTATTGGGCTCTAAAGTGTTTCCTAGATCCCTGATGTATTTTTGGCTTGCCACTAAATCTTTTCTGGGGTCTGGGAATTCAGACACTATGGTCCTCAATTCCATTCTAGTGAACGGGCAATACATGGCAATGTTCCTGACGGGTGTGGCTCCTGATGCATCTGTTTTCCCATTGGGAACTACTATCACCTTTACAGGAGCAATTCTAACAGCCTCTTCCTGTATAGATTCTACAGCTTGTTGTGGTACAATTGTTTCAGTGTAATGCATGGTGCCGTACTTACCCGTTGACACGACCTCACCTATCCCTCCGCTAGGGGCCTTCACTAATCTCGTGGGTGGTGCAGTTCCTACTGTGGTTTCTGATATGGTGGCCGCTAGAGAGAGCGCTGAAATTGTTGCCGAATCTTCTTCTTGATCACACTCCTGAGGAAGGTTCAAAACAGGGTACATCTTGCACGGGTTAATACTTGCATGAGTTATTTGGTTAACATCATTAACATTTACAGGGTTACTAAGAGTTTGTGTTTTACAACCCAGTGCGTTTCTCTCCGTAATCAGCTTCTCTCCTGCAATGTATGGTGGAGGTGGAGCTGTGGCTATCAGCTTCCTGACTGCCCCAGATCCCGCCGCCAGAGCCAAACCTCTCTGTATCTCACCTTCCTGGTGCCATAACTGTAAGTAATCATGATGCTGAATTCGTCTCTTTGATGATTTTACGAGACATATCCTCCTCCTTAAATTTTGTAACACTTCTGGACTAAAGCTACCTATTCTTGGGAATTTGTCCCTGTCTTGTACAGTCATTCTTTCCCATTCATCACATAAAGATTCTGTGTGACTTCCGTATTTTTCACACATGATGTACCTTGCCGACCCAACGGGTCGGTTCTCTGAATCAACCCGAACCGAGGTTGATCGCCCCCTACCTGAACAACTGGCCCCCATAATTCTGCAGGTGTTGCTTATTCCTCCTTGGATCTTTATCTCAAGGTTTTCAGCGAACCCTTACAAACAAACCAAGATGTCCTGGGCAGGCCGGCGGTGGCGGTTTACCGAGTACCCCACTCACTCGCCCACCTCGACCAATACGACCTGATCACACCGATATGGTGCTGGCGTACTCGATACAGGGCCCCTATGGAACCTTCTGTTTACTGGAACATATGAGGGTTACCCGAAGGACACTTACTCTTTCCAGTAAAGTTGGGGTTGTTAGATAGTTCCTGAGTGACCAGCGAACTTCCCTTCCAAAAATAAAAAATTACACAAATCACGTCAGAATGTACAGATAGCGTTTGTGACCACTTTACTCTAATGGTATTAGGTCAGATTACTAACTACTGCACACAATTACGTGCGGTCCAATCGTTCAGTACATAAGCACTACTTGTCATGTACTGAAAGATCAATGGAATCGATGTTTCCGGCCGCGATTCCTTCAGCAAGAGCTTATGGCCTATATGGGTTCTGCACCAACACCCCAGGCGTTGTGCCACTGGACTTTTATAGCGGACCTCTTTAGTACCTTACGACCTCCTGGTCTTGTTACCTTCTGTTAATGACCTCCTGGTCTGTTACCTTATGGTCCGCTATACTCTAATGCTCAAATATTATTTAACCAGGGATGCCTCCCTAGCCACCGTATATGTCACTTACACGTATGTCCCTTGACGAGTACCCGACTTTCCTTTTGGTTCCACCTTAAAGTTATATAAACTTTTGTATACAAAACCACACTCACTCAACACATGTACACTTTTGTTTCTATATCTATTTCTGCGCAGAAATTGTCTTCAGTCCAACAGTGTTACTAATTAGGAGCAGGATCTGTTAAACTAAATTTCAGATTTTCCAAAAATAGATTTGCGTTATTTACCGCGTCGCGTTATCTATCGCTGTGCGTTACTTATCGCCTTTGCGCTAATTCAACTTTTCGTGACTTGAGCTACGTGGGCGTAACCAGACGCTACGTTGCGTAATGTACGCTGCGTGCGTCTGCCGTTTGGATTGCGTACGCAAGTCTTTTGTTAGGGACACGTGTACGCAAAACAAAGATCCACCGTAACACAATTTCTACCTTTATCAATGTAGATGATCCCTGATCATCTACCGCACCCCACACTGACTGTCTTATCTCCCAGACAAGCCGTGTGTTGGTCTATACTTTAACTATTACCTCTACTATGAAATAACAGCAAATCTCTTTTTGCACTTTCTATCAACTATAAAACTTGGCAAACAGGAATAGTGATATACGAAATTTGAAAAAAGAAATGCAGATAAATGTATGCGTGCGTGTATACGCAAGACAGAAGAGAAATAAAACAGTTTTAAAAGACACAAGCGTTTTGTTCTTACTTCCGGTTCCCGGATTCCTTCAGCACTCTTTATCTAAGCGAAGCAGACGCTTATCCCGTCAGCACTGCGAGACAACCTCCCACCCTTTGCTGGGGGGATAATGTCTGCTGATCTACCTAGTGCAGATATGAGAAGGATAGGACGAGTCCCCAATTGACAATGCTAAATTCCCTTGTCGGATAAACAACCCTTTATGAAGTCTAAGAACACTGTACGCTGTTTCCTTAAGAAGTACCGTAATGGTACGCTAGTTGCGTAACGATCGCTCAGCCGTAGGCGAGACGCTCAAGCGTCACGTTCGCTCACGGCCCAGTGATCACAGGACACGTTATTGGCTATGACTAGAGTAATGATTCGCTATGGCGTAGCGGACGCTCGAGACCACGAGGAGATCACCAGCGGCGCAGACGCTCACAACGCTATACCTTTATGTCTAAACCTTATACCAATGAAATACACAGAATACCTTAATGTGAATACAGGGTGTAAGTGCGACCTTGTGTAACCTGACTAACTACAAAGCTGCTTGAGCGTCACCGACGCTCAAGTGAACACTTAACACTATAGGAAATACACAGATACTGGTTTAGGGTCCAAAGCCTATTAACTGTATTATATCTAGTATACTTGTAAAAAGGGGATAACAGTACAAATGATACACTACAATATAACAGAGACTTCCTAACCAAAATACAATACTATCTAATACAATACAATACTAGTCTAGGGGAGATACGAGAGAAAGAGAAGGGAAAGAGAGAGAGAGAGAGAGAGACGGAGAGAGATGAGAGAAATTGGCTCACAGAAAGACAATGATTACGGAGAGAAACTTACGCACAAGGGTAAACGATCGCATGCGCCTGGACATCCAGCACCCGATTTTCAGCAATGAGAACCGTTGAAGAGTGAGAGCTGGATGTGGTCGGCCTGCCTATTTATGCCCCACACACAATGCAATCTCATAGTCCCTACAATCCCATTGTCCATTGGATGAAGGAATTCGACCCTGTATCACAACAAAAGGTCATAGGTTGATTCATACAGGTGGGCTGTGACGATTTCAAACAGCTCAGGTGGGTGGGGAACTAGGTTTCCCGCTGCATACCTGAGTATGAGTAAATAGTAGAAATGGACATAAACTTCTTATGTCCATAACTATTCGCACGAGCGATTAATACGCTCCAAACCAACACCGGAATATTGCTAATTAAATACTCTTCCGATGGGTACCAAACACTGCTGTATGATTCCTGTTAGACCCTTCGTACGATACAAAGAGGGATTACTTTAAACAGGGACCTTCTATATTAACCAAACTTTCAGAAACTATCAAAGGGATCATGATCTATAAACTACATTAATTGTGAAAATATGTAACGAATGAGTCGCACGCTACGACTACATAAACTCTACCGTAAATACGCATACCGCGCCTGCGAGTGCCCGCTATTGCGGGTATGCGCCTTCACGGGAGAGCGTACGCATGCGCAGCGCGGACCAGTGTGCGGTGCAAATATGGCAACGTGCATAGAGACATTTTTCTGACTTTGACAGTGGTATATACAATTATGGACGGGCTGCCGAGTGCCGACACAGAGGTAGCCACAGCCGTGAACTACCGCACTGTACTGTGTCTGCTGCTAATATATAGACTGGTTGATAAAGAGATAGTATACTCGTAACTAGTATGTATGTATAAAGAAAGAAAAAAAAACCACGGTTAGGTGGTATATACAATTATGGACGGGCTGCCGAGTGCCGACACAGAGGTAGCCACAGCCGTGAACTACCGCACTGTACTGTGTCTGCTGCTAATATATAGACTGGTTGATAAAGAGATAGTATACTCGTAACTAGTATGTATGTATAAAGAAAGAAAAAAAAACCACGGTTAGGTGGTATATACAATTATGGACGGGCTGCCGAGTGCCGACACAGAGGTAGCCACAGCCGTGAACTACCGCACTGTACTGTGTCTGCTGCTAATATATAGACTGGTTGATAAAGAGATAGTATACTCGTAACTAGTATGTATGTATAAAGAAAGAAAAAAAAACCACGGTTAGGTGGTATATACAATTATGGACGGGCTGCCGAGTGCCGACACAGAGGTAGCCACAGCCGTGAACTACCGCACTGTACTGTGTCTGCTGCTAATATATAGACTGGTTGATAAAGAGATAGTATACTCGTAACTAGTATGTATGTATAAAGAAAGAAAAAAAAACCACGGTTAGGTGGTATATACAATTATGGACGGGCTGCCGAGTGCCGACACAGAGGTAGCCACAGCCGTGAACTACCGCACTGTACTGTGTCTGCTGCTAATATATAGACTGGTTGATAAAGAGATAGTATACTCGTAACTAGTATGTATGTATAAAGAAAGAAAAAAAAACCACGGTTAGGTGGTATATACAATTATGGACGGGCTGCCGAGTGCCGACACAGAGGTAGCCACAGCCGTGAACTACCGCACTGTACTGTGTCTGCTGCTAATATATAGACTGGTTGATAAAGAGATAGTATACTCGTAACTAGTATGTATGTATAAAGAAAGAAAAAAAAACCACGGTTAGGTGGTATATACAATTATGGACGGGCTGCCGAGTGCCGACACAGAGGTAGCCACAGCCGTGAACTACCGCACTGTACTGTGTCTGCTGCTAATATATAGACTGGTTGATAAAGAGATAGTATACTCGTAACTAGTATGTATGTATAAAGAAAGAAAAAAAAACCACGGTTAGGTGGTATATACAATTATGGACGGGCTGCCGAGTGCCGACACAGAGGTAGCCACAGCCGTGAACTACCGCACTGTACTGTGTCTGCTGCTAATATAGACTGGTTGATAAAGAGATAGTATACTACTAATATTATATATACTGGTGGTCAGGTCACTGGTCACTAGTCTCACTGGCAGTGGCACTCCTGCAGCAAAAGTGTGCACTGTTTTAATATAATATTATGTACTCCTGGCTCCTGCTATAACCTATAACTGGCACTGCAGTAGTGCTCCCCAGTCTCCCCCACAATTATAAGCTGTGTGAGCTGAGCAGTCAGACAGATATATAATATATATAGATGATGCAGCACACTGGCCTGAGCCTGAGCAGTGCACACAGATATGGTATGTGACTGACTGAGTCACTGTGTGTATCGCTTTTTTCAGGCAGAGAACGGATATATTAAATAAACTGCACTGTGTGTCTGGTGGTCACTCACTATATAATATATTATGTACTCCTGGCTCCTGCTATAACCTATAACTGGCACTGCAGTAGTGCTCCCCAGTCTCCCCCACAATTATAAGCTGTGTGAGCTGAGCAGTCAGACAGATATATATAATATTATTATTATATATAGATAATAGATGATGCAGCACACTGGCCTGAGCCTGAGCAGTGCACACAGATATGGTATGTGACTGAGTCACTGTGTGCTGTGTATCGCTTTTTTCAGGCAGAGAACGGATTATAAATAAAACTGGTGGTCACTATCAGCAAAACTCTGCACTGTACTGAGTACTCCTAATGCTCCCCAAAATTAGTAAATCAAGTGTCTCTCTAATCTATTCTAAACGGAGAGGACGCCAGCCACGTCCTCTCCCTATCAATCTCAATGCACGTGTGAAAATGGCGGCGACGCGCGGCTCCTTATATAGAATCCGAGTCTCGCGATAGAATCCGAGCCTCGCGAGAATCCGACAGCGTCATGATGACGTTCGGGCGCGCTCGGGTTAACCGAGCAAGGCGGGAAGATCCGAGTTGCTCGGACCCGTGAAAAAAAACATGAAGTTCTGGCGGGTTCGGATTCAGAGAAACCGAACCCGCTCATCTCTAGTTTTTAGTAGGTGGAAACGGGTCAACACGGGTTGAGTGACCCGGGAATCCAACCCGGCTATTTACCTGGGTGGAACACGGATAACGGTGCAGTGGAAACGGTCATTACACGTGTTTTCAGACCCGAGTAACGCTCTGAGACGCTGATTGGTGCTTCTGGGGCACTGGAAGATGATGTCATCCCTGGGAGACACGCTGGGCACATGCAGGCACCGCAGCAGCAAACAAACGCGGATGCACATCTATTGCAGCAGCTACAACACTACGCTGGGCACATGCAGGCATTGAGGCAGCTTGCAAACAAAACACTCTGAAGTCACGCTGGGTACATACAGATATTTTTATTGCAGCAGCTTCCAAACAAACAGACAATATACAGCAGCAGAAGCTCCAGCACAGCAACATGGCTACCCATACCTGGTCAGACACAGAGATCAAAGAGCTGCTTAATATTCGGGGAGAGGAAGAAATTAGAAGGCAGGTGACTGGAACAGTTAAGGATGCTATCGTCTACAAGAACATATCCCTTATGCTGGCAGAAAGGGGCATCCAAAAAACCCAGCAACAAGTCTTTAAAAAAATTGAAGGCACTACGCAGACAATTCACCAAAGTACACGACCACAACCGCAAGAAAAGTGGTGCTGGGCGTATGGAATGGGCATATTATGACCTATGCTATAGTGTCTTCGGCAAAACTGCGATAACAAATCCCATAGCACTATCGTCATCCAGCTCTGCCAGTCGCCAGATGTCAGTCGACGAGGACTGTGACGAAACACAGCACAGCCTTCCCAGCTCACAATGCAGCCCATCATCCCCGCTGCTTATATCGGACAGCAGTTTCGAAGACTCGACCGTCAATGATGATTCCATCAGTGCCACTATTGAGGACGTACCACAGTCTCAGGCGGAGACGTCGCAACCCCCCAAGACCACGACTTTGCGCTCAAATAGTAAGTATTACCATTACAAATACAGTTGCAGCAGTCCCTATACAAAATCTATGTAAAGGCATGGTAATGTTGCAGAGTATAGCTAGTGTGCAGGTGGGAGAAGGCCACAAACACGTATATGCTACCACTGCTATTTGTTAATAGAATCATGGTAATGTTGCAAAGTATAGCTAGTGTGCAGGTGGGAGAAGGCCACAAACACGTATATGCTACCACTGCTATTTTTATATTGTTGCTTACATTCTGTTTCATCTCCTTCACAGTCTACAACGTTCCACAGCGGAAAAAGAAACTGAACAAAACAGAACAAACGGTCAGAGCAATGAAGTCCATTATCGTGGATCATCTGCGTGAGGCGGATAGTGAGCTCAATGCCCAGGAAGATGCACGCCTTGAGAGATTTCTTGCGTCAGAAAAAGAAATGCATCAAACTTTTATGAGTCAGTTAATGACCATGCATGATAGGCAGATGACATTTTTTGAACGCACGTTTGCACGTACCATAGGGAATACCACACAAGCACAACAGCAAGACACAGCCTACCCACAGCACCCATATGGTCCATACAACTATGAGCCTCCCTCAAATCCCCCAACAGAAATCCCGCAATCCTCAGAATTTAGGGTATATAGACAACTGCCTTAGAGCAGCGGGTGATAAAACAATGTTTGTGTTTTAAGGTTCTGTTTGCACTGTATCCTCAACCCTGATACCTACAAATCCAAACATTATTTTGATTTTACAGAGTGCCCTGTTGGCACTTTAAACTTTTATATTGTTACCTCAGAAAATGGGCAGTGGGATCCAGATATTGGGGCTACCTTTTATATTGTTACCTCAGAAAATGTGCGGCAGTGTGATCCAAATATTGGGGGTACCCCGATACCTGCCAAACCAAACATTAGGGTTTTTTTTTTTACAGAGTGCCCTGTTTGCACTTTACTCTTTTATACTGTTACCTCAGGGCAGGTGTCTTCACCATGTGGCCCTCTAGCTGTTGTGGAAATACATAGCAACACATGCTGGTACATGTTGTTCCACAACAGCTGGAGGGACACATGTTGAAGACTCCTTGCGTTATGTGGAATTTTACAGTGTCATGTTTGCACTTAAATATTTTATATTGTTACCTCAGAAAATGTGCGGCAGTGTGATCCAAATATTGGGGGTACCCCGATACCTGCCAAACCAAACATTAGGGTTTTTTTTTTACAGAGTGCCCTGTTTGCACTTTACTCTTTTATACTGTTACCTCAGGGCAGGTGTCTTCACCATGTGGTCCTCTAGCTGTTGTGGAAACACATAGCAACACATGCTGGTACATGTTGTTCCACAACAGCTGGAGGGACACATGTTGAAGACCCCTTGCGTTATGTGGAATTTTACAGTGTCATGTTTGCACTTAAATAATTTATATTATTACCTCAGAAAATGTGTGCCAACTGTTTAAAAGAAAACATATAATAAAATAACTTTTGAACCAAATTTTTATAACTGAAAAACAAAATAAACAAAAATTGTTTGCACACAAAAACTTGTCTGTCTTCTCTACTGCAACATTGTTTGAAGATTAGCTGCAATGGTGGCCCTTATGCACTCGCTGGCAGCGTCATGCCCCCCCACCAAGCCTGGTGCATCATGTACAGTGACCCCCGCCCCATGATCATGTACATTCCACTCGGGGAGAAAGTTTTCCTTTTGAATCTCACATATGTTATGGAGAATGCAGCAGGCTGCTACTATATCTGGTATTATTTTCAAGTCCACATCATTCCTCTTCATGAGGCAGCGTCAGCGTCCTTTTAAACGCCCAAACGCATTCTCCACTGCCATACGGGCCGAACTTAGGGCATGGGTATATGATGTCTGTTCGGGAGATAAGTGAACATGCTGGGTGTAGCCCTTCATTAGCCAGCGCTGTAATGGGTATGCTGCATCACCAATGAGGTGGACCGGGATGTCCACACCATGTGTGATACTCTGATATATCGATATACCCATATATCACTCCATTAGTCCTTAATGAGCTCAGTAACACAGAAGGGGTTAATACCCTTTCTCCTGGTCCTCGGATGAGGTGAGCTGCAGCCCCCAAAACACGGGGGGCACAAGGACCTGGGGATTCCCGATCGCCGCTGCTCAGAGCGGGAAGCATCCGGGGATTTGAAGAAAACTGTTTTTAAGGGGGGCCGCGGGGAGCCGTTGGTGCTGTGCTGAGGGGACTTCTGAACGGGACGCAGCTGCGCAGAGGAAAAGAAGGAGCTGCTGCTGTGAGGGGTTCGAGCCGCTGAGAGGTGTGTGGAGACCCGCTGAGGACAGCCGTGCTACAGAAGAGATCGGGACGCAGAGAGCCGTGATTGACAGCAAGGAGCCACCAGCCGCCGCCGTGCTGCAGAGGAGATCGGGCCGCCGAAAGCCAAGACTGATAGCCGGGACCCGCCAGCCACCGCTGCAGAGAGTCGCAAGCCGCTGCTGATGGGAGGGGAAAGCCGGAACAGTAACACTGACAGCATCACGGAGAAGGGAGCTGTCGGGTGCGGTGAAGACAGAGTTGCTGAGGTGAGCGTGGCTGAGGGGGGAAAAACCGCTGTGAGGAGACTGTACAACTGCCATTGGCAGGGGAGCCCTAAGCTGCCGCCCTCATATATTAACCAGGCAATTCAGTACAGCAGCCTGCTGGTCGGAGGGGTTAAGTGGGAATTAAAGTACAGTGGGGTCACCCTGGGATTTAGAGAAGGACAGCATTCAGGTACCTCTCTACCCCAATCCTCATCACCCTTTCTGTCAGGGATTGTCAGCCTTCAGTTTATTTATCCCTCTCATTGCAAATACAGTATATTGCAGCCCCAACGGAAAGAGAGAGGGAAAGTTGCTAATGATTTTGTGTCCTCAGTCACTCAAAAGGGAAAGACAGTGAACCAAAAGTAAGCTTTTCCTTAGATAACACCAATAGACAAAAAGGACAAAGTATTAATTTGCTGGCAGGGCTCAAGAGGGGCTGTATGTTTCCTGTCATCTTTCCATTTCATATGCTTGCTTTGCAAAGATATTGGCTCCTAATAATTCATTGTGTGCACTGTAACTAACGTCTGCTACCTGCATGCCAAAGGGATTCCTGTCAACCATTTCTGCATTCCCTTGTTTTATTCTACTCCCACTAATCCGCTTGCTCTGAACCGTAACCTCTTTATTTAGCTACCCTTGACTTTGCTTGAGAGACACTGCAAGAGTATATACCATCTATGCTAAAGCTGATTATTTAACTAACCGATTGTCATTTCAAACCTAACTGTTGTCTGGTATAAACCGAACCTAGAGAATTATCTTCCATATCGCACTAGTTTAGTCAGAACAAAACCTGAGCAACAGAGACCTTATAACACCACCGGGAATAAATGTCGGTAAATTTAATTTTAATGTTAATTTCTCCAGGCTAATGTTACCTATGTACTGATTGTATTCCTTATGATGAAATTGTGAACGTTGTTAATCCTTTTTATCCAAAGTTGAGAGTAATAGCGGTGACCACTCTTCCTGATCCAGAATAATAAATTCTTTGTCACCATCCAAACGTGTGGTGACCTGTCTTTGGGGTCCGCTGGGGTTGGGGTTCCTTGTTCCTCTGCCTAGGTTACCAGCAGCTGATCCAGACTAAGAAGGATCCCGGGTGAAGAATTCAGGTACGAACACCGACATCAACACCTACTCCTGTAACCACATTCTCACCAGATTGACCTGTTACAACTTGGCGTCCGCAAACAGGATCAGGATACATGATGTCGGAAGCACAGGAACTTCAGACGCCCACATCTACTTCAGTTAGAAGGAAGTTGGAAGGAAGTTGCCCACCTCGCCCGGTCAGTCGTCACCAGCTGCGTCAGCACCGGCTGCACCAATCACGATGCCCTATTATTTTGGAGCCCCATGGCTTCCCGTATACTCGGGAGATTCAAAGACAATGGGCACGAGTCCGTTTAAAGAATTCCGGGACAAAATAAGATCGATGTTCAAGCTCTATCCCCTGAATGAAGAGCAAAAAGTGGAGGTAGTTATCGGACAACTCAAAGGGGAAGCACTACGTGAAGTCAGATCTTGGTCGGACGAAGAACGGAAAACAGCTGAAGGTATCCTGGGAAAGTTGGCTGGTATCTTCAATTTACAGACCATTGCGGAATTAAAGGGGCGCCTATACGCTCGGAAGCAGCAACCAAATGAAAATCTCCGGGAGTTTGCCCTGGGCCTACAAGAATCCAGGCCGGCAATACAGGCCAGAGACCCTCGGGAAGCTGAACAAACAGAGGAGACTATGATTAATTTATTCATTGAAGGAGCAAGAGGAGAAGCGACAAAAGCACTGTTGCGGATGTGGAGGCGTCAGAACCCTCTCTGCAGTTTCTCAGAATTTAAGGAGGCTATGATGGACATTTTAGGTCTAAACCAAAACACAGATGGAGAATACGTGGCGGTAGTGGGACCATCTGAGGGAAGAGTGCCTGGGGAGTCTCAACTAAGCCCTATGGCTGAATCCTTTATCTATAAAGGAGCCGTCAGTCAGCAATCACAGGCTGGTCAAGACCAAATTGGAGCTCTCACCAGCGTTGTTAATGAAATGATGAAAGAGCTGAAGGAGATACGACTGGAGCAAGCGGAAGCTAAGCACCAAGGTTGGCGTCGGGACCAAGGTAGAAGAGGGCGATCACGATGGGAGGTGCCACGAGAATCGGGGCGGCGTCCCACGGATCAATTTGATGATCAAGGAAGGCCTATATGTAGAAGATGTAATCAAAGTGGGCACATCGAACGGCGATGTTCTAATGGTCCTTTAAACGACTCGACCCCGAGGCAAGGGACCGACCCCCGGGAGGGGATGCATCAATAGGTCCATCGAAGCCAGGGTGGTGGCCTCAATATGTTGGCGAGTGTCCTCACCTGAAGATCCGAATTAATGGGGTAGAAGTGCCCGCTCTTCTAGACACGGGATCGCACGGGATTTGGCCGAATTCCAGAAACACTGGGAAGAATCTGAGATTGTGACTCCACCAAACACTTGGTTGCATCTATTGGCCAGTAATGGACAGCCAATCGAGTTCCGCGGCTATTGGGAAGCTAATCTCGCTATCGGCAAAGCTACTCTGGAACGACAAGGGTGTTTGGTCACTACTACGTACAACCAGCATCTTTCCCCGGTCATCCTTGGAATGAACGTTCTGCAGAATTGCCCAGATGAATTAGTGAAGCCCTTAAACTGGAAATGCAATCTGCTGCCCCGAAGGAGAGGAAGACTCTCCAGCAAATGGTCCAGTTGCTCGAGGGGCACAAGAGGTTCACCAATGCCAAGAGAGAAGTTGGAAAGGCAAGGATCGCCGATCGTCAGCATATTATTCTTAGACCCAATTCTGAGCACTTGGTGTGGTGCAAGGCGCGGATCGGCCCTGGGGGAAGAGATTATGAGGCAATCCTAGAACCCTGTGACTTCGATAGGCAGCAGCTGTTCGCGGTGGCCCGAACCCTTGGCACTGTAACAAGAGGCAGAGTACCTGTCAGGATTTTGAATCCTCATAGTTATCCAATTCATCTGTTCCGGCATTGTACCGTGGCTAGTGTGGTGTTGGTCGACTTTCAAGATGTCATCGGTGAGGCTCTACCCAGAGTTTCAGAGGGAGCTGCAGTCAGTCAAACCAGTATGACCACCGGTGAGACTCCCTGGTGGAGTGACATCCAGATTGGCGGCCCAGATACTACAGAGTCAACGAGAAGGTGTACTGCAGGTGGTGCGCAAGAATGCCAACGCATTCAGTCAATTTCCATCAGACTTCGGAAAGGCTGAAGGGGTCCAGCACCACATACCCACTGGAACCCATCCCCCAGTCAAGGAGAGACACAGACCTCTACCTCCAGCTATGTATCAACCGGTGAGGACCATGATTAATTAAATGAAAGAAGCTGGTGTAATCAGGGAGAGCCACAGTCCATGGGCGGCCCCGTTGGTAATTGTGCGGAAGAGACGGCAGTCTCAGATTCTGCGTTGATTATAGAAAATTGAATGCTTCCACACACAAAGATGCTTATCCTCTACCTCGAATAGAAGAATCACTGACAGCATTAAAGACGGCTCTGTATTTTTCAACTCTTGACCTGACCAGCGGGTATTGGCAAATCCCAATGGCTCCAGAAGACCGGGAAAAGATGGCATTTACGGCTCCTATGGGCCTGTTCGAATTTGACCGGATGCCGTTCGGGTTGTGCAATGCTCCGGCCACCTTCCAGCGGGTCATGGAGCATTGTTTAGGACACCGAAATTTCGAGATTGTCTTGCTATATTTGGATGATGTTATCATATTTTCAAAATCTTATGACGAGCACCTAGAACATCTGGAGGAGGTCTTCACCCAATTGACTAAATGCGGCCTAAAGTTAAAACCATCTAAGTGTCACCTATTAAAACCAAGTGTGCAGTACCTGGGTCACATTGTTAGTTCCGGAGGAGTAAAGCCCGATCCCGAGAAGATACGAGTGGTGCGGATTGGCGTGTTCCTCGTACTGTTAAAGATGTTCGCAGTTTCCTTGGTTTCGTGGGGTATTACCGCCGCTTTATCCAGCACTTCGCAAAAATAGCTACTCCGCTTCATGAGTTACTTAGAGGCAGGTCAGGGCAAGAGAGAAGGAGTACTGCCCTGGTCGCATGGACAGAGGAGCAACAGAACGCTTTCGAGCAACTAAAGTCAGCTCTAACGGAGGCCCCAATCCTTGCCTACCCCGACTATGAAAAGCCGTTCCAGGTGCACACTGATGCCAGCCATCATGGATTAGGAGCTGTACTCTCCCAGCTGCAGGACGGTCAGGAAAGGGTTGTAGCCTATGCCAGCAGAGGTCTAAGGAAGACCGAAAGGAACAATGAGAATTAAAGCACCTTTAAATTGGAGCTCCTTGCCCTCATATGGGCTGTAACCGAAAAATTTAAGAATTACTTGACTGCCACACCTTTCGTGATTGTTACAGACAACAATCCGCTGGCACACCTATCCTCTGCCCGCCTTGGAGCTCTGGAACAAAGATGGATGGCACGTTTGGCAAATTTCAGATATACAGTGTCTTACCGGAGCGGTAAGGCAAATGGAAATGCTGATGCGTTGTCTCGCTTACCGACTACGGACCTTGTGGAAGAGGAGCGAGACTGGACTGAAGACATCGAGGCACCCGTGTTCAGACCTCTGAGTACACGGAAACAAGTCATCCATTCAGACCCTGTCACTGCCACTAGAAACAGTGGAACTGATAAGTCTGTGAGCGCTTCCCCCGAAGTTGACTGGGCACAAGTACAGAGAGCCAGTCCCGTGGTACAGCGCCTGATTGATCTTATTCGACAAAAGAAACAGCTAACCAAGACACAAAGAGCCAATGCTGATCCTGAATTGGTCAAACTATTACGCCATCGAGACCGAATTAGCCTCCGAGGGGACCTTGTTATCCACACCAGCCTTGATCCGGGTACTCACCAGCCTATTTCTCAGATTATAATGCCCAGACAGCAGGCTAATCTGTTATTATCTGCCTATCACGACCAGTCGGGTCACTTTGGCACCCAGAAGACAGAAGTAGTACTTAGACAGAGATTCTTCTGGATTGGCATGAGATTTGATGTCGAAGAGTGGTGCAGGAGTTGTGTGACATGCAGTCTAAAAAGACCAGCTGATCCTACCCAAAAAGATCCTCTGCATCCCATTCAAAGCACTCGACCACTCGAACTTGTAGCTCTAGACCACGTAAAACTCGAGCATAGCTCCGCTGGGTTCCAGTATGCCCTGACTATCACGGATCACTATAGCAAGTTCTTGGTGGTGGTACCAGCCCGGGACTTGACAGCGAAAACAACTGTTGAGCTGTTCCTTAAACACTTTGTTCATCCTTACGGTTATCCGGAACAAGTTTTAACTGACCAGGGTCCCGCATCGAATCCCAATTATTCCAGGAACTCTGTTCTTTGTATGGGTGTAAGAAGCTGCGAACTACTGCCTACCACCCGCAGGGCAATGGTTTATGCGAAAGAGCCAACCAAACCGTGATTGGGATGCTCTGGAGTTTATCGGCAGAGAGACGGACGCAGTGGCCAACTCTTTTGTCTGAACTGACATACCTCTATAACAACGCTGAACATTGCTCTACAGGATTCACTCCATTTTATTTAATGTTTGGGAGACAAGGCAAACTTCCAAAAGACCTAGAATTGTCGATAATGTCGGATGAGTCTAATCTCCTGCAGAACGACTGGGTACAAGAGCATCAGCAACGGATTGAAGCTGCCCGACAACTGGTGGAACAACGGATGGAGATGGTACACCGCCGCCAAGAAAAAAATTATAATTTAAATTCCCAGTCAAAACCCCTGAAGATTGGAGATAAGGTGTGAAAAAAGAAAAACCACCGGATGAGCAAACTCGATGCCATGTGGGAGGATGTTCCTTATGAGATTGTCAAAATTCCTGCTGATGGATTTTATACCTACCAGATCCAAAGGCTTGATGGACATCTGACTACTGTCCCTCGTGACCAATTGAAGCTTTGCATGGTCGAAGTCCCGGCAGCAGAGAGAGACTCACCTTTGGCAGAGGGGCGGGGAACCCCAGGGGGCATCCCATTCCATGACCCCATTGAGCTCCTACTATTCATGGATAGCTCGGTCCTGAGTTCTGTGAACCCAATTGCCCCAAGACCCAGGGAAGAGAAATTTATCGAAGGTGATGACACAATTTGTATTGTCCCTGAACCGGCCGACGGGGTGCATACCCCAAATCCCAAGAGGCCCAAACGTAGTACCAGAGGTATACTACCTCTTCGGTACCGCGATTGAAAGGTGTTAACACAACATGGATTCCTATCTAAGGTTGTTATAGATATACCTGTACATAATGACCACTGGAAATGTATGTAATGTATGAACAGTTGCTTAGAGTATGCTGCTTATTCTCATTATTGTTCTGCTACGTCATCGACTTGTTGTGGAACTGTTGCTCAGAACTTTTGCCCTCGATGACCTTGCGTGGGGACACGCATGTTTTTAGCAGGGCGATATGTGATACTCTGATATATCGATATACCCATATACTGCTCCATTAGCCCTTAATGAGCTCAGTAACACAGAAGGGGTTAATACCCTTTCTCCTGGTCCTCGGATGAGGTGAGCTGCAGCCCCCAAAACACGGGGGGCACAAGGACCTGGGGATTCCCGATCGCCGCTGCTCAGAGCGGGAAGCATCCGGGGATTTGAAGAAAACTGTTTTTAAGGGGGGCCGCGGGGAGCCGTTGGTGCTGTGCTGAGGGGACTTCTGAACGGGACGGAGCTGCGCAGAGGAAAAGAAGGAGCTGCTGCTGTGAGGGGTTCGAGCCGCTGAGAGGTGTGTGGAGACCCGCTGAGGACAGCCGCGCTACAGAAGAGATCGGGACGCAGAGAGCCGTGATTGACAGCGAGGAGCCGCCAGCCACCGCCGTGCTGCAGGGGAGATCGGGCCGCCGGGAGCCGAGACTGACAGCCGGGACCCGCCAGCCACCGCTGCAGAGAGTCGCAAGCCGCTGCTGACGGGAGGGGAAATCCGGAACAGTAACACTGACAGCATCACGGAGAAGGGAGCTGTTTGGTGCGGTGAAGACAGAGTTGCTGAGGTGAGCGTGGCTGAGGGGGAAATAACCGCTGTGAGGAGACTGTACAACTGCCATTGGCAGGGGAGCCCTAAGCTGCCGCCCTCATATATTAACCAGGCAATTCAGTACAGCAGCCTGCTGGTCGGAGGGGTTAAGTGGGAATTAAAGTACAGTGGGGTCACCCTGGGATTTAGAGAAGGACAGCATTCAGGTACCTCTCTACCCCAATCCTCATCACCCTTTCTGTCAGGGATTGTCAGCCTTCAGTTTATTTATCCCTCTCATTGCAAATACAGTATATTGCAGCCCCAACGGAAAGAGAGAGGGAAAGTTGCTAATGATTTTGTGTCCTCAGCCACTCAAAAGGGAAAGACAGTGAACCAGGGCCCTCATTCCGAGTTGTTCGCTCGGTATTTTTCATCGCATCGCAGTGAAAATCCGCTTAGTACGCATGCGCAATGTTCGCACTGCGACTGCGCCAAGTAACTTTACTATGATGAAAGTATTTTTACTCACGGCTTTTTCTTCGCTCCGGCGATCGTAATGTGATTGACAGGAAATGGGTGTTACTGGGCGGAAACACGGCGTTTCAGGGGCGTGTGGCTGAAAACGCTACCGTTTCCGGAAAAAACGCAGGAGTGGCCGGAGAAACGGTGGGAGTGCCTGGGCGAACGCTGGGTGTGTTTGTGACGTCAACCAGGAACGACAAGCACTGAACTGATCGCACAGGCAGAGTAAGTCTGGAGCTACTCTGAAACTGCTAAGTAGTTAGTAATCGCAATATTGCGAATACATCGGTCGCAATTTTAAGAAGCTAAGATTCACTCCCAGTAGGCGGCGGCTAAGCGTGTGTAACTCTGCTAAATTCGCCTTGCGACCGATCAACTCGGAATGAGGGCCCAGAAGTAAGCTTTTCCTTAGATAACACCAATAGACAAAAAGGACAAAGTATTCATTTGCTGGCAGGGCTCAAGAGGGGCTGTATGTTTCCTGTCATCTTTCCATTTCATATGCTTGCTTTGCAAAGATATTGGCTCCTAATAAATTATTGTGTGCACTGTAACTAACGTCTGCTACCTGCATGCCAAAGGGATTCCTGTCAACCATTTCTGCATTCCCTTGTTTTATTCTACTCCCACTAATCCGCTTGCTCTGAACCGTAACCTCTTTATTTAGCTACCCTTGACTTTGCTTGAGAGACACTGCAAGAGTATATACCATCTATGCTAAAGCTGATTATTTAACTAACCGCTTGTCATTTCAAACCTAACTGTTGTCTGGTATAAACCGAACCTAGAGAATTATCTTCCATATCGCACTAGTTTAGTCAGAACAAAACCTGAGCAACGGAGACCTTATAACGCCACTGGGAATAAATGTCGGTAAATGTAATTTAAATGTTAATTTCTCCAGGCTAATGTTACCTATGTACTGATTGTATTCCTTATGATGAAATTGTGAACGTTGTTAATCCTTTTTATCCAAAGTTGAGAGTAATAGCGGTGACCACTCTTCCTGATCCAGAATAATAAATTCTTTGTCACCGTCCAAATGTGTGGTGACCTGTCTTTGGGGTCCGCTGGGGTTGGGGTTCCTTGTTCCTCTGCCTAGGTTACCAGCAGCTGATCTGGACTAAGAAGGATCCCGGGTGAAGAATTCAGGTACGAACACCGACATCAACACCTACTCCTGTAACCACATTCTCACCAGATTGACCTGTTACACATGTACGATCACCGATTTCTGTTAATAAAACATTAATATTATTACAGGGGTAAAACTTGACTATTGGTTTATGGGTGAACATTAGTTTAAGTAGTAAATAATCTTACCTCTCGAGGGAAAAGCCATCCACCAAGCTTGTCCTCAGCAATACTGTAAAGATCGGAGTTGGCGTGAACCCTTGCATCATGTGACCGTCCGGGCCACCCTATGAAGACATCTGTGAAACTAAAAATAAAGGTTTATGCATTATCATAAAACAGGCCAAGCCTATTTCAAACACATTAGTGAAACAGTGCTTACCAGTATTTGTGGTCAGCTACAGCTTGCTGAACAATGGAATGCCAACCCTTACGATTGTAATAGTCTGCTGGGTTGTCACGGGGGGCGATGATGGGGATGTGGGTCCCATCTATGGCACCAGCACACTGTGAGTAGCCACGCTTCTTAAACCCTTTTATAGTCGCATCTAGCCGCTGTCCTTGTGGCAAGGAAATAAAGCGATGGTACATGGTATCCAGCAATGCCCGCGTGACCTGTTAGACAATCTTGCAGACCGTGCCAATCCCTACTCCAAATAAACTGAAAACTGTGCGATACTCTCCAGGGGTAGCATACCACTAGAGAGCAATCGCTAATCTCCTGGCTGGCTCAATGGGCTTCCGGAACCTGGTGGTCTGCATGGTTATTGCGGGGGACAGTAGTTCCAAAACATACTCGAATGTAGCACGAGACATCCTGAAGTTTGCCATCCACTGCTCCTCCTGATATGCTAGAATGGTCTGCATGAATGCTTCCCCATGTCTGCGATCTCTCATCCACATTCTTCGGCTTGGTGTAGAGTTCATTGTTATGAGAGAAATAACAACAGTGGATGATATACGCGCTCTCCTCCTTTTCAAATATTTGTGTCGATAGGTAGCCCTCTCTGCAAAGAATTGTGCTCTCCTTCCCCAGCTCTGCAGTAGGTAGCACAAGGTGAAAGCTGCATCAAGCTGTCTGTAGCAGAAAGCAGCAGTAAACTGCAAACAGTCTGTGACTCCATGCTAGACACAGCTACTGCACCGGCGTCCATTGCTGCAATGCTGTGAGCAGGCCCCACCCCTCCCTTTTGGTCCTTTTGATGACATCATCTTGATGAGACAGTAAAAAGTCCACTTGTAATGACAGCAATAGGCTTTTACAGAGCTTACCCGGGTTAGGTGGAAACAGATCAGACACGGGAATAACCCGTGTTGAAGTGTAATGGAAACGGGGGAACCGACACGGTAGCCGTGTTAAACATCCCGGATCGGACACGGTACGTAGGTGGAAAAGGGGTATAACTCTCTCTGCACATGTTATATCTGCCTCCCCTGCAGTGCACATGGGGGGTAATTCCAAGTTGATCGCAGCAGGAATTTTTTTAGCAGTTGGGCAAAACCATGTGCACTGCAGGGGGGGCAGATATAACATTTGCAGAGAGAGTATGCTTCGGGTCATTGTCCTGCTGGAAGGTGAACCTCCGTCCCAGGGGTTTATTTACTAAGATTCGTGTTCCTGACGAATTGGTGGGAGTTTAAGCTCGAATTTGATCGGCTGTATGTTTCTGCAACTTTTTTAAATTAATTTTGGTAAGTTACTAAGCTGCCGAGTTTTAGTTTTTCGTATTTTCCGATGTCGATATTATTCGTATTGTCGGGCAGTGTTTTACGGGAGTGATTAGTAAAACACTGCCGGACATACTGTAACACAATGAAGCCCGGCCGGATCAGTGAGATCTGTGCAGCGCTTCATTGTGTGCAGTATGAAAAGAGTTAATACAGTTGAAAGTGTGAAAAAAAAATGTGTGGGGTCCCCCCTCCTAAGCATAACCAGCCTTGGGCTCTTTGAGCTGGCCCTGGCTGTTTAAATACCGGGGGAGGGGGGGGGGAATGACTGGGGTCCCTCCGTATTTTGACAACCAGCACCGGGCTCGGGTGTGGTTCATCAAATCGACAGTGTCTAGGTCGACAATGTTTAGGTCGACCACTATAGGTCGACAGTCACTAGGTCGTCGACATGGATGGAAGGTCGACAGGGTTTCTAGGTCGACATTTGCTAGGTCGACAGGTCTAAAGGTCGACATGAGGATTTTTTTTTTTTGTCGTTTTCTTCGTAGAGTGACCGGGATCCCAAATTAGTGCACTGCGTCCCCTCGCATGGCTCGCTTCACTCGCCATGCTTCGGGCATGGTGCCTTCGCTCCGCTACCGCTTCGCTCGGCACACTTTACCGTTCCAATCGTAGTCCACGTGGATCGTTAAGTATGAAAAAATTCAAAAAGAGAAAAAAAATGTGAAAAACTCATGTCGACCTTTAGACCTGTCGACCTAGCACATGTCGACCTAGAAACCCTGTCGACCTTCCATCCATGTCGACCTAGTGACTGTCGACCTATAGTGGTCGACCTAAACATTGTCGACCTAGACACTGTCGATCTTCAGACCGGATCCCTCGGGCTCTGGGGCCGGCCATGGTTCCAAAAATACGAGGGACAAAAGACATAGGGGTCCCCCATATTTTTAAAACCAGCATCGGGCACCACTAGCCGAGAAGATAATGCCACAGCCGGGGGACACTTTTATATAGGTCCCTGCGCCCGTGGTATTACCCCCCTCCCCAACTAGTCACCCCTGGCCGGGGTTCCCTGGAGGAGTGGGGACCCCTTAAATCAAGGGATCCCCCCTCCAGGCACCCAAGGACCAGGGGTGAAGCCAGAGGCTGTCTCCCCCCCAACCCTGGGCGGTGTATGGGAGGCTGATAGCCTTTGTTGTGTAAAAAAATAATATTTTCTTTTGTTGTAGAACTACAAGTCCCAGCAAGCCTCCCCCACTTGCTGGTACTTGGAGAACCACAAGTAACAGCAGGGGTCATTCCGAGTTGATCGTGAAAAATGTTCGCAGCGCGGCGATTAAGTGAAAAAGCGACACTTCTGCGCATGTGGCGCAGTGCGCACGCGCGACGTACTTTCACAACGGCCGATGTATTTTTACACAAGGTCTAGCGACATTTTTCAGTCGCAATGCCAGCCGCAGAGTGATTGACAGGAAAGGGGCGTTTCTGGGTGGCAACTGACCGTTTTCAGGGAGTGTTCGAAAAAACGCAGGCGTGCCAGGAAAAATGCAGGCGTGGCTGGCCGAGCGCAGGGCGTGTTTGTGACATCAAATCCAGAACTGAACAGGCTGAAGTGCTCGCAAGCTAGGAGTAGGTCTGAAGCTACTCTGAAACTGCACAAAAATATTTTGTAGCCGCTCTGCGATCCTTTCGTTTGCACTTCTGCTAAGCTAAAATACACTCCCAGAGGGCGGCGGCTTAGCGTTTGCACGGCTGCTAAAAACTGCTAGCGAGCGATCAACTCGGAATGTCCCCCAGCACGCGGGGATATAACGGGCCCGCTGGTACCTGTAGTTCTACAACAAAATAAATACCAAAATAAAAACAATACACACACACCGTGACAGTATAACTTTAATTAACATACATGCACACTTACACACTCGCACATACTTACCTAGTGTCCCACGGAGCCCCTCGGTCCCCTTGTCAAGTAGAATCCAATTGGAAACCTGGAAAAAAAAGCCCAAAATACTCGCCTATTTTCCAGTGATGGCCGGTCCTCTTCGTTCCATGTAGAATCCACAGGGTTAAAAAAAAAAACCCTGAAAACAAAGGTACTGTACCTGCGAAATAGGTACAGCTGGAGGGTATGCCACTGCATCTGCAGCAAGTCTCTGCGCTGTAGATAGGGGAAAAATATCCTTTTACTGCAGCGTCCTATGTCCTGCTGCCAGTCCGCCTGCCCCCTCCGGCATCAACAATCCCCACTCCTTAGCCGCGTCGCAGGTGGAACAAAAGCTGCTGCGGTCACCGGCATAGATGTGTATGAAAGCGGCGCAGCGCAAGGCTTTCATAGACCTCCCTGCACCGCATACTCTCTGAGCACTGGAGCCTCCTCGGCGCATGATGTCACAGAAGTGCCTCCCCGCCACAGCCGCGCCCAGATCCCCAGAGGCCCTGACTCCGCAACACAGCACCTGGGCTGCTGGCCTGAGAGCCCCGAGATGGCTAATGTAACGGATTGAGTGGGTGATATCGCGGAGGGTAATGTCTGGTCACTAAATCAATGTAAAAGGTGACAGTGCTGTGCAGTGCAGTGGGTATGCAATGTCACTGACACTGCACAGCACTCTCACCTTTTACATTGATTCAGCGAGTCAGTCAGTTCTGCCAGCCAGTCACTATTGTTAGCGCCGGTGTCCCAACGCGCTGCATTACAGGCAAGTAAACGCACTAAATAAACTACAGCTCCACACAACCCTTACCGCCGAAGCATTCCGGTGCTAAGGGCTGCTGGGAGCTGTAGTTTATTGGGTGCATCTTCTTCCCTGTAATACGGCATGTTGGGAGTGGGACACCTGCGCTAATAATAATGACTGGCTGCTTGGCTGCTGTGCGAGTCTCTGGGAGAGCCACTGCCAAATGGAGGGCAGCAGTTTATCTGCTGCAAGGAGGAGAAGCTGGAGAAGCATTACCCACCCCTCTCTCACTCGCAGTTCCTCCGGGCCCCATCCGCGGCACCCCCACACACCCCCCTCCACCACCTGCGGTGGCTCCAGACTCCCTCTCCCACCCGCAGCACCCCTGCACCTGCCCCTCCCGTGATACAGACATATAATTCCAGTGATATTGCCGTATAATTCCTGTGATACTGGCGTATAATTCCCATAATGCTGCCGTATAATTCCTGTGATACTGGCGTATAATTCCTGTGATACTGGCGTATAATTCCTGTGATACTGGCGTATAATTCCTGTGATACTGGCGTATAATTCCTGTGATACTGCCGTATAATTCCTGTGATACTGGCGTATAATTCCTGTGATACTGCCGTATAATTCCTGTGATACTGTCATATAATTCCTGTGATACTGGCATATAATTCCTGTGACACTGCCATATAATTCCAGTGATATTAGTATAGTCCAGTTATACTGCCGTGAATGTCCAGTGATACTGCCGTATATGTCCATTGATACTGCTGTATATGTCCAGCGGTACTGCCGTATAATTCCAGTGATCCTGCCATATAATTCCAGTGATCCTGCCATATAATTCCAGTGATCCTGCCGTATAATTACAGTGATCCTGCCGTATAATTACAGTGGAACTGGCATATAAGTACAGTCCAATGATACTGCCGTATATGTCCATTGATACTGCTGTATATGTCCAGCGGTACTGCCGTATAATTCCGGTGATCCTGCCGTATAATTACTAGAGATGAGCGGGTTCTGTTCTCAGAGAACTGAACCCTACCGGACTTTGCCTTCCGGGCCCGGATCCGAGCCAGGCTCGGGTTTCCTGCCTGACTCGAAAACGTCATCACCCCGCTGTCGGATTCTCGCGGGATTTGGATTCCATATAAGGAGCCGTGCGTCGCGGCCATTTTCACTTCAGTCTTGGAGAGTGTATTGAGAGGACGTGTCCTCAGTGTTCAGTGTCTGTATGGGGGTGGGAAAGTGGGGTGGCAAGTCTTGTGCTGTGTTGTGCTGTCCAGTCCAGTGTAGTCAGTGTATTGTGCTGCATCAGTCCACCCAGTCACAGTGTTGGTGTCCTCTGCTGCTATATGTCCCCAGTGCTGCTGGTTTGCATTTTTGCTGTGTTGTCCTGCATTAGACCAGGGGAAGTCTCTTGTGCATCAGTCCAGTGACTAGTCACAGTGGTGGTGTCTTCTGCTGCCATATATCCAGTGTAGCTATATAAGTCCCTTTCAGTGGTGCTGTGTTGTCCTGCATCAGATCAGTGGTAGTGTCCTGTCTATCAGTCATTACAGTGACGAGGCAGTCACAGTGGTATACGCTGCTGCTATATGTCCACTGCTACAGTATTATAATAATAACAACAACAACCACAAGTCCCTTACAGTGTTGTTGTGTTGTGCTGCTTCAGACCAGTGGTAGTGTCCTGTCCATCAGTCATTCCAGTGACGAGGCAGTCACAGTGGTATACGCTGCTGCTATATGTCCACTGCTACAGTATTATAATAATAACAACAACCACAAGTCCCTTACAGTGTTGTTGTGTTGTGCTGCATCAGACCAGTGGTAGTGTCCTGTCCATCAGTCATTCCAGTGACGAGGCAGTCACAGTGGTATTCGGTGCTGCTATATGTCCACAGCTACAGTATAATAATAATAATAATAACAACAACAACAAGTCCCTTACAGTATTGTTGTGTTGTGCTGCATCAGACCAGTGGTAGTGTCCTGGCCATCAGCCATCAGTCATTCCTGTGCCGCATATTTTGTTATATAACTCCAGAAACATAATGGAGAACAAAAATTTGGAGGATAAAATAGGGAAAGATCAAGAACCACTTCCTCCTAGTGCTGAAGCTGCTGCCACTAGCCATGACATAGACGATGAAATGCCATCAACATCGTCTGCCAAGGCCGATGCCCAGTGTGATAGTAGAGGGCATGTAAAATCCAAAAAGCCAAAGTTCAGTAAAAAGAACCAAAAAAAGAAATTTAAATGGTCTGAGGAGATACGTAAACTTGCCAATATGCCATTTATGACACGGAGTGGCAAGGAACGGCTGAGGCCCTTGCCTATGTTCATGGCTAGTGGTTCAGCTTCACATAACGATGGAAGCCCTCATCCTTCCGCTAGAAAAATTAAAAGAGTTAAGCTGGAAAGAGCACAGAAAAGAGCTGTGCATTCTGAGATGGTATCACAAATCCCCAAGGACAGTCCAAGTGTGTCGGCGGTTGCGATGCCTGACCTTTCCAACACTGGACGGGAAGAGGTGGCTCCTTCAACCATTTGCACGCCCCCTGCAAGTGCTGGAAGGAGCACCCACAGTCCATTTCCTGATATTGAAATTGAAGATGTCACTGTTGAAGTACACCAGGATGAGGATATGGGTGTTGCTGGCGCTGAGGAGGAAGTTGACGATGAGGATTCTAATGGTGATGTGGTTTGTTTAAGTCAGGCACCAGTGAAGACACCTGTTGTCCGTGGGATGAAGAAGCCCATTGTGATGCCTGGGCAAACTACCAAAAAAGCGACCTCTTCGGTGTGGAATTATTTCTCCACAAATTCGGACAACAGGTGTCAAGCCATCTGTTGCCTCTGTCAATCTGTAATAAGTAGGGGTAAGGATGTTAACCACCTAGGAACATCCTCCCTTATACGTCACCTGCTGCGCATTCATCATAAGTCAGTGTCAAGTTGTGAAACTTTGGGTAAGAGCGTAAGCAGTCCACTGACACCTAAATCCCTTCTTCCTCCTGTACCCAAGCTCCTGCAAGCCACACCACCAACTCCCTCAACGTCAACTTCCTCCTCTGTCAGGAACATCAGTAGTCCTGCAGGCCATGTCACTGTCAAAACTGAGGAGTCCTCTCCTAACCGGGATTCCTCCGGAGGATCCTTGAGTGGTACGCCTGCTGTTGCTGCCGCCGCTGCTGTTGTTGCTGCTGGGAGTCGATCATCATCGCAGAGGGGAAGTCGGAAGACCACTTGTACTACTTCCAGTAAGCAATTGACTGTCCAACAGTCCTTTGTGAGGAAGATGAAATATGACAGCAGTCATCCTTTTGCAAAGCGGATAACTGAGGCCTTGACAGCTATGTTGCTGTTAGATGTGCGTCTGGTATCCGTTATTAGTTTAGTGGGACTTAGAGAATTGTTTGAGGTACTGTGTCCCCGGTATCAAATCCCATCTAGGTTCCACTTCTCTAGGCAGGCGATACAGAGAATGTACACAGACGTCAGAAAAAGAGTCACCAGTGTCCTACAAAATGCGGTTGTATCCACGGACATGTGGACAAGTCGAACAGGGCAGACTAAGGACTATATGACTGTGACAGCCCACTGGGTAGATGTATTACCTCCCGCAGCAACAACAACAGCAGCAGCACCAGTAGCAGCATCACGCAAACGCCAACTCGTTCCTAGGCAGGCTACGCTATGTATCACCGCTTTCCGTAAGAGGCACACAGCTGACAACCTCTTACGGAAACTAAGGAACATCATTGCAGAATGGCTTACCCCAATTGGACTCTCCTGGGGATTTGTGATATCGGACAATGCCACCAATATTATGCGTGCATTATATCTGGGCAAATTCCAGCATGTCCCATGTTTTGCACATACAATTAATTTGGTGGTGCAGAATTTTTTGAAAAATGACAGGGGTGTGCAGGAGATGCTGTCGGTGGCCCGAAAAATTGCGGGCCACTTTCGGCATTCTGCCACTGCATGCCGAAGACTGGAGCGCCAGCAAACACTCCTGAACCTGCCCTGCCATCAGCTGAAGCAAGAGGTGGTAACGAGGTGGAATTCAACACTCTATATGCTTCAGAGGATGGAGGAGCAGCAAAAGGCCATTCAAGCCTATACATCCACCTACGATATAGGCAAAGGAGGGGGAATGCATCTGACTCAAGCGCAGTGGAGAATGATTTCTGTCTTGTGCAAGGTTCTCCAACCCTTCGAACTTGTCACACGTGAAGTCAGTTCAGACACTGCCAGCTTGAGTCAGGTCATTCCCCTCATCAGGCTTTTGCAGAAGCAGCTGGATGAATTGAAGGAGGAGCTAAGATGGAGCGATTCAGCAAAGTATGTGGGACTTGTGATGGAGCCCTTCATTCGCTTTGCCAGGATTCAAGGGTGGTCAATCTGTTGAAATCAGAGCACTACATTTTGGCCACCGTGCTCGATCCTAGGGTTAAAGCCTATGTTGTATCTCTCTTTCCAGCAGACACAAGTGTGCAGAGGTGAAAAGACCTGCTCGTTAGTAAATTGTCAACTCAAGCGGAACGTGACCCGTCAACAGCTCGTCCTTCAATTTCTCCCGCCACTGGGGCTGAAAGGAAAAGGATAAGATTTCCTAGCCCTTAAATATATTTTTCACTGCGCTTGTGTGATTTTTAGCAGCTTCTATAAAGTTAAACAATACTGACTCTAAAATATAGAAGCGCTTGTAATTTGTTTAAAAAATGCTCATACCTAAAAAAGAAAACTGTTAATTAGTTATAATGAATACAGCTCTTTTGAGTAATATGTGGAGGTATTTTGTAGGTTTTTTAATTGCTGGGGGTTCCGTATTAGTGATCCAGGTTTTACTGTCCAGTAATTGACTGACCCTGGCTTTCCCTACCTTTTGTGAGCCACCAATCGCGGCTCACTAGTGGCGTCCCGGCTCTGGTTCCCTCCTGCAATGAGTTGCGGTATCCGTTCGTTTCGAGATCGGCGCTTGGTGATGACGTCAGATCCCGCTTCCGCTACTCCTGCCTCCGTCTCTCTCCAACGCGTTTCGGGCCTTCCGCCCTTTGTCAAGGATTGAGATTAGATCAAAGTACTTGCTATTTATTGCTAAAAAAACTTTATTGTTCTCTAATTAAAAAACAGGAAGTGGTCATACGGGAAGTTACTATTCCAGCGGCAACCACATGCTCCATGTTATCCTATACTATAGGTTATTAATCATTTAATATTTTCAAACAAAAATATAGGTATGGCATTTCAGTTGATAAAAATAAATAAATAAAAGTTATATATAAGTATCAATTATAAGAATTTGGTATTTGTTCTAAAAGTTAATTTAAATAGTGTTTGCATGTATTAAAATAAAAATATGATTTTTCAGTACAGGTATCACTTATTATGTCACTAAGAAAGAATTAATATCTATTTCTACATTCAAGCCTTGTGGTTGCATCGTTTGCATTAAAAAAATTCATTTTGTTTCCTTTCTACTTAAGTCCAAACATATATCTCCTCCTCTCCAGTTGTTCCAGATTTTTTGTATCCCCATAAATTTTAACGTGGAGGGATTTCGTTGGTGATGGTCTTTGTAGTGCTTTTAAACACTATGGGTTTCCAAACCTCTTTGTATATTATATAGGTGCTCGGAAATCCTAATTTTCAATTTCCTTTTGGTTTGACCGATATATTGATATCCGCAGGGGCACTCCAATAGGTAGATCACTCCTTCAGTATCACAAGAAATTTTCTCTTTTACTGTGTATATCTTGTTTGTCATATTTGATTTAAACTCTATAATTGGTTTAGTAGATTTATTTCCCATATTTTTGCAGGCTTTACAGTTCAAGCAGTAATAATGCCCTTTGTTTTCTGTTCTGTGAGGAAATTCGTCTTGTAGATGACTTGTAACTAGATGTTGCTTTATATTTTTAGCTTTTTTATATATGATTTGAGGTTTCTCTTTAATGTGGGGTACCAGTTGTTTGTTCAGAAGTAGAATTGGCCAGTGTTTTTGTAAAATATTTTCCAGTTGGTAATGCTGACTGTTAAATTGAGTAATGAATGCTGTACTGTAATTGTTATCTCTAGGTTTATGTTTATATTGTAGCATAGCCTTTCTTTCCATGGTTGTCACTTTTTCTATTTCTCTGTTTAGTTCTCCTGTATCATATCCTTTCTCCACGAATTGGTCCCTCATATTAGTACTTTGCTGAAGAAATGTATCTTCCTGTGTACAATTTCTTTTAAGGCGTCGGAATTGGCCTCCCGGAATGTTTCGAAGCCAATTCCTATGATGATTACTCGTCCTATCCAGCATGGTGTTTCCGCTGACCTCTTTAACATGGTTCTTTGTTACAATTTTGTTGTATGGTCCTGAACAAATACTTCAAGAATTTCTGGTATATATGAATAATAACACATATGGCCTGGAATTTACTTTTACATACAGTAAACAGATGGTAACGTACTTAGATCTGGAAATCCACATCCACGAAAACAAAATTGTAACAAAGAACCATGTTAAAGAGGTCAGCGGAAACACCATGCTGGATAGGACGAGTAATCATCATAGGAATTGGCTTCGAAACATTCCGGGAGGCCAATTCCGACGCCTTAAAAGAAATTGTACACAGGAAGATACATTTCTTCAGCAAAGCACTAATATGAGGGACCAATTTGTGGAGAAAGGATATGATAAAGGAGAACTAAACAGAGAAATAGAAAAAGTGACAACCATGGAAAGAAAGGCCATGCTACAATATAAACATAAACCTAGAGATAACAATTACAGTACAGCATTCATTACTCAATTTAACAGTCAGCATTACCAACTGGAAAATATTTTACAAAAACACTGGCCAATTCTACTTCTGGACAAACAACTGGTACCCCACATTAAAGAGAAACCTCAAATCATATATAAAAAAGCTAAAAATATAAAGCAACATCTAGTTACAAGTCATCTACAAGACGAATTTCCTCACAGAACAGAAAACAAAGGGCATTATTACTGCTTGAACTGTAAAGCCTGCAAAAATATGGGAACTAAATCTACTAAACCAATTATAGAGTTTAAATCAAATATGACAAACAAGATATACACAGTAAAAGAGAAAATTTCTTGTGATACTGAAGGAGTGATCTACCTATTGGAGTGCCCCTGCGGATATCAATATATCGGTCAAACCAAAAGGAAATTGAAAATTAGGATTTCCGAGCACCTATATAATATACAAAGAGGTTTGGAAACCCATAGTGTTTAAAAGCACTACAAAGACCATCACCAACGAAATCCCTCCACGTTAAAATTTATGGGGATACAAAAAATCTGGAACAACTGGAGAGGAGGAGATATATGTTTGGACTTAAGAAGAAAGGAAACAAAATGGATTTTTTTAATGCAAACGATGCAACCACAAGGCTTGAATGTAGAAATAGATATTAATTCTTTCTTAGTGACATAATAAGTGATACCTGTACTGAAAAATCATATTTTATTTTAATACATGCAAACACTATTTAAATTAACTTTTAGAACAAATACCAAATTCTTATAATTGATACTTATATATAACTTTTATTTATTTATTTTATCAACTGAAATGCCATACCTATATTTTTGTTTGAAAATATTAAATGATTAATAACCTATAGTATAGGATAACATGGAGCATGTGGTTGCCGCTGGAATAGTAACTTCCCGTATGACCACTTCCTGTTTTTTAATTAGAGAACAATAAAGTTTTTTTAGCAATAAATAGCAAGTACTTTGATCTAATCTCAATCCTTGACAAAGGGCGGAAGGCCCGAAACGCGTTGGAGAGAGACGGAGGCAGGAGTAGCGGAAGCGGGATCTGACGTCATCACCAAGCGCCGATCTCAAAACGAACGGATACCGCAACTCATTGCAGGAGGGAACCAGAGCCAGGACGCCACTAGTGAGCCGCGATTGGCGGCTCACAAAAGGTAGGGAGAGCCAGGGTCAGTCAATTACTGGACAGTAAAACCTGGATCACTAATACGGAACCCCCAGCAATTAAAAAACCTACAAAATACCTCCACATATTACTCAAAAGAGCTGTATTCATTATAACTAATTAACAGTTTTCTTTTTTAGGTATGAGCATTTTTTAAACAAATTACAAGCGCTTCTATATTTTAGAATCAAGATTTCCTAGCCCACCCGCTGGCGGTGATGCAGGGCAGTCAGGAGCGAAAGCTGACATCTGGTCTGAAGGACCTGCCAACGATTACTGACATGTCTACTGTCACTGCTTATGATTCTGTCACCATTGAAAGAATGGTGGATTATATGAGTCACAGTATCCAAGTAGGCATGTCAGACAGTCCGTATGTATACTGGCAGGAAAAAGAGGCAATTTGGATGCCCTTGCACAAACTGGCTTTATTTTACCTAAGTTGCCCCCCTCCAGTGTGTACTCCGAAAGAGTGTTTAGTGCAGCCGGTAACCTTGTCAGCGATCGGTGTAGGATGTTACTTCCACTAAATGTGGAGAAGATGATGTTCATCAAAATAAATTTTAAATTCCCCCGGGAAGACCTTTACCAGCAATTGCCTCCAGAAAGTACACAGGGACCTGAGATGGTGGATTCCAGTGGGGACGAATTAATACTCTGTGAGGAGGAGGATGTACACAGTGAAAGGGGTGAGGAATCGGAGGATGAGGTCGACATCTTGCCTCTGTAGAGCCAGTTTGTGCACGGAGAGATTGATTGCTTCTTTTTTGGTGTGGGCCCAAACAAACCAGTCATTTCAGCCACAATCGTGTGGCAGACCCTGTTGCTGAAATGATTGATTTGTTCATTAAATCATTTGATTATATGATTAAAGTGTGTATGTCCTGTTTATACAACATAAGAGTGGGTGGGAAGGCCCAAGGACAGTTCCATCTTGCACCTCTTTTTCTTCTTTGCATCATGTGCTGTTAGGGGACTAGTTTTTCTAAGTGCCATCCTGTCTGTAACTACAGTGCCACTCCTAGATGGGCCAGGTGTTTGTGCCGTACACTTGTGTCGCTTAGCTTGGCCATCCAGCTACCTCACCACCTCTTTTTCTTCTTTGCATCATGTGTTGTTTGGGGCATGGTTTTTTAAAGTGCCATCCTGTCTGACACTGCCGTATAAGTCCAGGAGTACTGCTGTATTAGTCCACCAATTGCAGAATTTTTGAAAAATAACAGGGGAGTGCAGGAAATGCTGTCAGTGAATTGAAAAATTGCTTGCCACTTTCGACATTCAGCCACTGCACGCCACTACTAGATGGGCCAGGTGGTTGTGTCGCTTAGCTTAGTCATACATCAACCTCGCTGCCCTTCTTTTTCTTCTTTGCATCATGTGCTGTTTGGGGCCTATTTTTTAAATCTGCCATCCTGTCTGTCACTGCAGTGCCACTCCTAGATGGGCCAGATGTTTGTGCCGCACAATTGTGTCGCTTAGCTTAGTCATACAGCAACCTCGGTGCACCTCTTTTTCTTCTTTGCATCATGTGCTGTTTGGGGCCTTTTTAAATCTACCATCCTGTCTGACACTGCAGTGCCACTCCTAGATGGGCCAGGTGTTTGTGCTGCACACTTGTGTCGCTTAGCGTAGTCATACAGCAACCTCGGTGCACCTCTTTTTCTTCTTTGCATCATGTGCTGTTTGGGGCCTATTTTTTAAATCTGCCATATTGTCTGGCACTGCAGTGCCACTCCTAGATGGTCCAGGTGTTTGTGCCGCACACTTGTGTCAGCTTAGTCATATAGTCACCTCGGTGCAAAGTTTTGGCCTAAAAACAATATTGTGAGGTGTTCAGAATAGACTGGAAATGAGTGGAAATGAATGTTATTGAGGTTAATAATACCGTAGGATCAAAATTACCCCCAAATTCTGAGATTTGAGCTATTTGTATGTGTGTTTTTTCCAAAAATCATCCAGATCCAAAACCAAAACTCGAAAGGGTGGTTTTGGCAAAACCAACCCAAAACTAAAACACGAGCGGGAAATTAGAACCAAAACCAAGACACAAAACACGAAAAGTGCCCGCCGCACATCTCTAGTCTGAACGCACTGCTCTTAAATTTAAATCCAAAGTCCCATGCATCTCACCCTGCACTACAGCTGACAGAGCACTCTGTTTGTCAGGTTTGTTAAACTAGCAACAGCTGGTGGGTGGATGAGCAAGCCTTCTGATAGACTGATTACCACTGGATGGTAAAGGGAAAACTTTCTGCTTTTTAGCAGAATCTGCAATCCTTGCAATCGCATCCTGGGGGCCACCCATCACAGGGCAAGGCCGCCCAGAATGCGACCCACCCACTGCGATCACAATGCAATTAAAGTATAGTCACATAAACCAGTGAAGCCTCCCGCTGGCGCAGCCTGGCTGTGATGGCAGGAGTCCCACCACCCTGAAAATGACACTGACATGCCCCGTTTCCCCAATGGCACCCCGAAAATGCTTGTTCACCGCCCCCCACCCGACCCACGAGCGCCTCTGTCTATCCATCAGACACACATAGCTGATCATACTGGCCCGGTTCCTGCACAGCTTTCTTTGCCTGCAGGGTTTGCGGTGAGCCCTGTGATAACGCTAATTGAAGATAGCATTGTCACCTCTGCCAGAAAGAGTCCATTGCATAATAGACCTGGACATATTAATCCGTCACCAAGGTCTAAGGGGCCTGTTTATCACCATCCACATCCAAGGATACGGATGTGAGGTGATAAAATCGCCAGAATACGTACTGCGATAATTGATTACATCACACGGATATATCAATTATTGCATGCAGGGATCTATCAATTATTGCGATGCCTGTCCGCAGCATCATCGGGGTATTTTTTGGGAAAAATACACCGATGTCCTACTGCACATGCACCGCCACCTGGGTCAACCCCCCCTGTCGTGACTACCTCCCTCCCCACGCTGCGGACACCCCTGTGCATGGTGAATATACTCACCAGTGCAGGGAGCCGGTCATCACTGCTCTTGCAGAGCTGCCGGGCGCCGGATCCTGTGCGCTGCTGTGACCCCCGGCACTATAAAGTGAGCTGCCGTTTTGTAGCATCACTTTACTGCACTGGGGGCCACAGCGCAGCACATGGAGGACCCGGGGCCCCAGCAGCCCGCAGTAGAGCACCGATCACCGGCTCCTCGACTGGTATGTTTTTTGGTATATTTTTTCTTTTTTTTTTCTTTTTACAAGTGATCAGCTTGTGTGTCCATTGGAAACACAGAGCTGATCACACTGCCGGGTCCCTGCACAGCTTTCTCTGCCCGTCAGCTATCTTTCACAGTCAGTTGACCATGCATGCATCCATTACCGAGGAGGGTTCCTTAGGAACCCTCTCCTAGTGATAGGCTACTACTAGTTCATAGGCTACTACAGTATAACGCCATATGACAGATAACATTACCTATTGGGGCCAAACTCCGGAATAGCATGGTAACTCCGCAGTTACCATAGAAACCTATGTAGGCTGTGGCTGCTGTTGTAAATGGAGAGACAACAGCAAATATGGATGTGGTGCTCATCTGGTAGCAACTAGCACCGTGACACAATACTTGTGTGATCATGCTTGGCAAAGCCGTGCCTATCGGGCTGTTGTTCAGTACAAACCTCAGAATGCCTGTGTGAGGCTTGTAGTTCCACTTCAGCTGTACATTCACAGGCTGCACAATTGTGATCTATAAACTACTCCTTAAGCTGGCCGTACATGGGCATTGATAACTCTGGGTAAAGACTGACTGGATCTATGCAGGGGCGTTTTAACAGAGGAGGAAGCCCGTGTGCAGCCTTCTGCATCAGGGCCCCCCTCCTCTCTGACGATGCACAAGGATTTAATACTTACCTCCTTGGAGTTCCCCGGCTGTGCCGTCCTTCTCCGCAGTGGCAATAGAGTCTGAGCACAGACTCTATTGTGCATGCGCAACCCTCAGGGAAAATTGCGCGGTGGCCATTTTCCTGAAGATTTTCCTAATGTGCATGCGCAAAACTCTGGAAAAATGGCCACTGCGCCACGTTTCCGTAGTTTCCAGCAAGTGCAATAGTGTTTGTACCCCCTAGTGTTCAGACTCTATTGTGCTGCCGGGAAGGGATGGCTCCGACGGGGGACTCTAGAGAGGTAAGTATTTAACAAATGGGTGCAGTGTGTGGGATATGGGCCCCCTTGACCTCTGGGCCCGTGTACCCCGCACACACTGCACCCATTATAGATACGCCAATGGATCTATGTCATCATCATGGTCATTGTTGGGCCATACTGTACATGCTGTACTACTAGTCTATGCTGGCTATAATAGTGCAGTATGTATGACCACGATTAGGCTGCTTGCAGGCTTTCTCTTCCTGCAGGCTTTCTCTTCCTATTATTATCAGCTGCCTTTTGTTCCCCACTGTACTGTATACTCCACCACAGGTAACCAATGTAAATAACAGGCTGATCTCATTCTATTTGTTTTACAGCAGCTCTGAAGTCACAATTCTCTCCAGGGAACTAGAAAAGGAAAATGTGGGCAGAGTGATAAGCAGACATAACCAACTTTCACAGGTACTGGATATAAGGACATTAATACACAGATATTCAGGGCTAGATTTAATAAACGTTGCTTCTGAAGAAATAGAAATAGAAATGTAAAGTGGCACTTATATTAATTGCAAACTGTGCTGCGTTTTACCCTAAATATTAGTCTCACTTTAAATGTTAAGGTCAAATATGCCAAAAAGCTACTGCTTTTGCTTAGTAAATCTAGCCTACAGACACTAGGGGGTAAATTTACTAAAGTCTCTAAAACAGAGAATTGGTGATATTGCCCACAGCAACTAATCAGATGCTGTTTATCACTTCTCTTTTGCCTTTTAGAAAACGATACACAGCATCTGATTGGTTGCAATGGCCATCACCAGTTCTCTGTTTTAGAAGCAAATTTACCCCTAGGATGGTAGAATGTTCTACAGTATATGGTACTAAGACAGAGGCAATGACGGGAGTTTGAAAGAAATCTTCAATGTACATTAAGTGGAAAATTCTCTTAATAGGAATATATCACATGATTACTCTTTGGTAAATAACTGCGTGGGGCCAAAACAGACCTTATATTACAACTCACCTGTATATAAGCAAGTATAAAGTTACATCTATTAGTCTAATGCAATGACGTGTACACATAAAGTATGCTTGGAATGTCTTACCGTTACAGGTCTTCAACTGTCTAATATATAACTGCACGTTCACCTAAACTTTGTGATGGTACATTGAAGGCCTAATTCTCAGAATCTGCGTTTTCTATATACATGAGAAACTGCATACGCCCACTCCTACTTTCACATCATAAATGTATGTAGACATCTTATAGACATACTTGCCTACTTTTGATAAAGCATTTCAGTGAGATTGTGAAAGTAACACCTATCAGCGCGGCCGTGTACTGCTACATCTGAGAGGCGTGTCATAACAATGACTTACATCCAAATGTGACTGAGCCCCAAAGTTAGTAAGATCTACTTGTTGATGAAGCTCCATCCCCTTGAGCTTTGGCAAAAAAACAACATTGTTGACCCTGTACATTGAAGGTGGAAAACCATCAGATCCCCAACATTGATAGCAAAACTATCGACCATCAGGGGCAAACAATCAAAGGTTGCTAACCATCAATGGTGGATGGCCATCACTACTTCGAATGGGCTGTTTAACTGCTCCTAATAGCAGACACTGTCCAAAAATATACAGAAAGCTTTAGATAGATATATTGGAAATCTTTAAAAATGTTATCAATTGTGATAGTAAATATAGTTCACAATATGTACTTACAAATGTATTAGAGCCATGGGCGGGCACACAGTGTTTCCGACGCATACACACCTTAGGTGGCCCCAACTCATCTGCACTGGGATTGGCAGATACTGATCCCAACCGTGTACCTGGGGACGGTGCAGCGCAACAGTGACATTGCCGGGCACTCCAATCCAACGCCGCCATGTCATCAGCAAAAATGTGAGTGGTTTGTTTGGGTGAGGGGGGTTGCTATATCTTGGGTCATAGCTATTTTAGGGGTGTGGTTATATCACGCAACCCCTCACCAAGACCCTGTGCTCTGCACGCCTATGAATAGAGCACATCAACATTCTTTGAGTTTAGTTACAAAACACTGGTAATGAGACTTATTTTTATCATCACTTATTGCAGCAATAAAATTCCCTTATCTTAGCAGTTTAACATAAACATTGTCCTGGGGTAGCAGGGGTTAATGAAGTCTCTGCGGTAACAGTATGTGCATGCATGAATGGAGACAATAAATGATCTTGCTGGAGGTAACAATTTCATGCTTTGCATAGAACTAAAGAAAAAAACCCAGAACAACCAGCATGCTTTGGCACTTTATCCCCCTTGGGGCTGATACTGAGTCACATGCACATCGCAAAGTGTCTGTACCTGTGCGCATCCATGGAAGCCAGATTTACCACTATATATACTAATGCGAGAATCTGTAGAGCTAATGCTGCAGTTCATATGTCTGCAAGCTGAAAGCTGTTCCACCCGATGATTTTATCATTAGTATGTGACCTTGCACTAGTTGCAAGAGATCGGTCAGAAATAGGCTTCCCTTCTCCGTATGCACAACTCAGAATCACACAAAGCTTTTGATACACGCTCATGAACAGTGGTGGCTGCCACCTGTGGGCTGCAGCGCAGACCACACATTGCATGGAGGGGACTTAGTTCATATACACAGTGTAAACATACGTGTAATGTTGTATGTAATATGTGTGCTGGCTGCCTCAGGGATTGGCAGCGCTGTGCATTTCACAGTCGCCGCTGCACCTCAGACGTAGCATTTGGCTTCTCTTTTCCTTGCCTCCCCTGTCATTAATGAGTAAAATAATACAAAGAAGATACTTATGACACATATCGAAGGCTTTTGCAAAATCTAAGTAGACCACATCCACTGCTTTTCCTTGGTCGAGATTATTGCTCACTTCCTCGTAGAAGCTAATTAAGTTAGTTTGACATGATCTGTCCCTCACAAACCCATGCTGGTTCTTGCTAATAATCATAGCGGTCTGTAGATACTCCTGTATGCTATCCCTTAGAATTCCTACCAATATTTTCCCCACTATAGACGTCAAACTAACCGGTCTGTAGTTACACAGATGATTTTTGGCTCCCTTTTTAAATAATGGCACTACCTCAGCTATATGCAAATCCTTCGGTACCATGCCTGATCTGATTAATCTATTGAAAATCAAGTATAGGGGTCTTGCTAATTCTGACCTAAGCTCCCTAAGAACCCTTGGGTGAAGTCCATCAGGACCAGGTGATTTATTAATCTTAATTTGGCTTAGTCTCTCCCGGACTACTTCTTCACTTAAACAAGTATCTAACCACCAATCATTACTGTCACTGTCGTTATGCACTCCTCCCACCATCAGTTCTTCTCTGGTGAACACTGATGAAAAAAATGTATTCAGTATTTCTGCTTTTATTTCGTCATCATTTATCAATACTCCAAATTCATCTTTTATAGGACCTACGGTCTCCTTTTTTAACCTTTTGCTGATTATGTGTTAAAAAAAACTTTTTAGGATTGGTTTTACTCTCTATAGCGATTTGCTTTTCATTATCCATTTTAGCTGCTCTTATTGCTTTTTTGCATTTTTTATTGCATTCCTTGTAATACTTGAATGACTCCTCCTTTCCATTAGATTTAAATGCTCTGAAAGCACGCTTCTTGTTATCCATTTCTACCTTGACCTTCTTGTTAAGTCACATTGGTTTCAGTTTAGTACTCTTGCATTTACTGCCTATAGGGATAAATTTGTGAATATTGCTATCTAGCAACCCTTTTAAAGCATCCCACATTTCCGAAGTGTTCTTGTTATGAAACAAAACTTCCCACTCAATGTCTTTAATTGCACATCTCAGCATACTGAAATTAGCCTTCCTAAAGATAAATGTTTTGGTTGAACCCTAATAGCTATGTTTCCTGAAACTGATGTCAAATGTGATCATATAGTGATCACTGTTACCCAAAGACTCCCCAACTTTGGTATTTGATATAATATCCGCATTATTAGTAATTACTAGATCTAGAGTAGATTTACCCGTAGTTGAGTCCTCGACTAATTGGGACAAGTATTGATCCTTTAACATATTTAAGAACCTGTTGCCCATCGTTTTAACACAGGAATCGTTACTCCAATTTAAATCAGGATAATTAAAATCCCCAATCACAAGGATGTCCCCCATTCCCGCAGCCCTTTTGATTTGCTGCAAGAGTTGTTCTTCCTCATGTATGCTAATATCCAGCTGTTTGTAGCACGTGCCTATGACTAATTTTTTTGCATCAATACCCCCACTTGAGATTTCAACCCATAGTGATTCCACATTATCGCCAGTTCCCTCATAAACAATCTCCTTTAAGTATGGTTTAAGAGATGGTTTAACATAAAGACATACACCTCCTCTTTTGCTTGCCCTGTCCCTCCTGAAAATAGAATACCCCTCCAAGTTTACAACCCAGTCGTGAGAGTCGTCCCACCATGTTTCCGTAATAACTATAATGTCATATTCAGCCTTTGATGCTAACAATTCCAATTCCCCCATTTTACCTGCTAGACTTCTTGCGTTTGCAAGCATACATTTTAGTTTAGTGGTTCCCTTGTCCTATCGTGGTTTACTAGTGCGTCCCTAGAGTTACTCTTACTGACTGTCCCTCTCGCTTCCTCTCCACCCCCACCCCCACCATACTTAATAATTCCCACCTTACTCTTCTCTTTGATCAACCCAATGTTTTCGTCTAAATTCACCGTCCTGACATAAGTATTTTCCCTTATGTTTCGTACCTCATTTTCTATATTCTGTAATCATGACACAAGATTGTAGTTAGTTAATGTTTTGGCAATACCTTTGCTAATACCCTTTTTAGAACCCATGTAAGCACCCTTACCGGCTGCTCTTTCCCTCCCCCCTTCTCCATCCCCAATTAATTCACTACCACCATCCCTACTATTCTCCCTACATGACCCATAGTTTCTAGCTAAACCCTCCCCCCAGGCTCCTAGTTTATAAGCCCCTCCAACCTACTAACCATCCTTCCCCCCAGTACCGCAGCCCCGTCCTCATTCAGGTGCAATCCATTGCGACAAAAAAGATGGTGCCTGACTGAGAAGTCCGCTCAGTGTTCCAAGAACACAAACCCCTCTTTCCTACACCAGTCTCTAAGCCACAAATTTACCTCCCTGATCTCCCTCTGCCTCCCTGGGCTAGCGCGTGGCACTGGTAATATTTTAGGAGAATATTACCTTAGATGTCCTTTTTTTTTAGTTTCTGGCCTAAGACAATGTTTTATAATAAATGTAGGCAGAATACATTTATTACTTTGATGAATATAAAAAAAAATATTTATTCATAAATACACGTTTTGTAGAAAAACGTGATGTGATATGCAAAATCAGGAGTTATTTTCGTGTTCAGAAGCCACACCCCCTCCCCTCCACAGCACGGTAGACTCCAGAAATGTGCCAGAGTCTACTGAACATGTGCAGGTCTCCAGAAAAATGGCATTTGCCATGTTCCAAAGATTAATCACCACTGTGCATGCGCGGCTGCCATTTTGGCTGTGATTTTTGCGGCGCCAGCAGTGCCCAACATGGGACTCCTGAAAAGTAATAAAACATGGGTGGTGTATACGGTGTGGGCTTCCCTGGACCCAGAGGCCCATGTACACAGCACACACTGCACCCATTATAGAAACGTCAGTGGTGTGTACATAGGAATCATTTACAGTAACACAGTTACTATGAGATACAGTAGATATGCTACATATATATTTGTAAAGTGGGATATGCATTTGTGCCTTCACAACACCCTTTTACATCTAAGTGAACTTGCTCCTCCCCAATTGCCCTGTTACTGCAATGTGTCTCACACTTCCCAACTGCTGCACTATCCAGGTACTGAGTCATACCTGGGCTGCCTTCTCCCATGTTCTCCAAGAGTCATTGGCAGACTGGAGTGCGAGCACTAGGTATGTGTTAGAATGGATAATGCTGGGGCACACATAGGGCCGACGCCACCACTAGGCAGCTTTAGGCAGCTGCCTATGGGCGCAGGCCACTGGAGGGCAGCAGCTCACACTGCCGATGAATGCTTCCCTTGTCCCTTGCAATATGTGGAGCGTTACCGTGGAGAGTAGCAGAAGACAGTTGCTAGAGGAACTGTAACAACAGCCGGAAGCACGCTACTTGCTCTATGTGCATAGATAGAGTATTAGAGCTGCTGCCGATGGGTTACATTCACACTGTCAGTGCTGCCGGCTGATAACAATTGGGCGGCCGCTGCACTGTCATTGTGAATGTGACCCATCGGCAGCGGCTCTAATACTCTATCTATGCACATAGAGCAAGTAGCGTGCTGCCGGCTATTGTTACAGTTGTTCTAGCAACTGTCTTCTGCTCCTCTCCGCGGTAACGCTCCACATATTGCCGCCCGACACCACTGGCTCCCGCGATCTCATCCAGAATATTACACCCCCCGCATTAATGACCCCCCCGTGATTGCATCATGATTATTACAGCCCCCCGCCCCACCCTTCATGATCGCAACACTGACTGCCATGACTGTGTATAACCTGCACAAGAGGTCGGGTCCCTCCTACTGTAACTGCACCACCAGACACAGGGCTGGATTACGGACCAGGGGCTCTTTGGGTAAGTGAGAGTTTAATTTAATATATAAAGAGTGGGGGTGAGAGGGGGGGGGGAATACTTAAAGGGTGGGGGGGATTATTACATCTATACACTAAAGGGCGGGGGTGAGGGTGCATCTTTAATTATATAAGGGCTGGAGGTGCTGGGTTGCTGGAAGGGGGAAGGACACAACACCTCCCCCTACATCCCGCCCCTTGAGAATCCCGACAGTCGGCATGCCTACTAGCAGGGACTATTCCCACTCATGGGTGCCCACGACACCTATAGAGTGGAAATAGAACCTCTGGAGACCGCAGCATGGCGAGCCCACAAGGGTCTTCCTTCGCTCCTCCCCACGTATCCCGGCGGAGGCATGCTAACAGGTGGACTCCTAACCGCCGTTCCCAACCCGCAGGCACAGCCCATGTCTTAAGTGCCTTGGGCCCCCCGAAGGATTAATCCAGCCTTTGTCTAGCGGTTCTTGCACACCCTGGATAGAGCACCTGCAGCATTACAGCAGCAACCTGTCCTGAAGTTCCCACTAATAGCCCCTACACACTGGATGATTAGTGCAATTTAAACGATGATTGATATGAATGATGACCGATATCATTCAAATTGGCTTGCATTGAAAAACAATAAAAAACCACTGATGAACGACGGCGGGGACGTGGATCAGTCATCGTCGGTGCCTCCACACTAAACAATATGAACAATATATCGTTCTTTTCTGAACAATATCTTTCATATTGTTCTAAAGGGGGGTACTCACGGGAGAGATGTGTGCTGAGCGATCTTAACACAGACCGCTCAGCACACATCTCTCTCCCCGCTCAGCACAGCGCGATGTGCTGAGCGAGGGGGAAAGCCGACGGGGGGCCGCTCACGTCACACAACAGTGAAGTGAGTGACCCGCTAGATTGAGGCTGCATGCAGGCTTAATCTAGCACCGGCGATAGCGATGCGCAGGGCCGCGCATCGCTACTCCTGGGGGGCATACACACGGCAGATCCGTGCTTAAAATCTAAGCAATCTAGCAAGATTGCTTAGATTTTAAGCACGGATCTCTCCGTGTGTACCCCCCTTTAGATATCGACCAGTGTGTAGGGACCATTAGAGTCAGCATGCTGGATGGGATGTACTAAAAGGAAAATGCAGGAAAATCCTGTTTTCTGGGTTTTACCGCATTTCCTCTATGTACTGTACTAAGACTCAGTGTGTGGTTGGTGAGGAGAGGGGGGGGGGGGGGGGGGCACAGCAGGCTGAAGTTTTGCCTAGGGCGTCGAGAAACTTTGCACCGGCCCTGGGCACACAACTGCAACACAAATAAAAAGTGTCATACTGTCACATGATAAAACATCGCTGAATGAAATATAAACACAGCTGCCTAGCTCTATACCTGTACTTTTATTGTATATATTGTTTGTTCTGTGGAAATATTTAGGAAGGTCTTATATTATTATTATTATTTTCTTTTTTACTTTTTCATAGAACTGAATCTAAGTGTGAGCTAAATAATTTTTTAGTATGATAATCATCTCAGCTATTGTTCTTTTGATTTATTGTTATTTATTGGTATGTGCTATTTTTTGGTATGTGATATTTTTTGGTATATGAAAAACATTCTCCTCATATTTTTGCCTTCAGCCTTCCTCCTTCAGCCCTATAGTAGCATTGTTTACTTTTTTACACCCATATAGGCAGCTGTACTAAAGCCTTGGAGAGTGATCAAGTGCAGAGAGTTACAAATACCAACCAATCAGCTCCTAACTGTCATTTTTCAAACACAGCCTGTAACATGGCAGTTAGGATCTGGTTGGTTGGTTGGTACTTAATCTCTCTCCACTTTATCATTCTCCCAGACTTAGTACATCTCCCCCATATACTTTTCAAATCAAACCCGAAGCATAGATGGACATCGGGTCTACAGTAATTCATGTTTGTACGCAATGCTGATGTTCAGGCAGCTGATCAATTATCGGCAGACTGCGCATGTGCCATGATCGCAATGCGCATGTGCAAACGTACCATTGCGATGCAGCACACAGTGAGATTTTGAGTGATTGACAGGAAGGGAGGCGTGTCATGGCCATTTTCAGGCTGTGTAACTGCCTTCAGCTGCTATCATGTACATAGAGACCATGGCAGCATTGCTACTGCCGCGGCCAGTCTGCATGACCATAGACTCGAGGAGTTGAGGTTCCTCGTTACTGCGTCGGCCCAGCGTATGTGTGCGCAGTTGCTGAGGACTTTGCAATGGCTCTGGTGGGTATCTATTTTCTTTTCTGGGCGTCTGCTTCACTTGTGGTGATTAGCAATTCCATAGCCTGAAAAATCGCAGCTCCATAGGCATGTGCACACAAATATGGATCAGGCCAAGTGTCTTTAAATCTATTCACCATAAAGGAATGGTGGCCACATGCTAATACATCTAAGCATAGCCGTAGACAGTGAGGCTGGGCCCAGGTAATGGGGGGCGTGACCAAATGTAAGGGGGCATTGCCACGCCTCCTCACAAAAATAATTGAATTAAAAATAGTAATGAAGGTGCCGCACGTGCTAGAGGGGGGTGGGCGTTGTGCACCCCAACCAGGAGCAGATCCGGAGGGGGGTGCGATCAGTGCGATCGTTACCCTCCCTTCCCCCTGCACAGGCAGGGCAGCAGCCTCTCTGCAGGCAAGGCTAACAGGTAAGGGGGAGGTGAGCAGGCGAGCGGCGGACCCGGGGGTCCCTTCATCAGGCCCAGGCCTGGGTAGTTAGTACCCACTCCACCCCCACTGTCAGCGCCACTGCATCTAAGGGCTGATGTCGATCCGATCTTCTGATTGGTGTTCTGATCTGATCTGATGAGCTGGGATTTCTCAGGGAATCAACAAAATCAAGCATGTTAAAAATCACTGATTTGCTATTTCCGATCATTTTTGGGTTGGAATCGGCCAATCGAGATTGCCCAACATGTTGGATTTTGACAATCACCCGACAATGGCAGAGTGGGGAATTGCCCCGATAGATGCCTGATGTGTGGGCCCCTTAAGTGTGTCAATGAGAATCCAGAACTCCACAGACAGCCTCAGCAACACTGTGCTCCTGACCACTCCAATCTGCATTGTCGAAGTCGAAAATATTACATACACACCACACGCAAACACCAAACAGAGTGGCCTCTGTGCGTGCACGTTTTTGCCGTGAGTACGCATACACGCACGCTATGTACACTGGTTCACGAGCCTTGCGTATTGGCGCGTGGTATGAGTATATACGGTAGCATACGCATTCGCACAGAAAATCCACATATTCAATATTCTATTTATATAGGGGGTAATTCCAAGTTGATCGCAGCAGGAAATTTTTTAACAGTTGGGCAAAACCATGTTCACTGCAGGGGGGGCAGATATAACATGTGTAGAGAGAGATAGATTTGGGTGTGGTGAGTTCAATCTGCAATCTAAATTGCAGTGTAAAAATAAAGCAGCCAGTATTTACCCTGCACAGAAACAAAATAACCCACCCAAATCTAACTCTCTCTGCAAATGTTATATCTGCCACCCCCCCCCCCTGCAGTGCCCATGGTTTTGCCCAATTGCTAAAAAATTTCCTGCTGCGATCAACTTGGAATTACCCCCATAGTGCATAATTTACACATAGGGGTATATTTACTAAAGTCCCGATTTTGACCGAGTTGGTGTTTTTTCTTCAAAGTGTCATCTCGGGAATTTACTAAACACAAATCTCAACAGTGATGAGGGCATATTTTTTTGGAATTCAAAGAAAAAAAATACGAATGAATACACCATCGGTCAAATACGCCTGTTATTTTATACAACTCGGTAATTTACTAAAAATTTGAATTCACAAACACTACCGGCAATAGCCAAACACTGCCGTGAAAAAATACAAATTGTAAAAAAAAGCAGTTTTAAAATAGACCTGCTTTTTTTTACCGTGTTCTGATAGGCATGCACGGATCCGTGAGATCTGTGCATGTTTATCGGTGGGAAAGAGTTAAAAATCAGAAAAATGTAACAATTTTATTACATACATGCACACCTACATACACACATACTTCCAATGGTGGGAACTTTGCAGTCTGCGGCAGAGGCGTCACCGGGTGTGGTGACACCCGGCGCGCGCCCCTGATCTCCTGCCGCGATCGCCGCAAAAAGGGTTGTGGTCTTGTATTTAGGGGGCGTGGCTTCGCGGGGATCCCAGAATCGTCACTCTGGGGGCGTGCCCAGCATCTCCGGAGATGCTGGGCTTCTCCCAGAGCCAGTCTCCGTCCGCTGTCGGCTCCTCTTCTGTGACAGGAGCCGGGTGCTGTAGGAGACTTTCTCACTGCAGCACCTGGTTCCTGTCAGTGCGGAGGAGCTGACATTTGGTGTCATCCTCCTCCAGGCGTCACACGCGGGTGCGGGCCGCACCCCCCGCACCCGCCTTGTGACGCCACTGGTCTGCGGTAAACTGCGAGGTTAAGTGGGGCCAACCACAAGAGTGACCCCACTTAACCTCACGGTCTACCGCAGACCGCAAAGTTCCCACCATTGGATACAATGGAGCGCCTATGCGCTACATTGTATCTCCAGTGCGCAGCCTGACTGACAGCTCAGGCGCGCACAGCCAATCAGGAGAGTGCCATGACGTCGCGCTCCCTGATTGGCTGAAGGGACCCTCTTTAACAGCAGTCACGGGGCGTCCCGCCAGTCGGGGAAAGGGGATCCATGTGTAAACATGGATCCCCTTTCAGTGCGTGGTCCGGGTAATCCATTTTTTTACTTTGCCAAGTACGTGGATTACAAACAGAAGAGGACCGATCTACACAGGATTGTTGTGAGTATAATTTTATTTACAGGTACCCCTGGCTTCTACTGGAGCAGAGGACCGACTGCTTCGTGTCAACATAGGTAAGTATGTGTGTATATAGGTGTGCATGTATGTAATAAAATTGTACTTTCAAGGTGTGTGTTTTGTTTTTATTTGGGTATTTTTTTGTAGTAGAACTACAGGTACCAGCGGGCCTGTTTCCCCCCGCATGCTGGTACTTGTGGTTCTCCAAGTACCAGCTTGCGGGGGAGGCTTGCTGGGACTTGTAGTACTGCTACAAAAAACAATATTCTTATTTTTAAACAAAAGGCTATCAGCCCCCCATCCGCCGCCCTTGGATGGGGGACAGCCTCGGGCTTCACCCCTGGCCCTTGGGTGGCTGGAGGGGGGACCCCTTGATTTAAGGGGTCCCCACTCCTCCAGGGTACCCTGGCCAGGGGTGACTAGCTGGTGATTTAATGCCAGGGCCGCAGGGACCAATATAATCCTTTGATCATTTGGCCATTGTGGTCAGGGTACTATATCTTTACATTTACTGAGGTGTAGTCGTGGTGTAAAGGACAGAGTGTGATTCCTGATTAGTAAAAAAAACAAACAAACAGTGAGCAACATCCCCAAACAGGTAATTTCAACTTTAAACTTGTCATTTATTTTGTACTGTCTGGACATGGCTACTAATAACAAATGCACAGACAAAATTCTTAAAGCTATGTGTGCAAATTCTAGGAGCTTAGGAGACAAAATTCCAGAGCTAATTGCAATAATGACAAGGGATAACCTGGATTTTGTGGCAATTACAGAGGCATGGTGCAATGAGAATCATGACTGGGACATAGTTATACCAGGATACAATTTATTTAGGAAGGATAGAATAGGAAGAATGGGAGGAGGGGTAGCAATGTATGTGAAAAAAAGCATAAATGCTACTTTAATACAAAATATTGAAGACAAAACTGAGGCCCTTTGGGTCACCATAGAAACCGCAGAGAAGGACATTATTCGCATTGGGGTGATCTATAGACCACCAGGCCAGGGGCAGGATTTGGACAGGAACCTATTGTTGGACATCACTAAAATGGCTTTAAAGGGAGAAGTCATAATCATGGGAGACTTTAATTTACCTGATGTAAATTGGGAGGGGTCTTTTGCTAGTTCAGCTACAAGTGGCAAATTTCTACATTCCTTACAGGGAGCATCTCTCAAGCAATTGGTGAGGGAGCCCACTCGCAAAGACTCAATATTAGATTTAATTCTTACAAATGGTGATAGGATATCCGACACATACAGATGTATCCTCATACAGCGTTGCTCATAGTGCACTATTTAGGGCCCTGTGTCGCGAGTTGGAAATAACGTTATGGTGTGCGTTATGTCCCGCGCCATGTAATACACAGTTTAACCGCTGGGTGGCGAATGCTCCACATTGAGACTACAGTGCTGAATACAATGCTGTGGCAGTAAGCAGTGATCTGTGAAAGGCTGGCCAATCACATTCTTCCCTTTATAAAAAAATCCCTTTCCACAAATTACAGTGCCACTAGGGAAGCCAATCCCAGGCCATTTTTTCAATCCCGGGTATCGGGAATGAAAAATGGTCAATCCCGGGATTCCCGGGATACCCGGAATTGGCTTTGGACTGTGTCCGGCCATCGCCCCGCCCCTCCTCACCCGCCCTGCAGACATAAAAAACCCTACAAACCTGCACAGCGAGATAGCGGGTGAGGAAGATCCGGCGGTTGAGTGCTTGGGAGCCGGCGGGTGAGTGCTGGGGAGCCGGCGGTTGAGAGCTTGGGAGCCGGCGGGTGAGTGCTGGGGAGCCGGGAGGAGGCGGCGGGTGAATGCAGGGGGAGCCGGGACAAGGCGGCGGGTGAAGTCCGCCGTACTTTCCGGCTCTGCGGCTGCTGACAGCGCAGCGTGACCTCACAGGCACAGGTCACGCTGCGCAGGGGGAGACAGGAGGAGGGAGCCGGGCAGCGTCTGAGCGTCCTGAGGACGTTTTTGGGCCTAAATCCCGGGATCCCGCCGATCCCGATCCCGGCATTGGCCTCCCTAAGTGCCACGCTGCCGCCCATTCAGTCAATTAATTTTTTCGTTACGTTGTGTACAAAATACCGGATAGCATTAATATGACTCCCAGATGGTCTACAGCCACACTGCCGCCCGATCACGCTAGATATGGATATTGTCGTTTTAGTATTAGCATAACAGCATTCATATTTCGGACTAGCTTTGGCGGAAATATTGAATGCAAAGTGTGTCGTTACAGTGTGTACAAATTGCAGGATCACATTAGAGTAAGCAGCTACTTTTTTTTTTTTAGAATAAATGCTATGTCGATTTCTGCCAGAAGGGTCCTGTGGACTCGGCAATGGACAGGTGATGCCGACTCAAAAAGGCACATGGAGGTTTTACCTTACAAGGGTGAGGAATTGTTTGGGGAGGGTCTCTCGGACCTGGTCTCCACAGCTACTGCTGGAAAGTCAAATTTTTTGCCATATGTTTCCTCACAACCTAAGAAAGCACCGTATTACCAAATGCAGTCCTTTCGATCACAGAAAGGCAAGAAAGTCCGAGGTGCGTCCTTTTTTGCCAGGGGCAGGGGCAGAGGAAGGAAGCTGCACAACGCAGCTAGTTCCCAGGAACAGAAGTCTTCCACTAAATCCACCGCATGACGCTGGGACTCCACAGGCGGAGCTAGGCCCGGTGGGGGCGCGTCTCCGAAATTTCAGCCACAAGTGGGTTCACTCCCAGTTGGATCCCTGGGCAATAGAGATTGTGTCTCAGGGATACAAGCTGGAATTCGAAGAGATGCCCCCTCACTGATACCTCAAATCGGCCCTGCCAGCTTCCCCCCTCGAGAGGGAAATAGTGTTAACTGCAATTCACAAATTGTATCTTCAATAGGTGTGGTCAAGGTTCCCCTCCTTCAACAAGGAAGGGGTTATTATTCGACCATGTTTGTAGTACCGAAACCGGACGGTTCGGTCAGACCCATATTGAATTTAAAATCCCTGAACATATACCTGAAAAGGTTCAAGTTTAAGATGGAATCGCTCAGAGCGGTCATCGCAAGCCTGGAAGGGGGGGATTTTATGGTGTCTCTGGACATAAAGGATGCGTACCTTCATGTCCCCATTTATCCACCTCATCAGGCGTACCTCAGATTTGTGGTACAGGATTGTCATTACCAATTTCAGACGTTGCCGTTTGGTCTCTCCATGGCACCGAGAATATTTACCAAGGTAATGGCGGAAATGATGGTACTCCTGCGGAAGCAAGGGGTCACAATTATCCCATACTTGGACGATCTCCTCATAAAAGTGAGGTCAAGAGAGCAGTTGCTGATCAGCGTAGCACGCTCTCTGGAAGTGTTACAACAACACGGCTGGATTCTAAATATTCCAAAGTCGCAGTTGATTCCTACAACTCGTCTGCCTTTCCTGGGCATGATTCTGGACACAGACCAGAAAAGGGTTTATCTCCCGATGGAGAAGGCTCAGGAACTCATGACACTGGTCAGAAACCTATTAAAACCAAAACAGGTGTCGGTGCATCACTGCACTCGAGTCCTGGGAAAGATGGTGGCATCATACGAGGCCATTCCCTTCGGCAGGTTCCATGCGAGGACCTTTCAATGGGATTTACTGGACAAATGGTCCGGATCACATCTTCAGATGCATCGGTTAATCACCCTATCCCCCAGGGCCAGGGTGTCTCTCCTGTGGTGGCTGCAGAGTGCTCACCTTCTCGAGGGCCACAGATTCGGCATTGGACTGTGTCCTGGTGACCACGGATGCAAGCCTCCGAGGGTGGGGGGCAGTCACACAGGGAAGAAATTTCCAAGGTCTGTGGTCAAGTCAGGAGACTTGCCTTCACATCAACATCCTGGAACTAAGGGCCATATACAACGCCCTACGTCAAGCGGAGACCCTGCTTCGCGACCAACCGGTTCTGATTCAGTCAGACAACATCACCGCTGTGGCTCATGTAAACCGACAAGGCGGCACAAGGAGCAGGGTGGCGATGGTGGAAGCCACCAGAATTCTTTGCTGGGCAGAGAATCACGTAAGCGCACTGTCAGCAGTGTTCATTCCGGGAGTGGACAACTGGGAAGCAGACTTCCTCAGCAGACACGACCTCCACCCGGGAGAGTGGGGACTTCATCAAGAAGTCTTCACGCAAATTGCAAGTCGGTGGGAACTGCCACAGGTGGACATGATGGCATCCCGCCTCAACAAAAAGCTACAGCGGTATTGCGCCAGGTCAAGAGACCCTCAGGTAATAGCTGTGGACGCACTGGTGACACCGTGGGTGTTCCAGTCGGTCTATGTATTTCCTCCTCTTCCTCTCATACCCAAGGTGCTGAGAATCATAAGAAAAAGAGGAGTGAGAACAATACTCATTGTTCCGGATTGGCCAAGAAGGACTTGGTATCCAGATCTGCAAGAAATGCTCACAGAGGACCCGTGGCCTCTGCCTCTAAGACAGGACTTGTTGCAGCAGGGGCCCTGTCTGTTCCAAGACTTACCGCGGCTGCGTTTGACGGCATGGCGGTTGAACGCCGGATCCTAGCAGAAAAAGGCATTCCGGATGAGGTTATTCCTACGCTGATAAAGGCTAGGAAGGACGTGACGGCTCAACATTATCACCGTATATGGCGAAAATATGTTGCTTGGTGTGAGGCCAGGAATGCCCCTACAGAGGAATTCCAGCTGGGCCGTTTCCTTCACTTCCTACAGTTGGGAGTGACTTTGGGCCTGAAATTGGGTTCCATTAAGGTCCAGATTTCGGCCCTATCCATTTTCTTTCAAAAAGAACTGGCGTCTCTACCTGAAGTTCAGACGTTTATAAAGGGAGTGCTGCATATTCAGCCCCCTTTTGTGCCTCCAGTGGCACCTTGGGATCTTAACGTGGTGTTGAGTTTCCTGAAATCACACTGGTTTGAACCACTCAAAACGGTGGAATTGAAATATCTCACGTGGAAGGTGGTCATGCTACTAGCCTTGGCTTCGGCTAGGCGTGTGTCAGAATTGGTGGCTTTGTCACATAAAAGCCCCTATCTGGTTTTCCATGCGGATAGAGCAGAATTGCGGACCTGCCCATAATTTCTGCCGAAAGTGGTTTCATCCTTTCATATAAACCAACCTATTGTGGTGCATGTGGCTACTACTGACTTGGAGGATTCCGAGTTACTTGATGTGGTCAGGGCTTTGAAGGTTTATGTAGCCAGAACGGCTAGGGTCAGGAAAACAGAATCTTTGTTTATCCTGTATGCTTCCAACAAGCTTGGGGCGCCTGCTTCAAAGCAAACTATTGCTCGCTGGATCTGTAACACGATTCAGCAGGCTCATTCTGCGGCTGGATTGCCGCTGCCTAAATCGGTTAAGGCCCATTCCACTAGGAAGGTGGGCTCTTCTTGGGCGGCTGCCCGAGGGGTCTCGGCATTACAGCTTTGCCGAGCGGCTACTTGGTCAGGTTCAAACACTTTTGCAAAGTTCTACAAGTTTGATACCCTGGCTGAGGAGGACCTTGTGTTTGCTCAATCGGTGCTGCAGAGTCATCCGCACTCTCCCACCCGTTTGGGAGCTTTGGTATAATCCCCATGGTCCTTACGGAGTCCCCAGCATCCACTAGGACGTTAGAGAAAATAAGATTTTACTTACCGGTAAATCTATTTCTCGTAGTCCGTAGTGGATGCTGGGCGCCCGTCCCAAGTGCGGACTTCTTCTGCAATGCTTGTATATAGTTATTGCTTAAATAAGGGTTATGTTATAGTTGCATCAGGGTTGAACTGATGCTCTGTTGTTCATACTGTTAACTGGGTAAGGTTATCACGAGTTATACGGTGTGATTGGTGTGGCTGGTATGAGTCTTACCCTGGATTATCAAAATCCTTTCCTTGTACTGTCAGCTCTTCCAGGCACAGTTTCTCTAACTGAGGTCTGGAGTAGGGACATAGAGGGAGGAGCCAGAGCACACCAGAATATAAATTCTTTCTTAAAGTGCCCATGTCTCCTGCGGAGCTTGTCTATTCCCCATGGTCCTTACGGAGTCCCCAGCATCCACTACGGACTACGAGAAATAGATTTACCAGTAAGTAAAATCTTCTTTTTAATTTTTTTATTCTTTTTTAATACAATAAAGTTATTTAGTGTTTTAAGTTTCTACTTCTCATTATATAAAAAAAGTCCGCTTCTACTAAATACAAGGCCACGCTGCAGCCCTGTTCACGCTATTCATCTAGTCGTTACGTTGTGTACAAAATGATGGATAACATTAGCATAAGCAGCAATCCTATTTCGGACTAGCTTTGTGTCTCTGTTGTTTCAAATGGGCAGAAATATTGAATGCAAAGTGCAACTGGGGACCTACAGTATCTCATGAATGCACAGTATGACTACCAGATGGTCTATAGGCACACTGCCGCCCGATCACGCTAGCTATATATATTGTCGTTATGTTCTGTACAAATAGCCAGGTAGCATTAGCATAAACACTCCATGTTAACTTGCTATCAAATACTGTATGACAAAGGATGACATTATTTTCCAAATTTTGATACAGGTGCATTTGCATTGTGTTCGACCAATAGCACGGCAGACCCACCGGCAATGCACACAATGGCACTTAGCAGCATTGTCTAAGGTGTCAGCCGCTAAGAGCTCACACAAATGAGTCTTCCTTTTTGATAATTGGTATTACAGACTTGGTGGCACCGCAGACAGAGTGGCCACACACTTTATAGACACCTCATACTGTATAAAGCCACTTTGTAGACACAAGAAGCTATCCATTCTGTGATTCTGCATCTTCCAGTGTAGACTTGCTACTGGATTCATCTCTTCGGCCGTATCACCCATACAAGCCCTTGAGATACATTCTGCCACTTCTGCTGACTTCAAAGTCAAGTTGTTGCTGTATTCTACTTTTTCTACCACAAACTTTTTCTACTGAAGGATCATCTCGCTGGTATAGTAAGCACAGTAAGTACAGGTCATTTGTACATTATGCAGTATGCCACTGATTTCTGCATTTAAAGTATACACTAATGCTACGTCCAGTTACATGGCAGTTACTGTAGGATCTGATTGGCTGGTACTTTGGGGAACATCTACTAAGCAGTGATAAAAGTGGAGAAGAAAGCCAGTGGAGAAGGTGCCTATGGCAACCAATCAGTTGCTCTGTATACTTTTATAGTATGCAACTTATTAATGTTACGTTAATGCTTATTGGTTGCCATGGGCAACTTCTCCACTGGCTCACTTCTCCACTTTTATCGCTGCTAAGTACATGTTACCCTTTATCTTCTACCACTTTATCTCCATCCAAGGCTTAGTAAATAGACCCCTAAGCCCCCTGCTGCTACTGCACTGTATCATACTGTACCTCCCAACATGACCCTCTCCACTGGAGCGACAAAATACTTTATTCCTGAAATAATTAAATTACCTGTGGGGAACTACAGTGTACTGTAGTTATTTGAATATGAAGGTGTTTCACCAAAGGTGATGGCTAGCATTTATTAACAGTGTGCCCTGTTGCTTTGCCCCCAGTAGATTTGCCCCAGTAGTTGTGCCCTCTGTTGCTTTGCCCCCATTAGTTGTGCCCCCTGTTGCTTTTCCCCCCAGTAGATTTGCCCCCTGTTACTGTGCCCCCTGTAGCTGTGCCCGGGTATAGTATGGTATGCCGGCGGTCGGGCTCCCGGCAACAAGCATACTGGCGCCGGGAGCCTGACCGCCGGCATATCGACAGTGTGGCGATCGCAAATGAGCCCCTGCTCTCGCCACGCTGCGGGCACAGTGGTGCGCTACGCGCGCCACGCTATTTTATTCTCCCTCCAGGGGGGGTGTGGACCCCCACAAGGGAGAATAAGTGTCGGTATGCCAGCTGTCGGGAATCCGGCACCAGTATACTGTGCGCCAGGATCCCAAGTGCCGGCATACTGAAGACCACCCGCTGTGCCCCAGTAGTTGTCCCCCCTGTTGCTATGCCCCCTGCTATGCATGGCAACCCTCCCCCCAGGCAAACATACTGTATTTCTAAACAATAGATGATGTCTCCTTTCACTCCAAAAGAGTTAATCCAATTAGCCCAGAATACACATCCATATGCAGATACTGAATTTCTAAACAATAGATGACCTCCTTTCACTCCATCTGATCAGGCTGGCTCTGATGTTACACACTCGCCCAGAAAATGTTTGGAAAGGCCTGTATTATTCCTCAGAAAACGGCCAGTTACTACCCACAAATGTCCCCTTCTTTAAATACTGTATTTTGTTTGAATTCATATCATTGTTTGGATGTCATTAGTCCTAGAACACAATGAAATGCATTGGTGTATTAAATATTGTATTTATCACCCAAGATTGCATGGCAGAATGCAGTCACATTGGGTGAATGTGTCACCTGGAACAGGCAGGATCATACTGCATCTAACAGTATACTGTACTTCTTATTAGGCTCATTCAGATACTGTATACCCAAAATAGAAGGGCTAAGCAAATACAGTACATTGGGCTCATATATCAATGAGTACATCGCTGACTGTGTGTGGGCACAATCCCCTCCTGTAGCTGTGACTGTCGCTGCTATTAAACTGATCACTAGAGACTGGCACAGTGCCAGAGTCTACAGAGTGTGCGTTGGACTTTGAAATAATGGCGCAGCGGCCATTTTTCTGAGTAGACTCTGGCACTCAGAGCGCTAGCAGCAGTGGTGACGGCTACGAGAGAGGACGGGTCCCAAACATGGAGTCTGCAGATGCCCATAGTACTACTGTGTAGCATAACGTGAATAATGTCCTGTACATTACTGTGCTCCGTTATGTGAGTAAGGCACACTATTGTTGTGTGCTGTAATTTGATTTGGGGTACTATTGAGTGGACACGCCCCTTTTTTGCCACACGTGCCTTCCCTATTTCAAATATGAGGGGGCACCAGTTCTTTACTTTGCCAGGGCTGCTCTGACCCCTAAATACAACCCTGGGGGCTAGTCACCCCGCATACCATATCTGTGTGCCTGATCGTAGCCCTGCAACATTTTGCAGGACTATGATCAGGCCGGAATTAGCCCCTTAGTCATGAAGTAGTGACAAACATGAAAAAGTGGAGTAGTTACCCATGGCAACCAATCAGATTCTCGGTATAATTTTATACTATAGTATGCAATTTATAAATGTTACCACAATGCTGATTGCTTCACTTCTCCACTGTTTTCACTGCCTAACATGCTGCTACAGTATGTTCTACATGAAATCCCAGCCCCTGGCATTGTAATGTGGCCATGTCTGCGACTCACGTCTACAGTACAGTATGTACTGTAATTTAACACTCGCCAGACATTTACAGTACTGTACTTAACGAACAAGCTTGCACCCCCTCATACAAAGCCCTGTAGTACTATAATTGAACCATAATTTGCTACTGTACTGTTACTACTGTACTGTACATGTACTTGAGTCTTATTATTGCGTATTGTAGAGTGCACTGCATAGTGTGAAGATGGTGAAAACTAGAGATGTGCACCGGAAATTTTTCGGGTTTTGTGTTTTGGTTTTGGGTTCGGTTCCGCGGCCGTGTTTTGGATTCGGACGCGTTTTGTCAAAACCTCACCGAAAATTTTTTGTCGGATTCGGGTGTTTTTTGGATTCGGGTGTTTTTTTCAAAAAACCCTAAAAAACAGCTTAAATCATAGAATTTGGGGGTCATTTTGATCCCATAGTATTATTAACCTCAATAACCATAATTTCCACTCATTTCCAGTCTATTCTGAACACCTCACACCTCACAATATTATTTTTAGTCCTAAAATTTGCACCGAGGTCGCTGGATGGCTAAACTAAGCGACACAAGTGGCCGACACAAAAACCTGGCCCATCTAGGAGTGGCAACAAAACAAAAGAGGAGAAGGACTCTGTGTTGGGGCACTCTTTATCACAAATTCGACACTAAAACTTAACTTTTTTTTTTTCAATAATGATTTTTTATTAATTTCCAAGTATAGAGAAGAAAAATCTGAGAAATGTACACGAACAAAGGTCATATAATGAGTACAGCATTGAGCTAATTACAGTAGGTCCAATCATATAAACCAACTCTGAATCTAGAAGCTTACAGTAGTTCACTAATCGTGTACACTGATTCTCTCAACTATCTGTCATAACTATAACCTTAAGAATAACAGAATAGAAAGAGCAGTAGAGATGGAAAAACAGAACAAGACAGTGACACATGAGGGCAAAAGACGTATCGTCAAGGAGATGAGAATATGCGTAACAGGGGAGCACCTTACACAAATGTTGTAACCTAGAGATAGATAGCTGGTTGGTTAGTTAGTTAGTTAGTTAGTTAGTTAGTTAGGGGGCATCTGCACCACTAGGTGTTATCAGGTTGTGAAGAATGCAGAATTGCCGTGTCAATGGGATCACTAAAAATTACGGAGTGACCCTGTCTCTCCCGGAATTCACTCCATTTAAACCACCTCATGTATATAGAAGAGGGGGAAGAAGAATACACACATCCCGCTGTTTCAAACAGAAAATGCTTATGGGTATTATTAATAACCGTCTGAATGTGAGGTATGGACTGTGATTTCCACAGTTGGCCTATTGCTGCCTTAGCTGATATTAAGACATGTCCTACGATATACCTGTCGCAGCTGAGGAGAGTGTGAGAAGGGTAGTGAAATAGGGCAAACAGTGGATCCAATGGCACTGTCGTTCCCACTAGCTCCCCCAAAAGAGAGAATACTTCCGTCCACAGAGGCCTCAAGATTGGACAGTCCCAAAAAATATGTAGAATGGAGCCCTCGCCACCACATTTTCTCCAGCATAGCTGGGAAGTCGAGGGCCAGATGTGGTGAAGCCGCTGCGGAGTGAAGTACGCCCTATTGCATAATTTATAGAACATTTCTGAGTGCTGGAGACATTTAGAGATTTTAAAGCACAGTGATGAAATTGTATCCCACTCTTCCTCTCGAAGTACAATAGAGAGATCTCTCTCCCACTTAAACTGCGCAGGTAGTTTACCTTTTTTATTCAAAAGAACAATATACTGATACCACCTGGATATCCCACCCCTATGACCAGGGGATTACAATCTAGAGAGCATAACAGCAGGTAGGGGGAGTGGGCTTCTAGACCCGTTAACATACGATTGGAGCCAATGGCGTATCTGTAGATACTTGAAAAAGTCATGTCTCGAAATCCCAAACCGAGACTGAAGCCGGGAGAACGGGATCAAGCTATTATTCAAAAAAAGATCTTTCAGTCTCCCAACTCCAGCGTCAATCCAGGCGTCCAAAACAAGATCAGGGATATTACAAGCAATCGTTCTGATAGACAGGTCCGCTGCAGGTAACGTTATAGTTGGGTCAGACTCAACCACGGAGTGCCATAGCTTCAGAGTACATCTAATCGCGTCCCCAGGACCTATCCATTTCGGAACACTATGCATAGGTAATAGAAATAGGTCTGTAATATTAATCTGCCCTAAGAAGGCTTTTTCAATAACTACCCATGGTTTGGGGGAGTGATCGACAAACTAATCTCGGGCCTGGCTGAGAAGGCATGCGGAGTGATATGCATCTAAGTTGGGGTAAGCAACCCCACCAAAGCCCTTGGGCAATGACAAAACCTGCCTAGAGATCCGCGGTTTCGCTTCCTTCCAGATAAAGTGTGATAACGTTTTATTAGCCTTAACACTAAGAGCTTTAGGGAAGTGGCGGGGGATGGCCAGAAACAGGTAGAGGAGTTTCGGTAGCAGTACCATCTTTGTTGCAGAGACACGCCCCAGCCAGGAGATTTCATGTAGAGACCACTCTTTAATCAATTTGTCGAAGGCGCTAAATAAAGGTGTGTAGTTACAATCATAAAGGTCTTTATCAAGTGAAAGATGTATACCTAAATATTTAATAGATTTCACCTGCCAAGCATATCTGTATCTATCCTTAAGTAAGGCCAGGATATGTGGCTGGATATGAAGCGGTAGAGCTTCCGTTTTGGAAGTATTCAATTTATAGAATGACAATCTGGAGTACCTATCTAATATGGCATGGAGTCCGATAAGGGAGGATTCGGGGTTTGTCAAGCATACTAGAATATCATCTGCGAAGAGGTTGACTTTATGACTCAGTCCCCCTATCTCGGGTCCCGAGACTTCTGTGTCAGTCCTAATAGTCTCAGCCAGGGGTTCAATAGCCAGAGCGAAAATCAGGGGAGACAAAGGACACCCCTGTCTTGTGCCATTTAGAATTTCGAAATCCCTGGACAGACACCCATTGACATACACCTTGGCGGAGGGGGCAGAATATAATGCAAAGATGGAATCTAGAAACCTACCCTGGAATCCAAACTTACTCAGAACTGATCTTAGATACCCCCAGTGTAGCCTATCAAACGCCTTCTCAGCGTCTAACGATAGGACGAGGAGGGGCGCTCTATTAACATTACAATACTCAATGACATTATAAACTCTCCGAGTGTTGTCCGGGGCCTGCCTGCCCGGGACGAAGCCAACCTGGTCAGCAGCTATAAGGGAAGGCAATAAGGGGCAAAGACGATTAGCGATTATCTTAGCAAAAAGCTTTAAGTCTGTATTCAACAGAGCTATCGGTCTGTAATTTTGAACGGATGAGGGAGATTTACCCGGCTTAGGGATAGCTACTATCCTCGCTTCAACCATCTCTTTCGGGAACCTCCCAGCCTCTGACGCCTCGTTAAAGACAGCCAATAACACTGGAGCCAAGTCTGCTTTATAGGTTTTGTAGAAATTAGATGGAAAACCGTCTGGGCCCGGTGCTTTATCTCGTGGGAGACCGTCAATAGCTGCCTCAATTTCAGACATAGTCCAGGGGGAGCCAAGGGACAGGCAGGTCTCGGAGTCCAGTGTCGGTAGGGATAGGTTTTTTAAAAAGGACTGGATTTCAGCTTCAATAGGTTGGGCGGTATCAGGGTCTGACTGTAAGTTGTAGAGTCGGGAGTAATACTCTGCGAAAGTATCTGCTATTCTATATGGGTCAGAGACTCTTGAACCCGTGGGAGAGTAGACAAAGTGGATTCTGGCCTTAGCCCGCCTACCTCTTAGTTTCCGTGCCAAGAGGCGCCCTGCCTTATTTCCAAATACATAGAATCTCTGATTCAATCGAGCGAGGTTGCGTTGTACTTCCCGTAGAGAAAAAGTGTTCACCCTTTCCCTTGCAGCCAGCAAAAGCTTAAAGGTAGTTCTATTATGTGGGTCAGCCTTATGTGCTATTTCTAGTTTTGCAACTTCGCTCTCGGCTTCAGCACGTTCAGCATTTTGAGAACGTTTCAGCCGTGAAGCGGCCTGAATGGCAGCCCCCCGCACTACAGTCTTACAAGAGCACCAATTATTAAAGACTGAGGTATCTTCGGGTGTGTTAGTTTCTAAATATATCCTTAAGGTTTTTTGAACGGCAAGTAAAGCTTCTTGATGGCATAACAAGAAGTTTCCTAGTCTCCAAGGGCCCGGAGACACTTTACGGGCCCTGAGCTTCCACACTACCTTCAGCGGAGAATGGTCAGACCATGTCATCGGTAGTATGTTAATTTTCATAATGGCCGGGAGTGACACTCTGTCAGTTAATACGAGATCAATCCTAAAGTATAAGGAGTGGACATGCGAATAAAAGGAGCAATCCCTAACCGTAGGGTGTTTAGTTCTCCACGCATCGTAGAGTTCGTACTCTCCTAGCAATTGGCGAAGCCCAGGGGTATTAATAGGGGAAGTTCTGGATTTAGCCAAGGGACTTCTGGTGGGGAGAGATCTATCAACGGAGGGGTCTACAACCAAGTTGAAGTCCCCCAGTAGCATGACTGCACCTTTAGCGTGCTTCTGTATCAGGGAGAACAGATTCCTACAGAAGGAGAGTTGACCAGAGTTGGGCGCATAGCAGGAGGCCAAGGTGACAACAGTATCTTCAAGCTTACTGATTAATACTAAATACCTTCCTTCGGGGTCTACAATTTGGGATTCTAAAGTGAATTGGCAGTCACGAGAGATTAGTATAGCCACTCCGGCTTTTTTTACGAGGGCTGTTGGCCATGTAGCAGGTAGGGAAGTGATTATCATAGAATCTAGGGGGGTCTAATTCCTAAAATGGGTTTCCTGGATAGCGACCACATTCGCCTTCATTTTATAGAAGGAAGATAAGGCCAGTCTACGCTTCTGTGGGGAATTCAATCCCTTAACGTTCAATGATACCAAGTTAACCATAATAAACTAACCAGGAGGCGGAGCATCCTCTGAAACCAAGAAATGTGATTAAAAGGTACAATTCCCTGAACACATTTGAAAGAAGAAAAAAGACATGGGGGAGGACGAGACACAAAAGGAGACACACTGAGGAGGACAAAGAGAGAAAAGAGAAAAATATAGTACACAAAACAAGGAAAGTCGACTCCGTGTAGAGACGAAGCCATAGTAAGGCGCCAAAACATACAGCGCCTCACCAAACAAAGTTGGGAGGTTAGTGGCCAACCTCCCCGCAATCAAATAATCAAATATTTGTAAACTGTATATTCAATCGCACATGGCATATAAACGGAATGTCATTAAGAATGGTATGATAGGTTAATTTGTAATGAGTCACAGGCTCCCGGAACCGGCACAGAGCAATACTGTAAGTACAGCAATAAAAGGGCTCAGAGAAGAGCATACAGACCAGTCTAGGAGCCCGTGAAACCACCACAACCTTTAAGGAGAAACAAAAAAAACCCTGCCGTACATTAGTCTAGGGGGTGTAAAACATGTAATAACCAGGCATGTAACTTGTAATAAGCCCTGAAATTAGTACAATCGTATGGAAACAACGCTAGTCCTATAAATGGACATTCATGGCAGGGAAAACACCGCAGTGAGAAGGGCCTACTTCCCAACCGTCGACCAGTCCGGCTGAAGTCGGCGGTCAGGAGAGCCGGACCCCTGATCTCCAGCTATATTCCATTTGTGAAGAAGTCTCATACCGTCCTCGACCGAAGACACCACTATCGTGGAGCCTTCCCTAGAAATCAGTAGACGCGTAGGGAAACCCCATCTATATACGATTCCAGCTTTCCTAAGGGCCGCGGTGACAGGCTGAAAGGAACGTCTCCTGGTGAGGGTGTAGTGTGATAAGTCTCCGAAAAGTTGAAGCTGGCCCAGAGCTCTCGCCGTTTCTGAGGTAGGTCTAGCCGCTTTAAGCAGGGATTCCTTAATATGAAAGAAATGGACTCTCATTAAAACATCTCTCGACGCCCCTTCGGGAGCACTGCGGGCCTTCGGGACCCTATGGATACGGTCCAATATCAAGTCCGCAGATGTAGCGGAGGGTAGCAGCTTCTTGAATATTTCGATTGTATAGTCATGCAGGCTGCTATTAGATACGGATTCCGGTACCCCTCTGAGCTTGAGATTATTTCTGCGTGAGCGGTCCTCCAAGTCCGCTACTTTGTCCCGCAGAGCCGCCACTTCCCCTTCAAGAGTATCATGGGAATCGATAAGAGTATTATGAGAGCCTGCTACCTCCCCCATCTTAGTTTCCAAGTGTCGGGTCCTCTCGCCCAAATCCTCAACGGAACGCTGGCAAGATTGCAACATAGTACGAAATTCAGACGCCACCTCATCTTTAAACTGGTGTAACAATAGCTTCATGGCGCCCACCATTAAGGCTTCGCTGTCCTCCAGGCGAGGAGAGGGGGGGGGAATCCTGGGATGAAGATAGAGCCATCAGGGGCGATGAAGTTGTGGGCGGGGGATCCGACCCGGGGGTAGAAGACCCAGGCCCCTGAGACTTATTTCGATAGGGGGAAGGCTTGAAAAAGGCAACTTGAGAGATTGATTTGGAGACTTTATTCTTTCTTGGAGCCATCATGTATTACTTTGAGGGAATGGGAGAATCCCAGTAGAAAGGAGAATTCCGTCTAAGGCCTAGGACTGCAGATATCTTCTTACGTCATGTGCGTGATTACATCAGCTAAAATGATTGCGGGGGGTGACGATGAGGATTCATTGAAGAGGTGTCTACATCCTATATGTGCCGTAGCATGCACCGCTACAGGGAGCCAACGTTGCCACTTTCTTACCAGATAGTGCCCCTGTGTATCAGGTGAGGTAGATGCTGTATATGGACTTCCAGCAAGGGGCTCTGACGCACGGTGTAGTGGGTGAGGACTAGGCAATGCTTATGGAATGCTGGATAGGTGTAAAAAGGTACGAGGTGTTGAATGCACCATATAAGCCAGCACCCAGCATATATACAGAACAAAGTACCTCAGGCTGTGATTGTACAGGACTGGTGGGGATCAGCAGGATCTCTATAGTGAGTGCTGACCTTGCCCCCTCCAAGATGGCCGCCGCTCTCCAGCTCAAACGGGCCTCACCTCCTTCCACCGCTGCCCGTGGTCCGTCAGCCTGAATGGGGACTCTATACCGCCTCCTCAGCCCTCGGCCAGGCGCCGATGGCGGGATGTCTGCCGCTAACGGGGGTCGTCCGTGTAATCTCAGCTCCCGCAGTTCCTCGCCCGCCTCTCCCAAGATGGCCGCCACCACCGGGTCCTCCCGAGCAGGGCCGCGGCACTTCTCGGTGGCTAGCCCGTAGTTCCTGGGGCTCGTTTTCGCCGCCGCTTCTACCGGTAAGGCTTCCCAGGCGGGGGGTATATCGTTGTTGCCGGCTGTGTGGCGGCACGTAGCGCCCAGAGCGCACTGTAGCCCGGTCGGCTGACACTCAAATTTAGGTCCCGGCTTCACCCCGGGTGGAGGCCGCAACCCGCAAGTGCAGGAGTAACCTACACTCCGGCTTCGCAGCTCACCACCTTACGCTGTGGGGGTCTTGTGGGTGCACTGGGGGCAAATTAGAGGGCAGGTAGGCACCTAGAAAGCTGAAGTTAGTAGCTTCTTAGCAGGAGCTCAGGCACCGTGCATCTACTCCTAAGTCCCGCTAGGCCACGCCCCCTAAAACTTAACTTTTAATGAACATAGTAAAATATAGTGACTCAAATATGAACAAAAAACATAAATATGAATATTAGTGCATGTTAATGATGCTACTATTATAAGAATATATAAGTGGAACGCCTTGGTGAAAATAATTTGTTGTTAATGCGTCAAACTGGGAGAAACCTGTCTATAATATGAAACAGGTTGTATTTTTAATCCCAGCGGGATAATGACTCGGTTTAGCTTCTCCGTATTGTAAATGCTCCAAGGAGGGAGAGATATCATATAGCAGGTAAAAATGTTGCCTATATAGGTCCTTAAGCACCTGCTGCTCTATGTTTGGGCAGTGGTGTTGCCAAAAGGCATTTACTTCAATAATTGTTGTATAATTAGACTTTTTGCGACAGGCAAAAAACTGAAAATACGAGATTGCTGGTTTAATATAAGTATGCATTTAAAGATGAAAATGTAGCATATTCAGCAATCGCAGAGTGAGATATTTAAATTCAAAGCGGATAGAAAGAAGAAATGGATAGAATCAAAGGAGAAGGGGTGTCTTACTTCTGCTGTTCAGCTGGGTTGTTTACTGCACCTGGTGTTCACTGTTGGTCCCCCATACAATTACTGACCAGGCCTGCCACAGTTTAGCTTCCAAGATCGGACGAGATCAGGCGTATTCTGTGGAGTATGGCCGTAATCTGCTGAATGAGAGAGTATGACTACCAAAGTGCTTCTGCTGTCCAGATTAGTGGATGAGAGAGCATTGAAAATATACAGGGTATAATTATCTATGTAAATAGACGAGATGTAAGCTGTGTCTTGAACACATGTGTATGGTAATGTTTGGCTAGTATTGTCGCTAGAAAAAACTTCAATCTCTATTGTGTAAACAGAGTTTGTAACCCATGCTATTATGTTTCCAATAATGAGTCAGCCAGTCAGAAAGAAGAAAAAATCTTAAAAGTTGGTGCTATTCAAAATTTGAAACAGAGTTAGTTTAATCCTTATGGAGACTGATAAGCTAATCACATAACCCTGTCGAGCTAATACCCATCAGATATCAAATTCTTTATCAAGCAAGTTTTTTGCGTGCTTCACAGAACCATATTTTAGCTGATAAGTTAGTACATTTATTTCTGTTGCAAAAAGGTATCAGAAAAGATTCATAATTTACAGTCCATGGTAAGGAAAAGCTATAATTTTACGGTTATTGCATAATAGTTATGAGCTAATACCCATCAGATGTCGAATTACTTAACTAGCAAGTTTTTTGTGTGCTTACAAAAACCATCATTACCTGATAAAAATAATGCATTTATCTTTGTTACAAAAGGAGGTATCAGAGGAGACCAGTGAGCAAGCCTATATATTGGTGAAACGGGCCGTTTGGTTAGTGGGACCCAGTGGGACTGCGCAGCCCACTCCCACACAAGGGACACATCGGTTTAGTAAGCGCCCATTTGGGCCATATGTTTTATATCTATTCTGCTATTTTTCTCTTATTGATATAACTACCTCCTTTACTAAATGCTCGATATCTGTAACAATATGTAATACCAGTGTAGCAATTATGCAATAACAGTATAATGATAGCTTTTTCTTATTATGGACTTTAAACCATCAATCTCCTCTGATACCTCCTTTTGTAATAAAGATAAATGCATTAATTTTATCAGGTAATGATGGTTTTTGTAAGCACACAAAAAACTTGCTAGTTAAGTAATTCGACATCTGATGGCTGATGGGTATTAGCTCATAACTATTATGCAATAACCGTAAAATGATAGCTTTTCCTTACCATGGACTGTAAATTATGAAACTTTTCTGATACCTTTTTGCAACAGAAATAAATGTACTAACTTATCAGCTAAAATATGGTTCTGTGAAGCACGCAAAAAACTTGCTTGATAAAGAATTTGATATCTGATGGGTATTAGCTCGACAGGGTTATGTGATTAGCTTATCAGTCTCCATAAGGATTAAACTAACTCTGTTTCAAATTTTGAATAGCACCAACTTTTAAGATTTTTTCTTCTTTCTGACTGGCTGACTCATTATTGGAAACATAATAGCATGGGTTACAAACTCTGTTTACACCATAGAGATTGAAGTTTTTTCTAGCGACAATACTAGCCAAACATTACCATACACATGTGTTCAAGACACAGCTTACATCTCGTCTATTTACATAGATAATTATACTCTGTATATTTTCAATGCTCTCTCATCCACTAATCTGGACAGCAGAAGCACTTTGGTAGTCATACTCTCTCATTCAGCAGATTACGGCCATACTCCACAGAATACGCCTGATCTCGTCCGATCTTGGAAGCTAAACTGTGGCAGGCCTGGTCAGTAATTGTATGGGGGACCAACAGTGAACACCAGGTGCAGTAAACAACCCAGCTGAACAGCAGAAGTAAGACACCCCTTCTCCTTTGATTCTATCCATTTCTTCTTTCTATCCGCTTTGAATTTAAATATCTCACTCTGCGATTGCTGAATATGCTACATTTTCATCTTTAAATACATACTTATATTAAACCAGCAATCTCGTATTTTCAGTTTTTTGCCTGTCGCAAAAAGTCTAATTATACAACAATTATTGAAGTAAATGCCTTTTGGTAACACCACTGCCCAAACATAGAGCAGCAGGTGCTTAAGGACCTATATAGGCAACATTTTTACCTGCTATATGATATCTCTCCCTCCTTGGAGCATTTACAATACGGAGAAGCTAAACCGAGTCATTATCCCGCTGGGATTAAAAATACAACCTGTTTCATATTATAGACAGGTTTCTCCCAGTTTGACGCATTAACAACAAATTATTTTCACCAAGGCGTTCCACTTATATATTCTTATAATAGTAGCATCATTAACATGCACTAATATTCATATTTATGTTTTTTGTTCATATTTGAGTCACTATATTTTACTATGTTCATTAAAAGTTAAGTTTTAGTGTCGAATTTATGATAAAGAGTGCCCCAACACAGAGTCCTTCTCCTCTTTTGTTTTGTTGCCTAAACCTACTGACTCTGGGAGCACCACCGACGTGTAATTAGTTCAGTACACCTAGTGTACATTGTTAGCCTTAAGTCGGTCACAGGCTTAGATCTATTATTGGTCAATGTCTGAAAAAATAACCTGTTGCGGAACTATCTTCAGTAGATAAACCATCTAGGAGTCGCACTGCAGTGTCAGGCAGGATGGCCCTTCAAAAAAATTGTCCCCAAACAGCACATGATGCAAAGAAAAAAAGGGGCGCACCAAGGTCGTTGTGTGACTAAGCTAAGCGACACAAGTGGCCGACACAAACACCTGGCCCATCTAGGAGTGGCACTTCAGTGTCAGGCAGGATGGCACTTCAAAAAAATAGTCCCCAAACAGCACATGATGCAAAGAAAAAAAGAGGCGCACCAAGGTCGCTGTGTGACTAAGCTAAGTGACACAAGTGGCCGACACAAACACCTGGCCCATCTAGGAGTGGCACTGCAGTGTCAGGCAGGATGGCACTTCAAAAAAATTGTCCCCAAACAGCACATGATGCAAAGAAAAAAAGGGGCGCACCAAGGTCGTTGTGTGACTAAGCTAAGCGACACAAGTGGCCGACACAAACACCTGGCCCATCTAGGAGTGGCACTTCAGTGTCAGGCAGGATGGCACTTCAAAAAAATAGTCCCCAAACAGCACATGATGCAAAGAAAAAAAGAGGCGCACCAAGGTCGCTGTGTGACTAAGCTAAGTGACACAAGTGGCCGACACAAACACCTGGCCCATCTAGGAGTGGCACTGCAGTGTCAGGCAGGATGGCACTTCAAAAAAATAGCCCCCAAACAGCACATGATGCAAAGAAAAATGAAAGAAAAAAGAGGTGCAAGATGGAATTGTCCTTGGGCCCTCCCACCCACCCTTATGTTGTATAAACAGGACATGCACACTTTAACGAACCCATCATTTCAGTGACAGGGTCTGCCACACGACTGTGACTGAAATGACTGGTTGGTTTGGGCCCCCACCAAAAAAGAAGCAATCAATCTCTCCTTGCACAAACTGGCTCTACAGAGGCAAGATGTCCACCTCATCATCATCCTCCGATTCCTCACCCCTTTCACTGTGTACATCCCCCTCCTCACAGATTATTAATTCGTCCCCACTGGAATCTACCATCTCAGGTCCCCGTGTACTTTCTGGAGGCAATTGCTGCTGGTGAATGTCTCCACGGAGGAATTGATTATAATTAATTTTAATGAACATCATCTTCTCCACATTTTCTGGAAGTAACCTCGTACGCCGATTGCTGACAAGGTGAGCGGCTGCATTCGGAGTACACACTGGAGGGAGGGCAACTTAGGTAGAATAAAGCCAGTTTGTGCAAGGGCCTCCAAATTGTCTCTTTTTCCTGCCAGTATACGTACAGACTCTCTGACGTGCCTACTTGGATGCGGTCACTCATATAATCCTCCACCATTCTTTCAATGGTGACAGAATCATATGCAGTGACAGTAGACGACATGTCAGTAATCGTTGGCAGGTCCTTCAGTCCGGACCAGATGTCAGCACTCGCTCCAGACTGCCCTGCATCACCGCCAGCGGGTGGGCTCGGAATTCTTAGCCTTTTCCTCGCACCCCCAGTTGCGGGAGAATGTGAAGGAGGAGATGGTGAAGGGTCACGTTCCGCTTGACTTGACAATTTTCTCACCAGCAGGTCTTTGAACCTCTGCAGACTTGTGTCTGCCGGAAAGAGAGATACAACGTAGGTTTTAAATCTAGGATCGAGCACGGTGGCCAAAATGTAGTGCTCTGATTTCAACAGATTGACCACCCGTGAATCCTGGTTAAGCGAATTAAGGGCTCCATCCACAAGTCCCACATGCCTAGCGGAATCGCTCTGTTTTAGCTCCTCCTTCAATGTCTCCAGCTTCTTCTGCAAAAGCCTGATGAGGGGAATGACCTGACTCATGCTGGCAGTGTCTGAACTGACTTCACGTGTGGCAAGTTCAAAGGGTTGCAGAACCTTGCACAACGTTGAAATCATTCTCCACTGCGCTTGAGTCAGGTGCATTCCACCTCCTTTGCCTATATCGTGGCCAGATGTATAGGCTTGAATGGCCTTTTGCTGCTCCTCCATCCTCTGAAGCATATAGAGGGTTGAATTCCACCTCGTTACCACCTCTTGCTTCAGATGATGGCAGGGCAGGTTCAGGAATGTTTGGTGGTGCTCCAGTCTTCTGTACGCGGTGCCTGAATGCCGAAAGTGGCCCGCAATTCTTCGGGCCACCGACAGCATCTCTTGCACGCCCCTGTCGTTTTTTAAATAATTCTGCACCACCAAATTCAAGGTATGTGCAAAACATGAGACGTGCTGGAATTTGCCCAGATGTAATGCACGCACAATATTGCTGGCGTTGTCCGATGTCACAAATCCCCAGGAGAGTCCAATTGGGGTAAGCCATTCTGCGATGATCTTCCTCAGTTGCCGTAAGAGGTTTTCAGCTGTGTGCCTATTCTGGAAAGCGGTGATACAAAGCGTAGCCTGCCTAGGAACGAGTTGGCGTTTGCGAGATGCTGCTACTGGTGCCGCCGCTGCTGTTCTACCCAGTGGGCTGTCACAGTCATATAGTCCCGAGTCTGCCCTGCTCCACTTGTCCACATGTCCGTGGTTAAGTGGACATTGGGTACAACTGCATTTTTTAGGACACTGGTGAGTCTTTTTCTGAGGTCTGTGTACATTTTCGGTATCGCCTGCCTAGAGAAATGGAACCTAGATGGTATTTGGTACCGGGGACACAGTACCTCAATCAAGTCTATAGTTGGCTCTGAATTAACGATGGATACCGGAACCACGTTTCTCACCGCCCAGGCTGCCAAGGCCTGAGTTATCCGCTTTGCAGCAGGATGACTGCTGTGATATTTCATCTTCCTCGCAAAGGACTGTTGGACAGTCAATTGCTTACTGGAAGTAGTACAAGTGGTCTTCCGACTTCCCCTCTGGGATGACGATCGACTCCCAGCAGCAACAACAGCAGCGCCAGCAGCAGTAGGCGTTACACTCAAGGATGCATCAGAGGAATCCCAGGCAGGAGAGGACTCATCAGACTTGCCAGTGACATGGCCTGCAGGATTATTGGCTTTCCTGGGTAAGGAGGAAATTGACACTGAGGGAGTTGGTGGTGTGGTTTGCAGGAGCTTGGTTACAAGAGGAAGGGATTTAGTGGTCAGTGGACTGCTTCCGCTGTCACCCAAAGTTTTTGAACTTGTCACTGACTTATGATGAATGCGCTGCAGGTGACGTATAAGGGAGGATGTTCCGAGGTGGTTAACGTCCTTACCCCTACTTATTACAGCTTGACAAAGGCAACACATGGCTTGACAGCTGTTGTCCGCATTTGTGTTGAAATAATTCCACACCGAAGAGCTGATTTTTTTTGTATTTTGACCAGGCATGTCTATGGCCATATTCCTCCCACGGACAACAGGTGTCTCCCCGGGTGCCTGACTTAAACAAACCACCTCACCATCAGAATCCTCCTTGTCAATTTCCTCCCCAGCGCCAGCAACACCCATATCCTCATCCTGCAGAAATGGAAAAAAGACCGTAAACACTGCGCTTAATAAGCAGCCTGAATTCAGGTGGTAAAAAGTGTCACCAACACTCCAAGACATAAACCAAAAGAAATAATTACCACACCATATCACAGGCGCTTCTCGTATAATGTTCGTAGGGTTGCTACACTCCCCAGATTGAGGAGTGGATGTGACCTTACAAAACAACATAAAACATAAACATAGTGTGATATTGTCAACACAATTCTGGAATAAAATTCTGCTATTATAGTAAAATCGGCCTCGTACCCCAAAGAGTGGTCTACTAATATGGACGTCTGGAGATTGTGCCTGGGGACGCTCAGTTTACAATAACACATGCTTGTTTGTCTACTTCCAACTGTAGACCATTCTGTTCGGTGAGAGTCCACCTGTCTACCCACTTTTTGTTTTAAATGTACAATAAAATGTTTTTATGGTAATACACTATTCAGCCATCCTTTATCCACATATTCCATTGGTGAATGAACGAGGGAAAAGGGGCTCACAACCATAAGAACCGCATTGTGAACGGAGATAGTACATCTGATCGGTGATCCGCTCCATTTCTAAATGCTGATTGTCTACTATTAGTAGACCACTCTTTGGGGTACGAGGCCGATTTTACTATAATAGCAGAATTTTATTCCAGAATTGTGTTGACAATATCACACTATGTTTATGTTTTATGTTGTTTTGTAAGGTCACATCCACTCCTCAATCTGGGGAGTGTAGCAACCCTACGAACATTATACGAGAAGCGCCTGTCATATCCTCATCCTGGTGTACTTCAACAGTGACATCTTCAATTTGACTATCAGGAACTGGACTGCGGGTGCTCCTTCCAGCACTTGCAGGGGGCGTGCAAATGGTGGAAGGCGCAAGCTCTTCCCGTCCAGTGTTGGGAAGGTCAGGCATCGCAACCGACACAATTGGACTCTACTTGGGGATTTGTGATTTCGAAGAACGCACAGTTCTTTGCTGTGCTTTTGCCAGCTTACCGTATTTTTCGGACCATAAGACGCACTTTTTCTCCCCAAAAATGTGGGGGAAAAAGTATGTGCGTCTTATGGAGCGAATAAGACGTTTGCGGATAGTGGCGGCGGCCGGCGGGTAGCGGAGGCTGGCGGGTAGCGGCGGGTCCTGGATGCTACTGCTGCGCCGTCATCAGCAGAGCGGCCACAACTCAGCAGCAGAGCCAGCGTCCTGTAACTCCCCTGCTCCCCCATACCTCCTCCCTCCTCAGGAGAGCAGGGAACCACTGGTACTGTCGGGTAGCGGCGGCCGGCGGGTAGCGGCGGGTCCTGGATGCTGCTGCTGCTGCTATGCCGTCATCATCAGAGCGCAGAGCGGCCACATCTCAGCAGCAGAGCCGGCGTCATGTGACTCCCCCGCTCCCCCCCACCTCCTCCCTTCTCAGGAGACGCAGGGAACCACTGGTACTGTCGGTGTGTGTGTGTGTGTATGCTCGCTCTGATGTGTGTGTGTGTGTGTGTGTGTGTGTGTGTGTCTGTGTATGCTGGCTCTGACAGAAGGCTGCACTGTATATCTCTTAGAGGTCAGAATATTTTTTTCCCAGTTTTCCTACTCTAAAAACTAGGTGCGTCTTATGGTCAGGTGCGTCTTATGGTCCGAAAAATACGGTAAGTCTTTTCTTTTTTCTAGCGAGAGGATGAGTGCTTCCATCCTCATGTGAAGCTGAACCACTAGCCATGAACATAGGCCAGGGCCTCAGCTGTTCCTTCCCACTCTGTGTCGTAAATGGCATATTGGCAAGTTTACGCTTCTCCTCAGACGCTTTTAATTTTGATTTTTGGGTAATTTTACTGAACTTTTGTGTTTTGGATTTTACATGCTCTCTACTATGACATTGGGCATCGGCCTTGGCAGACGACGTTGATGGCATTTCATCGTCTCGGCCATGACTAGTGGCAGCAGCTTCAGCACGAGGTGGAAGTGGATCTTGATCTTTCCCTATTTTAACCTCCACATTTTTGTTCTCCATATTTTAATGTGTGGAATTATATGCCAGTATCAATAACAATGGCCTACTACTATATATACTGCGCACAACTAAAATGCACCACAGGTATAGAATGTAGATGGATAGTATACTTAATGGATGACGAGTGACAACACAGAGGTAGGTACAGCAGTGGCCTACCGTACTGCTATATATAGTATACTGGTGGACACTGTCAGCAAACTGCAAAACTAAAATGCACCACAGGTATAGAATGTAGATGGATAGTATACTTAATGGATGACGAGTGACGACACAGAGGTAGGTACAGCAGTGGCCTACCGTACTGCTATATATAGTATACTGGTGGACACTGTCAGCAAACTGCAAAACTAAAATGCACCACAGGTATAGAATGTAGATGGATAGTATACTTAATGGATGACGAGTGACGACACAGAGGTAGGTACAGCAGTGGCCTACCGTACTGCTATATATAGTATACTGGTGGACACTGTCAGCAAACTGCAAAACTAAAATGCACTACAGGTATAGAATGTAGATGGATAGTATACTTAATGGATGACGAGTGACGACACAGAGGTAGGTACAGCAGTGCACTCTGCACTGTACTCCTCCTATATAATATTAATTATACTGGTGGTCCCCAGTCCCCACAATAAAGCAGCACACTGAGCACAGATATGGAGTGTTTTTCAGGCAGACAAACGTATACTGGTGGTCACTGTCAGCAAAACTCTGCACTGCACTCCTGCTATAGCTGCTCCCCAGTCCCCACAATTAAGCAGTGTGAGCACTCAGCACAGATATATTATGCAGCACACTGAGCACAGATATGGTATGGAGCGTTTTTTTCAGGCAGAGAACGGATAAAAACTGGTGGTCACTTATCAGCAAAACTCTGCACTGTACTCCTAAGAGCTGCCCCCAATCCTCCCCACAATTAAGCAATAAACAACCAATCAACTTCTACAATAAACGGAGAGGACGCCAGCCACGTCCTCTCCCTATCATCTCCAATGCACGAGTGAAAATGGCGGCGATGCGCGGCTGCTTATATAGAATCCGAATCTCGCGAGAATCCGACAGCGGGATGATGACGTTCGGGCACGCTCGGGTTAGCCGAGCAAGGCGGGAAGGTTCTAACCTGCCTCGGACCCGTGTAAAAAAGGTGAAGTTCAGGGGGGTTCGGTTTCCGAGAAACCGAACCCGCTCATCACTAGTGAAAACCAAAGCATTCTATTCTGGAGCCCGTTCAGCGTCACTTACCAAGAAAATGTCTGCGGCAGTGCCACAGATTCTAAAGAAGAAAGCAGGAAAGGAAAATGTTCCTGTTGTCAAAGTAAGGAAAAATGCAAAGGCCAAATGCAAAGTTTTGGAGAACACAATTGGCAATGTAACCAATGAATATTTGGTGCAAGACATGAATGCTGCTGTAGAGAACAGTTTTCTGTGAAGAAACACACACAGTGACGGATGTGTCACGTATCATAGATGAGGACTTTCACCCTTTGGAGCTTCACGACACTACACCACCCATACAAGCATCGCAATCACCGACCCGTAGGAGGCTTGAATTTAAGGATCCCAACCCATGTGAATGCAGCTGCACAGGGCTGGTGAGAGACCTTCTGGGCAAGGTGACACCTTCAAGCGCAAATTGATGGACTGACAGGAAAACTGGATGGACTGACAGGAAAAATGGATGGACTGACGGGAGGTCTGAATGACATGATTGCTGGAGCCATGAAGGATGTCATCCGTCAATCAATGGAACAATGGCAAGCTGCTGGAGGACCACCTATTAAAGCATCACAGCCAGCACAATCTGAATTTGACTGCCCTGATGCATTTGATGCTGAAGAGGATTGTGATTTGAAAACGACACAACAGAACACATCTTTCCACTTTCCTGAATTGGAGATGACACCAGCTGCATCTGACCAATTGCCCAGCATGGACACAGAAACAGTTGCATCCCATCACTTGACTGTCATGGACACAACACCACTGCCATCTTACCGGTTGCCTGACAGAGACAATGCACCAGATACACCCCACCATCGGACTAACATAGAAACTCCACCACTGTCATCTTACTGGTTGCCTGACAGAGACAATGCACCATCCCGCTGCTCAAACAACATGGACTCTGCAACGGTTGCATCATCCCAGTTGTCCACTAGAGATGTGAACAATGTAACGTTACCTTCACCTGGAATACCACCAATGTGCAGCACACCTAAAAATTAGTGATGAGCGGGTTCGGTTCCTCGGAATCCGAACCCCCCCCAACTTCACCCTTTTTACACGTGTCCGAGGCAGACTCGGATCCTCCCGCCTTGCTCGGTTAACCCGAGCGCGCCCTAACGTCATCATCCCGCTGTTGGATTCTCGTGAGGTTCGGATTCTATATAAGCAGCCGCGCGTCGCCGCCATTTTCACTCGTGCATTGGAAATGTTAGGGACAGGACGTGGCTGGCGTCCTCTCTGTTTATTAATGTTGATGCAAATATTTGTGCTTATTGCTTAATTGTGGGGACTGGGGAGCAGCTGTATTATATAGGAGGAGTACAGTGCAGAGTTTTGCTGATCAGTGACCACCAGTTGTATACGTTCTCTGCCTGAAAAACGCTCCATATCTGTGCTCAGTGTGCTGCATATATCTGTGCTCACACTGCTTTATTGTGGGGACTGGGGACCAGCAGTATTATATAGGAGGAGTACAGTGAAGAGTTTTGCTGACCAGTGACCACCAGTATTATACGTTGTCTGCCTGAAAAACGCTCCATATCTGTGCTCAGTGTGCTGCATATATCTGTACTCACACTGCTTTATTGTGGGGACTGGGGACCAGCAGTATTATATAGGAGGAGTACAGTGCAGAGTTTTGCTGACAGTGACCACCAGTATATATAGCAGTATGGTACGGAAGGCCACTGCTCTACCTACCTCTGTGTCGTCAAGTATACTATCCATCTAGATTCTATACCTGTGGTGCATTTTAGTTTTGCAGTTTGCTGACAGTGACCACCAGTATATATAGCAGTACGGTACGGAAGGCCACTGCTCTACCTACCTCTGTGTCGTCAAGTATACTATCCATCTAGATTCTATACCTGTGGTGCATTTTAGTTTTGCAGTTTGCTGACAGTGACCACCAGTATATATAGCAGTACGGTACGGAAGGCCACTGCTCTACCTACCTCTGTGTCGTCAAGTATACTATCCATCTAGATTCTATACCTGTGGTGCATTTTAGTTTTGCAGTTTGCTGACAGTGACCACGAGTATATATAGCAGTACTGTACGGAAGGCCACTGCTCTACCTACCTCTGTGTCTTCAAGTATACTATCCATCCATACCTGTGGTGCATTTCAGTTGTGCGCAGTATATATAGTAGTAGGCCATTGCTATTGATACTGGCATATAATTCCACACATTAAAAAATGGAGAACAAAAATGTGGAGGTTAAAATAGGGAAAGATCAAGATCCACTTCCACCTCGTGCTGAAGCTGCTGCCACTAGTCATGGCCGAGACGATGAAATGCCATCAACGTCGTCTGCCAAGGCCGATGCCCAATGTCATAGTAGAGAGCATGTACAATCCAAAAAACAAAAGTTCAGTTAAATGACCCAAAAATTAAAATTAAAAGCGTCTGATGAGAAGCGTAAACTTGCCAATATGCCATTTACGACACGGAGTGGCAAGGAACGACTGAGGCCTTGGCCTATGTTCATGGCTAGTGGTTCAGATTCACATGAGGATGGAAGCACTCATCCTCTCGCTAGAAAACTGCAGTGCCACTCCTAGATGTTCTGGTGTTTGTGTCGGCCACTTGGGTCGCTTAGCTTAGTCACACAGCTACCTCATTGCACCTCTTTTTATCTTTGCATCATGTGCTGTTTGGGGACTATTTTTTAAATCTGCCATCCTGTCTGACACTGCAGTGCCACTCCTAGATGGGCCAGGTGTTTGTGTCGGCCACTTGGGTCGCTTAGCTTAGTCACACAGCTACCTCATTGCACCTCTTTTTTTCTTTGCATCATGTTCTGTTTGGGGACTATTTTTTAAATTGCCATCCTGTCTGACACTGCAGTGCCACTCCTAAATGGGCCAGGTGTTTGTGTCGGCCACTTGGGTCGCTTAGCTTAGTCACACAGCGACTTTGGTGCACCTCTTTTTTTCTTTGCATCATGTGCTATTTGGGGACTATTTTTTTAAGTGCCATCCTGTCTGACACTGCAGTGCCACTCCTAGATGGGCCAGGTGTTTGTGTCGGCCACTTGTGTCGCTTAGCTTAGTCACACAGCGACCTTGGTGCGCCTTTTTTTTTCTTTGCATCATGTGCTGTTTGGGGACAATTTTTTTGAAGTGCCATCCTGTCAGACACTGCAGTGCCACTCCTAGATGGGCCAGGTGTTTGTGTCGGCCACTTGTGTCGCTTAGCTTAGTCACACAGCGACCTTGGTGCGCCCTCTTTTTTTTCTTTGCATCGTGTGCTGTTTGGGGATAATTTTTTTTAAGTGCCATCCTGTCTGACACTGCAGTGCCACTCCTAGATGGGCCAGGTGTTTGTGTCGGCCACTTGTGTCGCTTAGCTTAGTCACACAGCGACCTTGGTGCGCCTCTTTTTTTCTTTGCATCATGTGCTGTTTGGGGACTATTTTTTTGAAGTGCCATCCTGTCTGACACTGCAGTGCCACTCCTAGATGGGAGGAGAAATAGGTACTGGCGCCGGCTGAGATCGAATGTGAGATAAATAACTCAATTAGTAAAGTTTAAAAAATTATTATTATATTTAATAAACATTCATCAAATAGAGGGTATCTCACCCCTCAAAAGGTAAAACACAAGCAATTGCTGTACAAGATAAAAAGCGCTTTGTAGGATCCCACTATGTTAGCTCTTTTAAAAATGATGTCCACAATTCCTGGCTAGGAGACTATTCCACATTTGCCCACAAGTTCAGTTAGGTATAAGATAATTTACCAGACTGGATTCCAGATAAGTCCCCTAGGTCTCTTTAGCAGTTGAGAACCAAATGGCAGTGAGGGGATGAGTCCAAGTCAAACAAGGAACTTGTGTCGGAATTTCATCCTAGTGGAAGCTTGATAGGTCCAAAATTTGCCAGGAGGTGGATTGGAGTGCTGGTATTTGTGGTCCTACAGGCTGAAGCCATCCAGCGACCTCGGTGCAAATTTTAGGACTAAAAATAATATTGTGAGGTGTTCAGAATAGACTGAAAATGAGTGTAAATTATGGTTATTGAGGTTAATAATACTATGGGATCAAAATGACCCCCAAATTCTATGATTTAAGCTGTTTTTTAGGGTTTTTTGTAAAAAAAACACCTGAATCCAAAACACATCCGAATCCGACAAAAACATTTCAGGGAGGTTTTGGCAAAACGAGTCCGAATTCAAAACACGGCCGCGGAACCGAATCCAAAACCAAAACACAAAACCCGAAAAATTTCCGGTGCACATCACTACTAAAAATGTGCGCGTGCATGGAACCTCCTTGCCCGATATGCCATTGAGTGTAATAACCGCTGACGGTGACTACACTCTGTATGAAGCAGGCCATCGAGAGATGCATCGTTATGCACAACTTGTTTTCCAAGAACATGTTGCATTTGAACTGTACTTGAATTGGAGCAATAAGGTCAACTTTGATGGGCAACGAGGAAAATTTGCAATCCCCGACAATTTGCACAAGGACATACTGTCACGGTGCTATGCCCGATTCAAGATGGGACATGTTGACTTTGTAAAGCTGAAGGACACTTTAAATGGATTGCTACGGATGCCCAGAATAAAACCATGGAGAGGCATACTGTAACAGCACAGCAACTGGTGACTTCAAACTGTGGCATCTATTGGACACGACCTTCAATGTGAAGAAGGGTGACGAGAGAATACGGTCATTCACTCATCAATAAAAAAGGTGCGTTACAGTACTTTACTTACAGTACATTATTGTGCTGTGGTGGTTACTGCAATGTGCTTACTGCTTGAACATTATTTGACAGTATTGTACAGTACAGTGAGTGTTTCTTACAGTTCTGTACAGTATTGACGTTTCTCTCTCTTGCTCTCCCACTCTCCTGCTCCTGTATGGGACTTTGTAGTGATAACAGAGGTGGGGGGGGGGGGGGGGGGGGGAGTTTCAAGGCTCGTTACTGTTGCATTATACAGTGCACTGTACATTGCTATACTACATTGTACACTGTAGACTCTCTCCCCCTGCCCCTTCTCTTTCAGGGACTTTGAAGGTTTTGCTATGGGGCCCTCAAAGTTCTACTTTTGCCCCTGCCTGACAGTACTCAATTCCAGACATCTACAGTATACTGTACTGTAGGCTGTATCTGAAACATCAGATTTAGAGAAACAGAAACACTTTGTTAGGCATTGCTGTGACATGTTGCGAACATGCGAATCCTACTACTGTACTAACGATATTTTTATTATCTTCTTCCCACCATGCACTGAACTACTGAGAAAAAGGAGGAAGAACTGCGTCGAAGAAGGTAAGCTTGTGATACTTACTGTGTACAGGTTAACAGTCTTTGGAAACTCTGTCCCTGATATTGTCTCTCCCCCTGAAACTGTATCTCTCTCCCACCCCACTCCTCTCTCTCTCTCCCCCCTCTCATCTTTCTCTATGACACCATCTCCAGGGCCGAAACTAGGGGGGGGGGGCTAGGGGGGCATGTGACCTAGGCGCAGGATTTAGAGGGGCGCTGAGAGACCCGGCGGGTACAGTCAAAGGAAGCAGCTGCGATGCAAGCGCAGCTCCGCTTGGTGCCTGTCAGTGAACTGTGAAGCAGAAGGACACAGGACACGGAGCTGTGCAGCTGTGAGAGGCGGACGCGGGGTGGAGCTGTTACACAGAAGCCGGGCTCTCCTTGGAGCACTGGTTGAAGCCGCGCCTCCCGAGTCCGCCTTTCACAGCCGCCACTCACCCTCGATGCTCCGCCTGCCAAAGCCGCTCAGGGACACTGTTCTATCCCTGCACGCTGTCCCAGCTATACGGCAGCGACCCTCCGCCCTCCAGTGACTAGAAGACAGTCCGGCTGGAGGAGAAGTGGCGGGACAGCAGAGTATCAGTGAGTGGACTGTATTCAATTTCTGCTGCACCCGCCTCCTCTGTAAGTGATCTGCTGTATGTGGTGGCTGGTCCCTGTTCCAGGACCAGCCACCCATGTGCTGCTGCAGACCAGGCCTGTCCCCGTCCCTCCACTGAGTCCATCATTCAACTGTGTCCAGGGCTCCACAGGACAAGGAAGTAAAGATCTTCCTCATGGTAGGCATGTATTGTAGTACAGAGGATAGTGTAGTAATAGTAATGTAGTGTTATTGTTGGTAATGCAGATGTAGTGTAGTGTAATGAAGTAATATATAGTACAGCATATAGGTATGTAGTGCAGTGTATAGGAGCATGTAATGTAGTGCAGCATATAGGGGTGGTGTAGTAGTGTAGTGCAGCATATAGGGGATAGTGTAGTAATGTAGTGCAGCATATAGGGGCATGTACGTAGTGTAGTGTATAGGAGCATGTAAAGTAGTGCAGTGTATAGGGGATACTGTAGTAATGTAGTGCAGCATATAGGGGCATGTACGTAGTGTAGTGTATAGGAGCATGTAATGTAGCGCAGTGTATAGGGGATAGTGTAGTTATGTAGTGCAGCATATAGGGGCATGTACATAGTGTAGTGCAATATAAAGGGCATTTAGTGTAATCATGTAGTGCAGTGATGTGGTGCAATGTGTGGGGACACACAGGGGCTATGTGACAGATGCTTAGGACATTTGGAGAACATGAGGCGCAATTTTGTTCAATGGTATTGATAAAGGTAACCCCAGGACAGGGCACCCCTCGCTGATCCAAGCTCAAGCACACACTCAATCGGTCAGCATCAGGTTCATTCATGGCTGCAGCCAGTTATCAGTTAAATAAAGTGAAGTAGGAAATAGCAGAAACAGAAGCAGATGCAGAAGCAGGTTTTATTTCCTGGAAACAGCACATTATAAAGGAATACATATTTGCATACAGTGTCGTAATTTCCTTACACAAAGCTTAATCCTATTGGTTAATAAAACTCCTATCTTATACGTAATATATTTGCCAACGCCTATATTATTTTATACTGTATGTGCTTTTAAATGGGTTAGTTAGGGGAATTTTGCTAAATGTGAGACATGCTATGTCTAGTTATGTTTTCACACCTCTCTTACCGCAAACTACTGGACACCTGTGAAGCCCATATGTCTAGCTGCTGACATTTACATTTTACTCAGAAAAGTAATAAAAATAGATCATAAGAAGGTTTCAATATAGTTCACTCAAAGTGCAACGCCTTGCAGTTCTTTCCTATATCAACTCTGATCTGATAAACAATTATAAACAGCTTAGCAATATGGAGTCTATGAACAAAGATGGTTTCCATCTTTATCAATTTCCCCTCTTTGTTTACAATTTTTACCTCTATTTTACCCTTCCTTTACCTGGCCATTGATTCTATAGGGACACCTACTTTCACATCAAGTGTGCCTTAAGGGCACTCGAGACATGGGCTAATCCATTCAACACCCCTATACTTATGCAGGATCAATGTTCCCTATTCTCTTATCCCTAACTTTTAAATTATTATAAGAGTTCATAAATTAGAGGTATCTTCTGAAGATGGAATCATCATAATGTCCATAGTCCTTGCTCAATAGTCCTTGAAAGTCTTTTTGACTCAATATTGTGACAGCAATGTTTCTTTAGATCACATCATCATAACAGCAGGGACAGCTTTTGAGTATCTTGTATGGCAGCTTTCACAGTAGTGTGATGTGGAGTTATATATTATAGCTCTTCCAATAAGTTTCATATAAATTGGTTGCGGTTTAGCAGTTTCAGCAATGCCTTAGGTAGAAAAACATTTTAGTGTCAGTATCCACATAATAAGCCTTAACATATGCAATTAATAGCAAAACAAGTTCCTTAGCAACAATAGATAATATTTCTGAAAAGCAATTGGTTGTATAGTGTTTATAAAACCAAGAAAAGAAATTATCTGGAAATACACTGGTCTAATTATGATTAGTAGCGAACTGATTTTTCAACTGTATTACTTCATTCATCTTTTCTTCAATAATATCTTTTGGGCTAGTATAATTTATTAAATAAGTTCAACATTTTACTTCATACATGGTCTGCAAAGTGACATACTAGCCTGCAGATACAGTAAACAATTGGTGATAACTGTTTATATTAGTCCTGTTTTACATTCAATGACCAGCATCTTTTATGCCTATTTGTCTTTACCTGGGTAATTGTTGACATCCTATGTGTATTCCCTTTTGTTCTGTTATTTTTGGCATAGTTACTGATTATTGCACTATCACTTAACTTCTCATATAAGTAAGGGTCAATTATTACTGTTAATATAAGAATAACCATGCTAACAAGAAGAACTGAGTAACACATTATACATCCCCCAGACCCTTATATGGCCTGGGGCCTCATAAATTGTATCTATATATTTTGATTATGTATCGTGATTGGATAATACTTCCTTTGTCACTTTCTTGCAATGAGATGCGTCTATTCACGAGTCTCTTCCACTCAACGTGACTGAAGTGGCGGTAGTCAACAGAACTTAAAACGGTCCTTTGAATCTGGGTTCAAGAGACTTTCTTTTTCTTAGTGACCACCCAATCACCTTGCTTTAGTTCATGTGAGTCTTGGGAACAGTTGGCATCTGGAATAGAATCAAAAACTTTGCCGTGCAATTTGGTTAGTTGCTGTTATATATGCATTACATAATAAGTTAAGTTACCATGTTCATGTTGCAGTTGCTGTGGAAAATAAAATACTGTCCTAGCAACAATACCGAACAAGTTTTCATATGGTATTAACCTATGCTTTCCACTTGAAGTATTTGTGAGAACAAAGCAATGGGTAAACCTTCTAGCCATGTTTTGCCTGTTTCTGTAACTTATTTTTATAGCTTTAGTTTTAAGGTAATAGATACGTTTTTCTACATGTTTACTACTTTGCCTATAGGGAGTGTAAAAGGCCTGAGTAACACCCAGATCTGACAGAATTTTGCCTAATACTTCTCCTGTGAACTGGGTACCTCTGTTGCTTTCAATAACTTAAGGTACTCCATATCTACATATTACTTCTTGCATTAACTTCTTTGCAACTGTTTTTGGCGTTTGCTGCTTTACAACGCCAAGACTTGACATAATTTGAAAATAGATCTTTGCACACAAGTACATTTTCATACCCAGAACATTTGGGCAACTGGATAAAGTCTATTTGTAATCTTTGAAAGGGGTAGCAAGTTTGTGGGGTACTTTTTGCTGGTACCTTCACAACCTTTCCTGGGTTATGTAAAGCACAAGCTACACACCCTGCAACATAAGCCTGTGCTGCCTGTGTGAAACCTGGTGCCACCCAATGCTGGTTCAGAATCCTCACCATTGCATCTCTTGATTGGTGAGTTTTTTTTATGCAATATTTGTGCTAAGACTGGGTAAAGTGAGCGTGGTAAACAGATACGGTTCTCCACCATCCACCTGTCACCGTGTATTCGCCCACCTAATTTTTCCCAATCCTTTTTCTCCTTGCCTAAGGCCTGTGCTTGTAATTTGCACAATAACTATAAGTCTAATGACTCTGGTGTGACAGTTAACATCACCTGAGTGTCTGGCAGAGGCTGGACTGCTGCAGCTTTTGCAGCCTGATCAGCTAGAGCATTTCCTCTGACCTCTGCATTATCCTCTTTAGTGTGCGCTTTGACCTTTATAACGGCTAATTTCTTTGGCAATTGAAAGGCAGCAAATAATGCCCTAATACAGTATGCATGTTTTATTGGTTTTCCTGAAGAGCCTATAAAATCTCTGCTCTTCCAGATAACCACATAGTCATAACCTGTATGCGGTTCCCCATCCACATAGTACCTGGAGCCATCCACAAATAAATGTAAATCTGCATTTAATAGAGGATGTTCCTGTATGTCTGGTGTACTTGCGGCTTCAAGGGTCATTAACTCTATACAATCATGTTCTTGATCGTGTATAGAAATTGAAAAATTTGATTGGTTTTCTGTGCCTGTCATTTCATCATCACTCGCACCATTCCCCTCTTTTGAAACCAGCGGCAATAATGTAGCTGGGTTCAAAGAAGTACAACGTTTGATGGTGACATTGGATGGTGTAAGCAATGCTACTTCATATTTGGTTAGTCTAGCAGCAGATAAATGTTTAGTCTGCGCTTGGTTCAGAATTTCAGTCACTGAGTGAGGCACCTGTACAGTTAAGAGATGACCCAGAACAATATCAGCAGCCTTGTCTAACAGTAACGCTGCTGCTGCTACTGACTTGACACATGTTGGTGCTGCCCGTATGACTGGGTTTAACTGTACTGAGTAATATTTTTTTGCGCATAGCCTGAAACTTTACAACAAAACAAGTTGAAAGGCCTTGCATAATCAGGAAGTCCCAGTGCTGGTGCTGATATTATGTCTGTTTTTATCTGACAAAAAGCATCTAGCTGTTCTTGTGTCATGAGTAATGCACCTTGTGCATTTTGTCCCTTTAGGGCATCATATAACACTTGTAGTTTCTGTGATGCGCCTACAATCCACTTTTTGCAATAAGTGATTAGTCCTAAAAGGATATGAGTTGTTTACCTGTTTGAGGAGGTTTAACTTTTGAAATAATTTTCCTCCTTTTTGTAGTGATATGCTTACTATAAGCAGAAATGCAGTGTCCTAGAAATTGTACTTTGTTTTGTGCATATTATAACTTATTTCTATGTACCCTACATTTCTTTTTTATATATGAATAGCAATAAGGCTTGACATTTGGGTTCTATTTAAAAATACCTTACACTTGTTGTTCTTTTGATGGCATCATATAAAACTTAGTTTTCTGTGATGCCCTTGGAATGTATTTTGTACAATAGGTGATTCATTTTAGAAATGACTTAAGCTGTTGTAAGGTGCGTCAGAGAGATATTTCTAAAATAAACCTCCCTCCTTTACTGTTATATGCCGAGCATCAGCAGTAATGCAATGTTAATGTATGTTCACCTAACATCTTTCAGAGGTATCATTTATGTATTGTTACAGTTTACAGTTACAGTTTTGATTTTATACCATGTAAATGTGATTGTATCATGAGGGCAGACTTCTATCTTAGGGGTATGGACTATGACTACAGTTCTGCCCACTTCTCATACGTAGTTTACCTCATCACTTGGCCCTACCCCTTGTAATAGTTACCCAAACACTTCCTGATTCTCTGGCATTTCATTACACCTGTAACTGGAACAGTAACGAGCTGTACATTAAAGAAAATATTTTCTTACATTTGTAACATGTTTTTAATTATCTACCTATGAACTGTTACTCTTTTAGACACAGAGATATTAATTTTACTGTGGAGATCTTTTTAATACAAATACATGTCATATTTTTAGTTTTATGACAGCCCTTTGCTATTGGCTGAGGCAATATTTATTTGGCCACAACACATTTCATTATACTTATCCAAAACTTTATATTAAGAGAATACTATTTTACACACACAAATAAAACACTGAGAGTGAGCCAGCACTCTCCCAACTCCGAGCAGGGGTTAGCTGGAGTTTAATGATAAACCATTAGAACTTACATAATACATTATATTACACACTTCCATTGAAGTCTATAAGTCATTTGTAGCCACTGATTCAATACATATTTACCAATCTAATTTACAGACTATATATTTTGCTATTCTGTGACACAAAATGACAGAAAAGTGCAAACACACTGACTACAATTCATGAATAATCTTTTTATACAATTTGATAAGCATGCAGTTTCAGAGACAAAAGCAGCCTGAAACTGAGACTTTGACAAAAGCAGCCTGAAACTGAGACCTTTGGACCCCAGTTTTACCTAATGACGGACCAGACCAGCCCACATGGGAAGGCAAAAAAGAGTAAAGAATAGATTACCACCAGCTGGTTATATGTTTGCATTTCCATGCCACCTGAGTCCAATTGTCCATCACTAAGCAGGATCCAGAAAACTTATAACCCTTTTTGGATTTTATTTTCAGGTTTAAATTATTTTTAATTTTTTTTTTTACATTTTTAATGAACTTCATAAATTGTTGTTTAACATCAGGGAGTTCTGTAACTGTTATGTTAACAGTTCTGAATTTTTTATATCATGCAGTGGTTCAGCGCAACTTTTGGCGCACTGGATTAGGTCCGTCAGCAACTACACCAGGTGTGACAGCATCTTATGTGTACACCGGATATAGTTTGCAGAGACCAAATTCTTAAGTAAATTATACACTGGAGGTGCAGATGCCAAGCTTGAGACCATACATAAAAAAGTTTTAGGAGACATTTTTGGTCTCTTGACATTACATGCTGTACAATTTTTAGTCTACCAATATATTAGTCTGTGGCATGCACATCTTCAGGTATAATTAGTAGGTCTTTTATTTTTTTAACACTGGCAACCATTTACTGATTAACTTTTTAGATTTAACAGATTTCCTAACATTTGGTTCTTTTTTTTTTTTTTTTTTACAGGGCTTACATTTATAGTACCAAGGTATTTGACTAATTGGACATAGTGTATCATCTGGTGGGTTACAATGTCTACAATTTGGACATGCCCAGTAAGGATACCCTTTGGTTTTCTTGGGACCTCTATGTATCATTGTTTCCTGTCAAGATATGTATGCATCTTTAAAATCATCCATATTAATTAGAGCCATTTGTTTTTGAGTTTGTCCTAACTCTTCTAACTTTTTCTTATACTGAAGTAATTTACCTGTTTTAATCCACAAATCAAGACTCTGTTCCAGATTATTATCCTTCACATATCTCCCATAGGTTACTATAATTTGTTTCAACCTATCCGGGTCTAGAGTGCCATTAGTAGTCACTTTTGCCCATTGAAACAATCGTCTCATACCCTTCAAGCATTGCTCACCATGTACATTCTTCATAATGTCCATGGCACTCTGAGGTGCTTCATCTGAAGGATAAGTATTTGTATTTCCCAATACTTATGGCCCATAAGTATTCAATAAAATCCGGAAAATATCAGTAACCTGGATCTAACGGATCGTCAGAGATATAACTGTGAGGAAAATTGCCTAGAACAGAGGTGATCTGTAACCAATTTTTCCCAAACCCCTTCTTCTGCGGTATACACTATGGCTTTTAAAATAAATGAATATCCTTTTCCTAACTTATGTATGATAACTATGCAGACACAATCCTTACAGGAAATTTAACTTGCATTCACTGCTCGCACTAGTCTGTGGTTACAGCTCACGGAAGAGAGAGAAAAAAAATTTTTTAAACGGCTTCCGTTCCTGTTTTTTTTTTTTTTAAACTCTGTACGCTATAATTTTTAAAGCGACAGGACGTACTGTATAATACAACCAAACTATGCAAGTCAAATGCAATGATATTCTACTGTGAGTACAATTTAGACTCTTATATTGTGTACAATATACTGCTCTGAATCTTTTAATTCAGACAGTATATCAGACCACTTCCTTCCAATGTCTCTTCCTGTAGGAATGAAATGACAACAAACTGGTGCAAAAATGTCAAATCCTTCTTCCCAAGGTTCAGAAAATAGGGGAGATTCTCCTGGACTACAACTATAATGTAAATAAAATGTCTGATCGTGGTGTGCCTTTACTAAGACTACTACACACTTACAAAGGGGACATGTTTGTTTTATAACTCTGACTTATTTCTAGAGTCTTTTTACAATATTCTACACATATAGACTATACTCAGAATCCATTTACTCCCACATTCATACATTCTTACGCCTTTATAACACATATAATCACATATAAGAGAATAGAAGGAAAATGAAAAAAATCAACCTGATTAGTGAGTGATCGTTGTGCACAATCCCCGATCCCTGTCTGACAACTGAACAGATGGATAGTTAAAGGAATGATAGTCTGGAGATAAAATATCTCTACGTACCATGCGCATGGTTTTTGTGAGTCTCAGTCCAGCAACTATCCACCCAGCCGTCCGTTGCTCAACAGGTGATGAGGATCTCGGTGGAACCTCCATATTGATAAAGGTAACCCCAGGACAGGGCACCCCTCGCTGATCCAAGCTCAAGCACACACTCAATCGGTCAGCATCAGGTTCATTCATGGCTGCAGCCAGTTATCAGTTAAATAAAGTGAAGTAGGAAATAGCAGAAACAGAAGCAGATGCAGAAGCAGGTTTTATTTCCTGGAAACAGCACATTATAAAGGAATACATATTTGCATACAGTGTCGTAATTTCCTTACACAAAGCTTAATCCTATTGGTTAGTAAAACTCCTATCTTATACGTAATATATTTGCCAACGCCTATATTATTTTATACTGTATGTGCTATTAAATGGGTTAGTTAGGGGAATTTTGCTAAATGTGAGACATGCTATGTCTAGTTATGTTTTCACACCTCTCTTACCGCAAACTACTGGACACCTGTGAAGCCCATATGTCTAGCTGCTGACATTTAAATTTTACTCAGAAAAGTAATAAAAATAGATCATAAGAAGGTTTCAATATAGTTCACTCAAAGTGCAACGCCTTGCAGTTCTTTCCTATATCAACCCTGATCTGATAAACAATTATAAACAGCTTAGCAATATGGAGTCTATGAACAAAGATGGTTTCCATATTTATCAGTATCCCCTTTCTAAATATTTGATAACATGATAATTTTTTGTGTAATGAGAGGGGGGGGGGGGCAAAATGCTTTATTGTCCCGGGTGCTGAAAAGTCTAGTTTCGGCCCTGCCATCTCTCTCGCTCTTGACTCTTTTTTTTTTTTTTTTTTTTACATGAAACCCTCTCTCTTTCTCCCCCTGCCCCTTCTCTTTCTTGTTCCTCTCTCTCCTGAATGGGATTTGATATTTACACCAGCAGGGTGGACTTTGAAGGTTTTGCTATGGGGCCCTCAAAGTTCTACTTTTGCCCCTGCCTGACAGTATAAGGTGTATACTGTATGAAACATAAATGAATTGTGTGAATGTACTGTACACTCACTTTGTTTAATGCACAAAGTTATAAAAAAAAAATTGGCTAAAATTACCTTCAGGCTGTGTGTATAAGGTGTATACTGTATGTAACATACAGTAAATACATTCTGTGCTTAGATTTAGGTCCCATCACCATGATATCTCTTAATGGTATGCAATTATTCTAAAATATGGAAAAATCCCATATCCAATATACAGTACCTCTGGTCCCAAACATTTTGGATAAGGGAGACTCAACCAGTACTCTACATGCCATTTATAACAGATTGCATGGCAACCCTCCCCCCAGTCAAACATACTGTATTTCTAAACAATAGATGATGTCTCCTTTCACTCCAAAAGAGTTAATCCAATTTGCCCAGAATACACATCCATATGCAGATACTGAATTTCTGAACAATAGATGACTTCTCCTTTCAAAAGACTTACTGCAATCCATTCCTACAATGTGATACAAACAAGCTGATCAGGCCGGCTCTGATGTTACACACTCGCCCAGAAAATGTTTGGGAAGGACTTTATTTTTCCTCAGAAAATGGCCAGTTACTACCCACAAATGTCCCCTTCTTTAAATACTGTATTTTGTTTGAATTCATATCATTGTTTGGATGTCATTAGTCCTAGAACACAATGAAATGCATTGGTGTATTAAATATTGTATTATCACCCAAGATTGCATGGCAGAATGCAGTCACATTGGGTGAATGTGTCACCTGGAACAGGCAGGATCATACTGCATCTAACAGTATACTGTACTTCTTATTAGGCTCATTCAGACACTGTATACCCAAAATAGAAGGGATAAGCAAATACAGTACATTGTGCTCATTTATCAACGAGGATATCGCTGACTGTGTGTGGGCACCCTCCTCTCCTGTAGCTGTGACTGTCTCTGCTATCAAACTGAGCACTAGAGACTATGCCAAATTGGAAAGATGCCAGAAAGATTTTACAAACACACTGGCATATCTTAAAAATGGATGATGATCTCTCGGACCATATAGGCCAGAACATCAAAATGAGCTGGAGAAGGTCACCAAACCTAAAAGACAAATTTGTAAGAAGTTACTTTTCATGCCCCCAAAAGCCAAGACCTCTCAAAGGCAGTCATCCGTGTGGCAATTGTAAACTGTGCCCTCATGGGGGGCGTGGCCTGGACGAGCATGGAGTAGCACTTGCACAGTGCAGCTCTCCAGCCTGAATATCCTGCTTTACTATCCTGGACTCCCTCCCTGGGTCTGAAACTGAGGACAGCGCTGTCTGAATACCCTCTGCCCCTGTGGAGTGAATCTGGGCTGGATATCAGACTTCCTCCAGCTCCTGCAGCCCTGTTTGTCTGCCCGGCGGGCCCTGCTTGGTGCTGGAGCTCCCACGTCGCGCTCACCGCAGACCGGAAGTTCGGCTCCCGCTCTCCGTCTCCGTCGCTACCCGTGTCTCTGGGGGGAGAGGCGAGGGACACCCATCTGCTGCCCGGCGTGTCTGCTGAGGACCTGAGGAGGATTAGCGGAGCTTGAGACGCCCTGCACCGCCGAAGACCCGTGCCGCCCGAGGGACTGGAAGTTCACCTCCGGCTTCTTACCGCCGCCAGCGCTTCTGTGAAGGGAGGTGAGGAGGGCTCGACTGCCGCCGTACTAGCCTGCTGGGGGACGCAGCTTGCGTCTACAGCCGCCCGGACTGTTATCCTCCACCACCGCGGGCCCGCGAGACCGGAAGTGCGGCTCCCGCGATTTCTCTGAGCCCACTGCAACCCTCAAGGGCACTATAATATACAGGGACATATCTGAGCTGGTGACAAATTTGCAGGGCTGAATGTGTCCTTCCCCCCTCTCTCTCCACTACATGTCTCTGACCGGCAGATCCTGCTCTCACCCTGCCTAGAGATCAGTGCGGGGGACTGTTCAATTCTGATATACGGCTGTGCTTACCTGACTCCCTGCTCCTTCGGGCGGTCATACATTACCTCCGCAACCCCTGGCCCTGCTGTTTGGCTATACATATTTATAACCTGCCCTGACCGCGCTACCCTTACTACAGGGTGTTGGCGCGGGCGCCCCCCTCTTGCCTGCTTATATTTGCTTTGATATACCCGCTCGGCTAGGCGGAGCGACACCGTGTTGTCTAAAATGGTGCGCGGCCGCCAAAGTAATGCGGCGGCGGGCGCAATGGATAAGTTTGTCCGGAATCCTGGCAATCAGCGGCGGGGAGGCGAAAATGCTGGATCTGAGTCTGCACCACCATCTCCTGCATATAGTTCCGCTTCCTCAGACCATCCGGATGCTACTCTGCAGAGAGTATTAGATGCGGTGACTGCCAGCGAGGCGCGTCTGGCGGACAAGATTGGACAAGTGCAGTCTGATCTCTCCATTATCCATCAGGACCTTCAACGAGTGAGAGAACGAGTGGGCGAGGCTGAGACCCGTATATCCAATGTTGAAGACTCAGTCGGCCCGCTGGGTCGCCGAACTGATGCTTTGGAATCTCAAATGACAGAGGTGCGCAAAAAACTGACGGATATGGAGGGGCGCTTGCGGCGCAATAACGTCCGTTTTGTCGGCTTGCCGGAAAAAGAGGAGGGTTCATCTCCTGAAGAGTTTCTGTTAAAATGGCTTCGTGATGCTTTTGGAACTGAGGAATTCTCACCTTATTTTACCGTGGAACGGGCCCATAGAGTTCCGCTGCGCCCATTGCCCCCGGGGGCTCCACCCCGCACCTTTATTGCTAAGTTCCTCCATTACCGAGACCGCGACACAGTCCTACGGCTGGCTCGCACTAAGGGCCCCTTGAAATGGAATGGATCGCCCATATCTGTGTTCCCTGACTTTGCCATGGATGTACAAAAGGATAGGGCTCAATTCCTGTCTGTTAAGAGGAGGCTCCGTGCACTTGACTTACCGTATGCCATGCTCTTCCCATCTAAGTTGCGAGTAGTGGCTGATGGAGAAACAAAGTTTTTCACGACTCCTCGTGAGGCCACGGCGTGGCTGGATAGACGTTTTCCGGCGAGACGTGCCCTGGCAGATCCCTGAGTCTCCAGCCTAACTTCAATGTTAACTATACCCTGTTTGCATTAATCATGTTTCTTTACTTCCCTCTTCTCCTCGTGCTCTCACCTTGTTAATACTTATGTGGGCTGTACATGTATGTTTATTAATGCGCGGCAGGAGGTTGCGGGAGTGTTGGAATAGGTTATTGTCCGTTATACTCCTGAATCCTAGTTGCCCTACCCTGCTCCCGCAGGTTCGTCGGGTCGGAGGACTGCCTGTCTGCCCACCTCGATGTTTTGGGTGGGCCCTAGAGGTTATGTTATCTCCTGATGCCTCTGGGGGAATTGGGGGGGGGGGGGGGGTTGCGCTTGCGGTTCGCTATGTTTAGCTCTTTAATATAGGTGTATGCTTGTTTTGTGTCGGGTATGCACGGACCCAGGGGGGGATGTCTACGATTTCCCCTCCTATACTGTTTGGGGAGGGGTGTTGGTTGGTGGCTGGAGGCTATCTCTGTTCTCCCAAGAGTCATTATATTCTTGGCCCCGATCAGGGTACACTTGCACCACTTAATGGTGCAACGAAGGTTGTATATTTGAATTTGGGTATTTGTGTTTAGTTTTGGGATCCAAGTATGCTACAAGTTGGGGGTGGTATACAGGGTGGGGGGTGGAGAAGGGTTCTGGGTTATGGTTTTATTGTGTGTGGGGATGTATGGTGCGAGTGGATACGGTTCATTGTTGTACTATTTGAGCATTGGTTTCTGATAACTGAACATAAGCATGGTGGACTTGGCTGGCAGCGGGGTGCTACATTTATTTTATCTTTGATGCGTTATGGCTGGGATTAAACTGTTATCGTGGAATGTGAGGGGTCTTAGTGACAAAGTTAAGAGGTCTCTGGTACTTCGACAGATTAAAACTTGTGCCGCTGATGTGGTCTGCCTTATGGAAACACACTTGGTGGGGAATAAGATTCTTTCGCTAAAAAGGCCATGGGTGGGATGGGCATACCATTCTACGTATACTTCTGCCTCTCGTGGAGTTTCAGTCCTTATTAAGCGGACCGTCCCCTTCGTGCTGGAATCTGTGCAGACAGACCCGTGGGGGAGGTACGTGTTTCTGAAATGTAGATTATTTTACGTCCCAGTCCTCCTTTTGGCGGTTTATGTGCCCCCTCCCTATTCCCCTGATGTTCTTAAGAGGGCTGCCGGGTTCATGGCCTCTTCCCCCGGGATATCGGTTATTTGCCTCGGGGATTTTAATAATGTGCTCGACGCGGCAATGGACAGGCTGTCTAGGTCCCCATCGACTACATGCCCTGGGAATACCTCTTTTGCGAATGTGGTGTCGGGGCTGGGCCTGGTCGATCCTTGGAGATTGAGACACCCGTCTCTTAGACAATACTCCTGTTTCTCTCACTCCCACTCTTCGTTCTCCAGGATTGACCTGGCCCTCCTCTCGAACGACATGGTCCCCCGGGTGAGCGATATTAGATATGAAACTAGGGGAATATCAGATCACTCCCCTTTGATCCTCACTTTAGATTTTAACTGCTCTAGGGGCCAGGCTGTATGGAAATTTAATCCATTCTGGCTCGTCCATATGGGGGACGGCTCTGAATTGGTGACCGCATGGCGGGAATTCTTTGAGTTAAATAGTGCCGGAACTGCTATCTCTATTTTATGGGACACGTTTAAGGCCTTTTTGCGAGGGAGCTTGATTAAACGGGTAGCTAACCTGAAGTCTTTTTATAAGCAGCGGGAGGTGGTATTGGAGGCCCGGAGCGTCGCCGCAGAGCTGCAATACCTGCAGGATTCATTAAATAGTTCTAAGTTAGCCTGGTTATCGGCTCAGAAAGAATGGAAGGATTATCTAATGGAGAAGACTCAGCATAGACTCCTTTTCTCCTCCCACACATTTTATGCTACGGGTGATAAACCGGGGGCGTATTTGGCCTCCCTGGCCCGGGGTGATAGACCTAATAATGTAGTGGTTGAGATTTTAAATTCTGATGGCATTTCCCTAACTTAAACCCCACAAATAGCGGCTGAATTTGCGTCCTATTATAGTCGTTTGTATGAATCTAAACTGGAGGGCACACAATTACATCTCACTGATTACTTGGACGCTGTTTCCCTCCCCACACTATCCAGCGAGGCATGTGATCTGCTGGAAGCGCCTATTACACCTGATGAGATTATGGCTGCTATTAAGGCCTCCCCTAGTGGTAAAGCATCCGGCATGGATGGCATACCTTCAGAGGTCTATGGGCAGCATCTGGATTTTTTTGTCCCTCGCCTTTTAGAGTTATACAGCCAAATTTTTACACAGGAATCTCTCCCTCCATCTATGGCGGAAGCATTGATTGTGGTTCTCCCTAAGCCAGATAAGGATATTAGGAGAGTTGAGTCCTATCGCCCTATATCCCTCCTACCCACTGATATTAAGATATTAGCTAAGGTTCTAGCTGGTAGATTAAATACAGTCATATCTCACATTATACATCCGGACCAGACGGGATTTATGCCCAATAAGTCGACATCTATTAATCTGCGTCGATTGTTTACTCATCTACAACTCCCCTGTAGAGACCCCACCTCCTCCATAGTCGTTTCTTTAGACGCCGCTAAGGCTTTTGATTCCGTAGAATGGGCTTATTTGTGGGAAGTTATGCGTAGATTCGGTATAGGCCCAAACTTCATTAAGTACGTTCAATTGATGTATTCCTCCCCTTCGGCGAGGGTGACGGTCAATGGCTTCGTATCTCATTCCTTTCCTTTAGCTAGGGGTACACGACAGGGCTGCCCAATGTCCCCTGCTCTATTTGCTGTGGCCATTGAGCCCCTTGCGTGCCTCTTGAGGACGGACGCGGGGATCACTGGCTTCAGGGTAGGTGCCCGCGAGGACAGGGTGGCATTGTATGCCGATGACGTTTTGCTATTTGTGGACCGCTATGCTGAGTCTATGCCAAGAATCTTGGAGATTATTGTTGAGTTCGGGCGATACTCTGGGCTCCTGATTAATTGGGAGAAATCCTTTATTATCCCACTCCGGGGGGAGGTTCCTGCTTCCCCACTGGTGGCCCTCCCGTTGCGATGGGTGGACTCATTCAAATACTTGGGCATCTGGGTGTCTAACGATCCTCAAAAATTCTCCTCCCTAAATATCACTCCACAAATAACGTATCTCCGTAGTCGGGTGAGGGTATGGGGGAAATTACCCTTGACAGTCACAGGGAGGGTAAATATGGTAAAAATGGTCTTTCAACCCAAACTCCTATATGTTCTCCAACAATCTCCCGTATATATCCCGCTGAAGATTTTTAAACAAATAAATGGGTTGCTTTCCTCCCTGGTGTGGGCTAGCAAGAGGGCACGTTTGCGACTGGATGCTTTGACCAGGTCGCGGGACATGGGGGGTTTAGCTCTCCCCAACTTCCGCTTTTATTACTATGCGACGCAGCTGGCGCATGTTTGGGAGTGGGTTACAGACCTCGATGCCTTGGCTTTGCACTCGCTGATGTTGCACCATGAATACCCTGGGGGCTCTCCCTTGCAGTTGCTCTTATGTGGTAGCGTCAAGATGTCCACGCTGCCACTGATTAAACAATCTATCCTAATATGGAAATTGGTGCATTCTGTGATGCGAGGCCATGGTATTGATCCTGATACCCCATTGGATAATGCGTACGGGTTACCGGAACTAAATCAACTTCAAATCAGGGAAGTGTGGGGTAGGTGGGGAGTGCACTCCTTAAAACATATATATAATGACGGGACCCTTAACTCATTTCAACAACTTCAACAGGCACATAATATCCCCTCGGGGTTCTTTTACCGATTCCTTCAACTAAGACACGCTTTGGCTACCCAATTCCCGGATGGTCCTCCGATCCTTGTTGACTCCCCTATCAAATTAATGTTGCAGACACTAGACTCAGGTCACTTGGTTTCTAAGATATATGGTCGTGTTCTGCAGCTACATCATGCGGATCCTCTGACTGCTCTCCGGGGACGGTGGGAATCGGATGTGGGCATGTTGTCGGATGATGCATGGAGTACCGCTATGGGTGCCCATCGGATTTCCACTTCCTCTGTCAGATATCAGCAAATACAGCTATATATCTTGCATAGAGTATATATGACCCCGGTCAGGTTAGCACACATTGGGGGGACTCACAGCTCCCAATGCCCTAAGTGTGGAATCATGGCGGCTGATTTCTGGCATCTACTTTGGATGTGTCCTGTCGTGTCCCGATTCTGGATGGCTGTCATACGTACCATATGTGATACAGGGGTCCCCTCCTCCATATGCACTTCTGCCCTATGTACCCTGTTGATAGTAGATGAAGAAGTTTTAGACCCACCTAGCAGACGATACGTTGTCAACCTATGTGCTTTAGCCAGAGTTTGTATAGCCCGGCTGTGGCTGGCGGGTGAGGCCCCGACAGTTAAGGCCTGGATAGCCTTGGTCAACGAAACTGTCGCACACGAAAAATTTGTGTTCCTGGCAAGGAAGGTGGAGAGGAAATGGGGTGCAATATGGGGCAGGTGGATAGAATCTAAATACTTCAAAGATGCATAAATCCAGCCTTGCGCCTTTCTCCTTACTATGTCCAGGTATATTCTGGGGGTAGTTGCCCCGCGGCCGGCCTTGCTGAGGTTTATTGAGATCTACTATGCTTGTTCTAATACGCTGACATCTATGTTGGAAATGTTATGCTTAGATGTGATAATCGCAAAATATAATTCATCTAAGAACACATGTTTTGGGTGTTAATATACACAAATGATGCACCATGCGCCCTATGCCTGGGCGATCGATTTATGCAATTGGATGTACGAGTAATGTTACGTTTGTCTGTTCTTGTGTGAAATGTTCATGAAAATCTGTAAACTCAAATAAAAAGTACTGAATTTAAAAAAAAAAAAAACTGTGCCCTCATATCACAAACCTAACAGAAGTAACAGACAGATACAATCAACGGATTACAATAAAGGATTTTTTCAATTGTAGGACGGAAAATGTCATTTACTGCATCACGTGCACGTGCAACCTAAGGTATGTGGGCATGACATCTCGCATGCTTAAAGTTAGGGCACTTGAACATATGAGTACAATAAGGAACGCCAAATCCGATTCAGCTCAGTTCAAGAAGCTCACCACAGTTGCCAGACATTTTCTAAGATTCCACGACAGCTGAGTAGAGGACATGAACATTTCAGGCCTGGAACACATTAGAATGGGCCTGAGAGGAGGAGACTATAATGTGACACTTCAGAAGAAGGAATCAGAATGGATTTTTAAACTGGACACTCTCATGCCTAACGGCTTGAACGAAAATATCAATTACAGTATTTTCCTGCTTACTTAAGTGTTAGATCTGAAAATCTACCCCAATCCCACTAATCTTATCCCTCCTCCTTCACTCCTCCTTCCCCCCTCCCCTTGTTTCCAACCAACTCAACCCCACCTCTGTTCATCCCCACCCTCACCACTCACCAAGTTTTTCACTTCATATTTTTATACCTTTTTTTATACCTTTTTCATATTTTATCACATTATCACATAATGTTCACCTTTTCCCTCCCTCCTTCTCCTTTCCCCTCCCCGTTCTCCCCCACCCAAGCTTCTTTCCCACCATTTCCTTTCTGCACCACACTTACACTTATTGCTCACATCCCCATCACATCCACACTACACACACCCCACCATTCACTAGCCCCCCTTTTTTTTCACACATACACATCCATTGTCCCTATTTACACAACCCTCTTCATACAATTCCATCACACTACACGCTAATATGTACATTTTTCATTATTCCACACCCTCCAGGCACCTTGCTTTCCCCCCCTATATTGCAATTCCTTCATTAATCATTTTTTTCTAATTATATTTTTTCATATATATTTTTATTATTATTATTTTTTCTATCTATTTATTTATTTTTATTATATTTTTATATTTTTATATTTATATTTTTTCTATTTTCCACACATCCCCTTAATTCCTTATCTATCTTATCTACACTTCTATTAATTTTATTACTTATTATTACATTTTATCACAAATACACACCCTATTCCACATTTCCCTCTTTCATTCATTCCCACTAACCAGATTATCTCTTTAATCCACATATACAGTTTTTATCCATTTCCTCCCTTTCTATTATGACCGCAGCAATCATCCCAGCTTCGACCCGTTTAATTAAGCCTCCCTCCTATTTTCTATCTGCCCATCATTTAATAGTCCTTTCTATCTGCTAAGCACCCTCGATATCGATATCATATTAATACATGCATTTTTATATTTTCCATATTTCTCTTTATATTTCTCTCTATGCCAGTCTCTCCCCATCTCTACCTATCTATCCTTCCCTTGTCCATCATGGCCGAAACATTCATTCAGTACAAGGATCTTATTGGTCAATCCTGCCATCTCTTCAACGACTACTATTGGTTAATTTGGTACTCATAGCCTGGTCACAGGAGAGCAACAGAGAGAGGCTCTCGTGACCAAGCCAACCTAGGTGAAACGTACGTTGAGCGGCGTCCTTCGTGACGTCACCGAGGCAACGCCCAGTCTGGAAGCGGGCGGCCGCGTCTCTCACTGTTAGCGGGTGCACGCCTGGGGGATGTCTGGTCTACACTGGCCGCACACAGCGTGGTCGCGTTAAGTATAATTTTGGATCTCCAATACCAGACTTATTTTCTCTCCCCCACAAACAATATACTCCTGCAGTGGCAATATACAGCTACAGGATTACTGTACAAAGTACTTACTGACTGTACCATCTCCCCGCCCATGCCCCTATGGACATCATTTATCGACATGCTATTTTGCTATTTACTATAATTTATTTCTCTACTGCATGTTTTCTACTAACTTTAGCATTTGATTGTAAGATATTCCTATGTCAGTTCCTAAGGTTTAAGCAATCTCTCTGAGAGCCAGCCCTGAGCTCTAAATCTATACTATGTGATTCATCTCTCTAAATATTTTCTAATGCTATGTTAGTCCCTAACAGGGGGTCATAAGGTTCAAGTAATTGTCTTGCGAGCCAGCCTTGAGCTCTAAAACCTATATATATTTTTTGACTCATTATTTCTGTTCCTTTATTCATGGAACAAACAGCAGTGCACATTCTTTAATGCTTCTTTTGTTTTGCTCTTTTACTTATGGTGCAAATAATAGTGCACATTCTCCAGTGTTTTCATTGATTGTGTGCTTTACAATTCAGTGTGAGCCAGCCCTGAGCTCTTAATATACCTGTGTGCACTGAATCTGTTATATATATATATATATATATATATAACATCATTTTTTGAAAGTACTTTCTCTATACTATCACTTAGTAATCATTTGAGCGGTGTGTAGAGTCTCCCATGATCATTTATCTTCCCAATTTTTGAGATATATATATTTAACACCTCTCCATTATATGATTTTCTCTCCCTTTTCTATTTCTACTTACTCACCACACACTCTTCTCTGGAAATATCTTTCGTACTATTTTTGGTCGTGATCTATGCAGAGTACAGTAAGCAGAGTGTGACTTATCTTTTTCCTTCACTAACGGCCCACGGCCATACTACCCTGAATACGCCCGATCTTGTCCGATCTCGGAAGCTAAGCAGATATGGCCTGGTCAGTACTAGGAAGGGAAACCTCCTGAGAATACCAAGTGCAGTGGGCCATTTTTAAGGAAAAGAGCTGTCTATAACTCAGAATAATTTCCACACACTCTCTTACTTGGAAAAACTATTTCAGACTAACATGGCACTGACCTATTAAAGTACAGAACTAGTGGTGGTCTCCTCCTTTCCTTTTCTTCTCCCTGTTTTCCTCTCTTCTCCTCCATCATTGGCCCACTGTCATACTACCCTGAATACGCCCGATCTTGTCCGATCTCGGAAGCTAAGCAGGCATGGCCTGGTCAGTATCAGGACGGGTAACTTCCTGAGAATACCGGGTACAGTGGGCCACTCTCCATCCAATACCCCTCAACCCTCCCTTTCCCTTCCAAACCCCCCTTCCCTTCCTCTTCCTCCTTTCCCTTTCTTCCCCCCCCCCCCCCCACCGCCACCAAGGGAAGTTTAACTACCCTACAGCTCCATTATTATTACATCTTGATTTCCTTGTTATAAACCTTAGAAGTTCTGCCTATATCTCCTACCAAAGATATCCATAATTTAGGCATGCACAGTGATTTCCTGGATACCTGGGACTTTAAGAAACCATTCGGTATCCTCTACCACCTCTTTGATATTTTCACCTATTCATTTATCTTATACCTCATTTGTTAAAAAGGTCAAATAAGATTTTTTATACACAGATAACATCTGACACGAGTCTCAATTTTTTGACCAAAAAAGTTTTTTTATTCAAGGATTTATTAAAGGTTAAGTTTTAATATTTCTCGCTACACATACCACTTCACATATAACAAAAGAGTGCTCCCAACAAAAGGGTTTTTTGTCTTTTTCTCCTTTCTTTACAAATTGTAGTTCACCTACAAAATTCCTGGGAGCACCGCCAATCAATAACAGTTTAAGAATTATTTGTTAACTGTTCAACTGTTTGCATATTGGTATTTCATTATTTTATTATTTAATTATCTCAGCATTTATAATAATTGTTCGACTATTGCGGTTCCACACAAAATAACTTACTGTGCCACAGTGCCAGAGTCTACAGCACGTGCGTAGGACTTTGAAAAAATGGCGCAGCGGCCATTTTTCATGCGCTGTAGACTCTGGCTCTCAGAGTGCTAGCAGCAGTGGTGACAGCTACGAGAGAGGAGGGGGCCCAAACATAGAGTCTGCACACAGGTCCCCTCCTCTCTACAGACGCCCATGGTATTACTGTGTAGCATAACGTGAATAATGCCCTGCCTGACAGTACTCAATTCCAGACATCTACAGTATACTGTACTGTACTGTAGGCTGTATCTGAAACGTCAGATTTACAGAAACACTTTGTTAGGTTTGTTAGGCATTGCTGTGACATGTTGCGAACATACGAATCCTACTACTGTACTAACGATATTTTTATTATCTTCTTCCCACCATGCACTGAACTACTGAGAAAAAGGAGTAAGAACTGCGTAGAAGAAGGTAAGCTTGTGATACTTACTGTGTACAGGTTAACAGTCTTTGGAAACTCTGTCCCTGATATTGGCCCTCATTCCGAGTTGTTCGCTCGCTAGCTGATTTTAGCAACATTGCACTCGCTAGGCCGCCGCCCTCTGGGAGTGTATCTTAGCATAGCAGAATAGCGAACGAAAGATTAGCAGAATTGCGAATAGAAAATTCTTAGCAGTTTCTGAGTAGCTCGAGACTTACTCCTACACTGCGATCAGCTCAGCCCGTTTCATTCCTGGTTTGACGTCACAAACACGCCCTGCGTTCGGCCAGCCACTCCCCCATTTCTCCAGACACTCCCGCGTTTTATCCTGGCACGCCTGCGTTTTTCCGCACACACCCAGAAAACGGTCAGTTTCCGCCCAGAAACACCTACTTCCTGTCAGTCACACTCCGATCACTTAAACGATGAAAATTCTTCGTTCAGACGTGAGTAAATCTACTAAGTTTTGTGCTAAAATACTTAGTGCATGCGACTGCGTACCATGCGCATGCGCATTTTCGCCTTAATCGCTCCGTTGCGAAAATCGGCAACGAGCGAACAACTCGGAATGACCCCCGATGTGCACTGCAGGTGTGGCAGATATAACATTTCCAGAGAGAGTTAGATTTGGGTGGGTTATTTTGTTTCTGTGCAGGGTAAATACTGGCTGCTTTATTTTTACACTGCAATTTAGATTTCAGTTTGAACACACACCACCCAAATCTAACTCTCTGTGCACATGTTATATCTGCCTCCCCTGCAGTGCACATGGGGGGTGATTCATACCTGATCGCATACTAGATTTTTCGCTGCGCTGCAATCAGGTCAAGACTACACATGCGTACGCACCGCAATGCGCAGGCGCGTCATACGGGTGCAAAGCAGATCGTTGCGATGGATTTTACAAAGAATCCATTCGCACAGCTGATCGCAAGGAGATTGACAGGAAGAGGGCATTTATGGGTGCCAACTGACTATTTTCTGGGAGTGTTTGGAAAAACGCAGGCGTGTCCAAGCGTTTGTAGGGAGGGTGTCTGACGTCAGTTCCTGGACCTGACAGGCTGAAGTGATCGCAGCGGCTGAGTAAGTTCTGGGCAACTCAGAAACTGCACAAAACTTTTTTGTAGTGCTCGGCTGCACATGCGTTCGCACACTTGCAAAGCAAAAATACACTCCCTTATAGGCGGCGACTAACTGATCACAGCGCTGAAAAAAATAGGTAGCGAGCGATCAGTTCTGAATGACCCCCATGGTTTTGCCCAGTTGCTAACAAATTTGCTGCTGCGATCAACTCTGAATTAGGCCCAATGCTCGACCTGTTGCCACATTGATATAGGGAAAGCTTTCCGACACCCACATAGTGGTAAATACATCACTATCAAGCATTCAGTAACCTGAACAACTGCCTATGTTATTTACATCATACGATGCCCATACTACTATGTGGGAAAAACAATATGTCCAGTTAAGGCGATAGCATACAGGAGTATCTGCAGACTACTAAGATTATTAGCAAGAACCAGCATGGGTTTTTGGGGACAGATCATGTCAAACTAACTTAGTTAACTTCTACGAGGAAGTGAGCGACAATCTTGACCAAGGCAAAGCAGTGGATGTGGTCTACTTAGATTTGCAACAGCCTTCGATACAGTGCCTCACAGGAGACTAATCATTAAATTAAAGGAGCTTGGCCTAGTAAAAACTGTTTGTACATGGATAAGTAACTGGCTGGACAACAGGGTACAGCGAGTAGTGGTCAACAGAAAGTCTTCACTCTGGACGCCGGTAGTCAGCGGAATACCACAGGGGTCCGTGCTCGGGCCACTACTGTTCAACATATTTATCAATGACTTAGAAATAGGCCTGGAAAGCACAGTTTCAATCTTTGCAGATGATACTAAACTGTGTTTGATAATTAATTCAGAAATAGATGTGGAGTCTCTGCAGAATGATTTATCTAAACTTGAAATCTGGGCGTCTAAATGGGGAATGAGGTTCATTATAGAAAAATGCAAAATTACGCATTTCGGGACTAAAAACAAACTTGCATCCTACATATTAAAAGGGGAAAGTCTAGGAACAGTTTTGGAAAAAGATTTGGGGGTACTCATTGATAATAAGCTTAATAACTGTATACAATATCAAAGCGCAGTATAGAAGGCAAGTAAGGTGCTAACATGCATAAAACGGGGAATTGAGACAAGGGACAAGGATGTAATTCTGCCATTGTACAAATCATTGGTACGTCCGCACCTGGAATATTGTGTTCAGTTTTGTGCACCACTGTATAAAAAAGACATTGGGGAACTCGAAAGGGTTCAAAGGCGAGCTACTAAATCGATTAAAGGGCTAGAGGGACTGGATTATGAGGAAAGGCTTACTAAATTGAATATGAACACACTGGAAAAGAGGCGTCTAAGAGGAGACATTATTAATGTCATCAAATATGTAAAGGGGCATTACAAAGAGTTATCAGAAGAATTATTTATTAAAGGAATTCTGTTTAGGACACGTGGGCACTCGTTGAGGCTGGAGGAAAAAAAAATCCGTACACAACAGAGGAAAGGGTTTTTTACTGTTAGGGCAATCAGGATTTGGAATTCCTTTCCAGAGAAAGTGGTAATGGTGGACTATGTAAATGCATTTAAAAAAGGATTGGATGAATTTCTGATTGAAAAGGATATCCAAGGTTACAACATTTAAAATATTGACGTTGTTAATCTGGGTGTAACATGACTATAGTTGTTAACTAGTCATAAAAACATTCTTCAGCAGGTACAGTAAAATCAACTCAACTTAATACAGAATACTGGTTGAACACGATGGGCATTTTGGAGATAGCAACCAGCCTGTGGCTAAACACTTCGTGGAACGTGGTCATTCATTGGCCAGTGTGAGATATATGATCATCGACCATCTGCCAGCAAATCGCCGAGGAGGCTATAAGAACAGTGTCGGACTGGGGCATGTAGGGCCCACCGGGGGAACACAGTGGTAGGGGCCCATGTTTAGGGGTGTGGACAGTCTCTAAAGGGGGTGTGCCCAGCTGCCACATTGGTTTGCCTAACCATTTTGCAATTGTTGGTCCCCTAAAAAAATATATACAGTAAATACTGTTGTGCATGTATGATAATGTACTAGATTAGTAACAGTACAGTCTGGAACCTAATCCCTAGAGGAGGGGGTGGGCCCCCAGGCATTAGGGCCCACTGGTGGTTTCCCCTGTACCCCTGTGGGGTGTACTATGGTATGCCGGCAGCCAGAATCCCGACGGCCAGCATACCGGCACCAGAATCCCGTCTGCTGGCATACCGACAGCTAGGCGAGCGCAAATAAGCCCCTTGCGGGCTTGCTGCGCTCGCCCCGCTACACGCGCCACGCTATCTATTCTCCCTCCAGGGGGATCGTGGACCCCCAAGAGGGAGAGAAGGTGTCTAAATTAAAATGTTTGCAGCCTATTGTAGTGTTTGGTAGTATCGCTTATACTGTATTATGTACTTATTAATGATACAGGAGTTGCAGTAATGTATCTGTGACATGTAGCTCTATTTATATTATTACCACACTGGCTCTTTAAAATAATCAAACAGTGGCAGTTGCTATATCATTCCTGGAGATAATTATATCAGGTGCTAGAAAAGGGGAGGGGTCACAGACAAACAGCAGACAGAGGGGGTGGGGGGTTATTCCCCCCCCCCCCCCGGTATCCCCCCAGGAGTTGTAGTAATGCATATGTGAGATGTAGCTCTATTTATATTATTACCACACTGGCTCTTTAAAATAATTGCAGACAAACAGTGGCAGTTGCTCTATCATTCCTGGAGATAATTATATCAGGTGCTAGAAAGGGAGAGGGGTCACAGACAAACAGCAGACAGAGAGGGGGGGTTATTTTCCCCCGGTATCCCCCCAGCACACTAAAAAAAATTACCTGTAACCATACCTGAAACTATATGGTAATAGAATTTAAAATAATTAGCAGTGGTGTGCATGTATCACTGGTTGTTACAACTAGTCTAATTGTTCATATAGATGTCTCCACAGTATCCATAGTTTTTAATCATTTGTAATGTTCACTGGTGTATGTGTTTTACCGCCGCGGGGGGACATACAGAGGCGGTGCTATCAGCCCAACTGAGAGGGCCTTGGAGATGCGACTGCGTCCCAGGTTACCAGTACCTCCGCTGATGGTAGCCATGACAACAGGAGGACGTCACATGGAGGCGCCCCGCAGCCCTGTCTATTGCCATGACAACGGGATGACGTCACCAGCCTGCAACCCTGCCAGCCCGAGTCCTGCCCGGTTCACAGGTGGAAGGAATCACAGGGATTTTATAGGTATTCCAGTAGGGTGAGTTATTGTGTTCGTGTTGTATGTGTCACCACTTCTCTTGTGCAACATCATATCCTGATGACGGTGCATCAGGACCGGCTAAGGGCCACATGGGCCTGTAGCTGAAAATTTTCAAGGGCCTATACTGAGAGTGTAGGAGCTGTGATGAGTGCTGTGTGAATGTGGTCAGAGCCATGTGAGTATACAATATGAGCCCCACTGTCTCCTTGAATGCATAACACAGAAAAATTGCATAATTTTGTGCGAAAACTACAAAAACTATTTTAATACTTCTGATTTATGATTGTTTGGCCAGCTGTGCAGCTGATCATCATCTCCTGCCAGGATGATGGGCCTATTTTTATGTGGAGGCCTGGAGCTGGAGCTCCACCCACCCCATTGTTAATCTGGCCCTGTGGTGCATGCTGGCACCAAAACGTTGATAATATGAATTGATGTACTGCTGAAATTGTTAATACAATTTCTGCAAACGAAAGCCTCTGAGTGCCGTCCCATACCTCTTCCTACATTTGGCGGAAATACCACGTTGGACCAGGACAACGGGATAATACATTTCGTATATTGGGGGTCATTCCGGGTTGGTTGATCGCTCGCTAGCTAGTTTTAGCAGCCGTACAAACACTATGCCGCCGCCCACTGGGGAGTGTATTTTAGCTTATCAGAAGTGTGAACGCTTGTGCAGCTGAGATCTGTAAAAACAGTTTGTGCAGTTTCAGAGTAGCTCTGAACCTACTCAGCGCTTGCGATCACTTCAGCCTATTCGTGTCCGGATTTGATGTCATACACCCGCCCAGCGAACGCCCAGCCACGCCTGCGTTTTTTCAGACACGCCTGCGTTTTTGCAAACGCTCCCTGAAAACGGTCAGTTGACAACTAGAAACGTCCCCTTCCTGTCAATCTTCTTGCGGCTGCCAGTGCGAAGGAAAACTTCGCTAGAACCTGAGCATAACCACAAAGAGCTTTGTACCCGTAAGCCGCGCGTGCGCATTGCAGGGCATAAGCATGCGCAGAAATGCAGGTTTTTTTACCTGATTGCTGCGCTGCAAAAATCGGCAGCAAGCGATCAACTCAGAATGACCACCATTTAGTGCCGGACCCAGCTTCTATATTTGGATGGATTATTCCCTTAATTTTCAAGGCACCATGGAATTAATAATTGACTTACACACCTTGCTTTTAAATTGGATACTCTGGAGACGGGCTTTTAGTTCTATTGGCTTTACACACTCTATTGTCTGCCTATCCTGTAGTGCATAATGGCTCACCAGGTGCACACACTACCGACGTTGCCGTTGGGAGAAACTATGAGCTTTACGGACAAACAAATAAGTAACATTCTGTTTGATGAAGATCCACAATGTTGTGAAGCCGATTTGTGTGAAGTACTATATCAGAGCTTATATAAATTAAAAAGGCGTGAGATCGACTTCACATTACATGGGATAACTTTATCCGATTATTATCGGGACAAATACATCCCACATGGATTCCGCATCAAGAATGCGCCCACAATCGGCCATTACAATCCGGAATTTTGTCGCAAATGGATTGCGATATTAAACAAATGCTCATTTGATTTGATGATATTAGTAGTGGAAGAGGCAGCTAAAGAATTGGAGAGTGTAAAAGAGAAAATTAGTACGTTTGAAACCATGCACACTAACACTTTACAGGAGGACACAACCACTGATTGATTTACCAAGTTGCAGAACCAGTGTGATAAATATCGAGCTGAGCTCATTAAGTTTTAAGATTGAAACGAGTTAAAGTGGTGCAAGATTATGAGGAAAACCATGTATACCATTGGAAAATAGGAAATTCTATAACCAATCCAGGGGTTTCCGTGGACACAAAAAGGCCAATGAAACGGCAACATCACAGAGTGACAGTGATTTTGTGGTATCTGAAGGTGAAGACACTAATATACCCCAGGCTGCCCCTTTAGGGGTACATACCCACACTGGGGGCGTAAAAGTAGGAGGGCATATACGAGGAGAGGCCGCCAAACGCAGAGGGGTAGGCCGACCACCGTGGAAAATGAACCAGAATTAATTTTCAACCTATCCCATCAGGTACTTACTTCCGATGAAACGGCTGTTTTAAGCAGAGGATTGGCATTCGTACCTACTAACCATCATGCAGAATATGATTGGGGTATGGATTTACACAAGTTTGGAAGAAAGCTCAGACTACAGGAATTTTTTGCTGACAAAACAGGGAACCCTATGACTGACATAGGTCGCCAGGATCCTGTTGAAAGATTCTGCCGAGGGAGTGTTAAATGCACATTTGACCCACCTGTACCAAATCCATCACTCAAATGCTTTATTAGGTTATTAAATTCTAGTTTGGCTTGTTAGTCACAGTTTTTACGGTGTTGGTGTGGTTTTGGTACACTCACCTCCATTGACTTTTAAGGCCGCTAGATCACCTGACAGGGGACAGCGTCATCACCCATCAGGGTGGGCAGTCAGCGTGGAAGTCTGAGTTGGATACCTATGTATGGTTTTTGTGGTAGATTAGGATTGTTTTAGTTTTAATATCTTTGAGGTTATCTTCAGTGGGTTTTTAGCCGTTCTTTTTTCTGCCATCATATTCGGTTAATATTATATGCTAATTAAATATTTTCTTTTACAGGTTTTTCTAGTAGTTAGGGTTACAATAAACAGCTAACAATTTTCTGCCAAATTCAAGTCTCCGTGTCTTTATTCTTAGTATAAGGGTATAGGATGTTTTTACTGTTAGAATGGAGGCACACATCAGCCATTAGGAGGTTTAGGAGAACAGAATGACAGACATGGGAATGGAGAGAGTTAAACCTCCTGTGATGGGTATGGACCAAAATGGCATGACAGGATACAGCCAGTTATAGGTAGGGGAGGGATCAGTATATATAGGGGATGCATAGGGCATTAGGGGTCTCTTTTAGTTTGCCTTCCCGCCCTCCCACCCAATTTTCGTTGTGCACAATCCCCGATCCCTGTCTGACAACTGAACAGATGGATAGTTAAAGGAATGATAGTCTGGAGATAAAATATCTCTACGTACCATGCGCATGGTTTTTGTGAGTCTCAGTCCAGAAACTATCCACCCAGCCGTCCGTTGCTCAACAGGTGATGAGGATCTCGGTGGAACCTCCATATTGATAAAGGTAACCCCAGGACAGGGCACCCCTCGCTGATCCAAGCTCAAGCACACACTCAATCGGTCAGCATCAGGTTCATTCATGGCTGCAGCCAGTTATCAGTTAAATAAAGTGAAGTAGGAAATAACAGAAACAGAAGCAGATGCAGAAGCAGGTTTTATTTCCTGGAAACAGCACATTATAAAGGAATACATATTTGCATACAGTGTCGTAATTTCCTTACACAAAGCTTAATCCTATTGGTTAGTAAAACTCCTATCTTATACGTAATATATTTGCCAACGCCTATATTATTTTATACTGTATGTGCTATTAAATGGGTTAGTTAGGGGAATTTTGCTAAATGTGAGACATGCTATGTCTAGTTATGTTTTCACACCTCTCTTACCGCAAACTACTGGACACCTGTGAAGCCCATATGTCTAGCTGCTGACATTTATATTTTACTCAGAAAAGTAATAAAAATAGATCATAAGAAGGTTTCAATATAGTTTACTCAAAGTGCAATGCCTTGCAGTTCTTTCCTATATCAACTCTGATCTGATAAACAATTATAAACAGCTTAGCAATATGGAGTCTATGAACAAAGATGGTTTCCATATTTATCAGTATCCCCTTTCTAAATATTTGATAACATGATAATTTTTTGTGTAATGAGAGGAGGGGGGGGGGGGGGGGGGGGGCACCAAAATGCTTCATTGTCCCGGGTGCTGAAAGGTCTAGTTTCGGCCCTGCCATCTCTCTCGCTCTTGACTCTTTTTTTTTTTTTTTTTTACATGAAACCCTCTCTCTTTCTCCCCCTGCCCCTTCTCTTTCTTGTTCCTCTCTCTCCTGAATGGGATTTGATATTTACACCAGCAGGGTGGACTTTGAAGGTTTTGCTATGGTGCCCTCAAAGTTCTACTTTTGCCCCTGCCTGACAGTATAAGGTGTATACTGTATGAAACATAAATGAATTGTGTGAATGTACTGTACACTCACTTTGTTTAATGCACAAAGTTATAAAAAAAATATTGGCTAAAATTACCTTCAGGCTGTGTGTATAAGGTGTATACTGTATGTAACATAAACATACAGTAAATACATTCTGTGCTTAGATTTAGGTCCCATCACCATGATATCTCTTAATGGTATGCAATTATTCTAAAATATGGAAAAATCCCATATCCAATATACAGTACCTCTGGTCACAAACATTTTGGATAAGGGAGACTCAACCAGTACTCTACATGCCATTTATAACAGATTGCATGGCAACCCTCCCCCCAGTCAAACATACTGTATTTCTAAACAATAGATGATGTCTCCTTTCACTCCAAAAGAGTTAATCCAATTTGCCCAGAATACACATCCATATGCAGATACTGAATTTCTGAACAATAGATGACTTCTCCTTTCAAAAGACTTACTGCAATCCATTCCTACAATGTGATACAAACAAGCTGATCAGGCCGGCTCTGATGTTACACACTCGCCCAGAAAATGTTTGGGAAGGCCTTTATTTTTCCTCAGAAAATGGCCAGTTACTACCCACAAATGTCCCCTTCTTTAAATACTGTATTTTGTTTGAATTCATATCATTGTTTGGATGTCATTAGTCCTGGAACACAATGAAATGCATTGGTGTATTAAATATTGTATTATCACCCAAGATTGCATGGCAGAATGCAGTCACATTGGGTGAATGTGTCACCTGGAACAGGCAGGATCATACTGCATCTAACAGTATACTGTACTTCTTATTAGGCTCATTCAGATACTGTATACCCAAAATAGAAGGGATAAGCAAATACAGTACATTGTGCTCATTTATCAATGAGGATATCGCTGACTGTGTGTGGGCACCCTCCTCTCCTGTAGCTGTGACTGTCTCTGCTATCAAACTGAGCACTAGAGACTGTGCCAAATTGGAAAGATGCCAGAAAGATTTTACAAACACACTGGCATATCTTAAAAATGGATGATGATCTCTCGGACCATATAGGCCAGAACATCAAAATGAGCTGGAGAAGGTCACCAAACCTAAAAGACAAATTTGTAAGAAGTTACTTTTCATACCCCCAAAAGCCAAGACCTCTCAAAGGCAGTCATCCGTGTGGCAATTGTAAACTGTGCCCTCATATCACAAACCTAACAGAAGTAACAGACAGATACAATTAACGGATTACAATAAAGGATTTTTTCAATTGTAGGATGGAAAATGTCATTTACTGCATCACGTGCACGTGCAACCTAAGGTATGTGGGCATGACATCTCGCATGCTTAAAGTTAGGGCACTTGAACATATGAGTACAATAAGGAACGCCAAATCCGATTCAGCTCAGTTCAAGAAGCTCACCACAGTTGCCAGACATTTTCTAAGATTCCACGACAGCTGAGTAGAGGACATGAACATTTCAGGCCTGGAACACATTAGAATGGGCCTGAGAGGAGGAGACTATAATGTGACACTTCAGAAGAAGGAATCAGAATGGATTTTTAAACTGGACACTCTCATGCCTAACGGCTTGAACGAAAATATCAATTACAGTATTTTCCTGCTTACTTAAGTGTTAGATCTGAAAATCTACCCCAATCCCACTAATCTTACCCTCCTCCTTCACTCCTCCTTCCCCCCTCCCCTTGTTTCCAACCAACTCAACCCCACCTCTGTTCATCCCCACCCTCACCACTCACCATGTTTTTCACTTCATATTTTTATACCTTTTTTTATACCTTTTTCATATTTTATCACATTATCACATAATGTTCACCTTTTCCCTCCCTCCTTCTCCTTTCCCCTCCCCGTTCTCCCCCACCCAAGCTTCTTTCCCACCATTTCCTTTCTGCACCACACTTACACTTATTGCTCACATCCCCATCACATCCACACTACACACACCCCACCATTCACTAGCCCCCCTTTTTTTTCACACATACACATCCATTGTCCCTATTTACACAACCCTCTTCATACAATTCCATCACACTACACGCTAATATGTACATTTTTCATTATTCCACACCCTCCAGGCACCTTGCTTTCCCCCCCTATATTGCAATTCCTTCATTAATCATTTTTTTCTAATTATATTTTTTCATATATATTTTTATTATTATTATTTTTTCTATCTATTTATTTATTTTTATTATATTTTTATATTTTTATATTTATATTTTTTCTATTTTCCACACATCCCCTTAATTCCTTATCTATCTTATCTACACTTCTATTAATTTTATTACTTATTATTACATTTTATCACAAATACACACCCTATTCCACATTTCCCTCTTTCATTCATTCCCACTAACCAGATTATCTCTTTAATCCACATATACAGTTTTTATCCATTTCCTCCCTTTCTATTATGACCGCAGCAATCATCCCAGCTTCGACCCGTTTAATTAAGCCTCCCTCCTATTTTCTATCTGCCCATCATTTAATAGTCCTTTCTATCTGCTAAGCACCCTCGATATCGATATCATATTAATACATGCATTTTTATATTTTCCATATTTCTCTTTATATTTCTCTCTATGCCAGTCTCTCCCCATCTCTACCTATCTATCCTTCCCTTGTCCATCATGGCCGAAACATTCATTCAGTACAAGGATCTTATTGGTCAATCCTGCCATCTATCATCTCTTCAACGACTACTATTGGTTAATTTGGTACTCATAGCCTGGTCACAGGAGAGCAACAGAGAGAGGCTCTCGTGACCAAGCCAACCTAGGTGAAACGTACGTTGAGCGGCGTCCTTCGTGACGTCACCGAGGCAACGCCCAGTCTGGAAGCGGGCGGCCGCGTCTCTCACTGTTAGCGGGTGCACGCCTGGGGGATGTCTGGTCTACACTGGCCGCACACAGCGTGGTCGCGTTAAGTATAATTTTGGATCTCCAATACCAGACTTATTTTCTCTCCCCCACAAACAATATACTCCTGCAGTGGCAATATACAGCTACAGGATTACTGTACAAAGTACTTACTGACTGTACCATCTCCCCGCCCATGCCCCTATGGACATCATTTATCGACATGCTATTTTGCTATTTACTATAATTTATTTCTCTACTGCATGTTTTCTACTAACTTTAGCATTTGATTGTAAGATATTCCTATGTCAGTTCCTAAGGTTTAAGCAATCTCTCTGAGAGCCAGCCCTGAGCTCTAAATCTATACTATGTGATTCATCTCTCTAAATATTTTCTAATGCTATGTTAGTCCCTAACAGGGGGTCATAAGGTTCAAGTAATTGTCTTGCGAGCCAGCCTTGAGCTCTAAAACCTATATATATTTTTTGACTCATTATTTCTGTTCCTTTATTCATGGAACAAACAGCAGTGCACATTCTTTAATGCTTCTTTTGTTTTGCTCTTTTACTTATGGTGCAAATAATAGTGCACATTCTCCAGTGTTTTCATTGATTGTGTGCTTTACAATTCAGTGTGAGCCAGCCCTGAGCTCTTAATATACCTGTGTGCACTGAATCTGTTATATATATATATATATATATATATATATATATATAACATCATTTTTTGAAAGTACTTTCTCTATACTATCACTTAGTAATCATTTGAGCGGTGTGTAGAGTCTCCCATGATCATTTATCTTCCCAATTTTTGAGATATATATATTTAACACCTCTCCATTATATGATTTTCTCTCCCTTTTCTATTTCTACTTACTCACCACACACTCTTCTCTGGAAATATCTTTCGTACTATTTTTGGTCGTGATCTATGCAGAGTACAGTAAGCAGAGTGTGACTTATCTTTTTCCTTCACTAACGGCCCACGGCCATACTACCCTGAATACGCCCGATCTTGTCCGATCTCGGAAGCTAAGCAGATATGGCCTGGTCAGTACTAGGAAGGGAAACCTCCTGAGAATACCAAGTGCAGTGGGCCATTTTTAAGGAAAAGAGCTGTCTATAACTCAGAATAATTTCCACACACTCTCTTACTTGGAAAAACTATTTCAGACTAACATGGCACTGACCTATTAAAGTACAGAACTAGTGGTGGTCTCCTCCTTTCCTTTTCTTCTCCCTGTTTTCCTCTCTTCTCCTCCATCATTGGCCCACTGTCATACTACCCTGAATACGCCCGATCTTGTCCGATCTCGGAAGCTAAGCAGGCATGGCCTGGTCAGTATCAGGACGGGTAACTTCCTGAGAATACCGGGTACAGTGGGCCACTCTCCATCCAATACCCCTCAACCCTCCCTTTCCCTTCCAAACCCCCCTTCCCTTCCTCTTCCTCCTTTCCCTTTCTTCCCCCCCCCCCCCCCACCGCCACCAAGGGAAGTTTAACTACCCTACAGCTCCATTATTATTACATCTTGATTTCCTTGTTATAAACCTTAGAAGTTCTGCCTATATCTCCTACCAAAGATATCCATAATTTAGGCATGCACAGTGATTTCCTGGATACCTGGGACTTTAAGAAACCATTCGGTATCCTCTACCACCTCTTTGATATTTTCACCTATTCATTTATCTTATACCTCATTTGTTAAAAAGGTCAAATAAGATTTTTTATACACAGATAACATCTGACACGAGTCTCAATTTTTTGACCAAAAAAGTTTTTTTATTCAAGGATTTATTAAAGGTTAAGTTTTAATATTTCTCGCTACACATACCACTTCACATATAACAAAAGAGTGCTCCCAACAAAAGGGTTTTTTGTCTTTTTCTCCTTTCTTTACAAATTGTAGTTCACCTACAAAATTCCTGGGAGCACCGCCAATCAATAACAGTTTAAGAATTATTTGTTAACTGTTCAACTGTTTGCATATTGGTATTTCATTATTTTATTATTTAATTATCTCAGCATTTATAATAATTGTTCGACTATTGCGGTTCCACACAAAATAACTTACTGTGCCACAGTGCCAGAGTCTACAGCACGTGCGTAGGACTTTGAAAAAATGGCGCAGCGGCCATTTTTCATGCGCTGTAGACTCTGGCTCTCAGAGTGCTAGCAGCAGTGGTGACAGCTACGAGAGAGGAGGGGGCCCAAACATAGAGTCTGCACACAGGTCCCCTCCTCTCTACAGACGCCCATGGTATTACTGTGTAGCATAACGTGAATAATGCCCTGCCTGACAGTACTCAATTCCAGACATCTACAGTATACTGTACTGTACTGTAGGCTGTATCTGAAACGTCAGATTTACAGAAACACTTTGTTAGGTTTGTTAGGCATTGCTGTGACATGTTGCGAACATACGAATCCTACTACTGTACTAACGATATTTTTATTATCTTCTTCCCACCATGCACTGAACTACTGAGAAAAAGGAGTAAGAACTGCGTAGAAGAAGGTAAGCTTGTGATACTTACTGTGTACAGGTTAACAGTCTTTGGAAACTCTGTCCCTGATATTGGCCCTCATTCCGAGTTGTTCGCTCGCTAGCTGATTTTAGCAACATTGCACTCGCTAGGCCGCCGCCCTCTGGGAGTGTATCTTAGCATAGCAGAATAGCGAACGAAAGATTAGCAGAATTGCGAATAGAAAATTCTTAGCAGTTTCTGAGTAGCTCGAGACTTACTCCTACACTGCGATCAGCTCAGCCCGTTTCATTCCTGGTTTGACGTCACAAACACGCCCTGCGTTCGGCCAGCCACTCCCCCATTTCTCCAGACACTCCCGCGTTTTATCCTGGCACGCCTGCGTTTTTCCGCACACACCCAGAAAACGGTCAGTTTCCGCCCAGAAACACCTACTTCCTGTCAGTCACACTCCGATCACTTAAACGATGAAAATTCTTCGTTCAGACGTGAGTAAATCTACTAAGTTTTGTGCTAAAATACTTAGTGCATGCGACTGCGTACCATGCGCATGCGCATTTTCGCCTTAATCGCTCCGTTGCGAAAATCGGCAACGAGCGAACAACTCGGAATGACCCCCGATGTGCACTGCAGGTGTGGCAGATATAACATTTCCAGAGAGAGTTAGATTTGGGTGGGTTATTTTGTTTCTGTGCAGGGTAAATACTGGCTGCTTTATTTTTACACTGCAATTTAGATTTCAGTTTGAACACACACCACCCAAATCTAACTCTCTGTGCACATGTTATATCTGCCTCCCCTGCAGTGCACATGGGGGGTGATTCATACCTGATCGCATACTAGATTTTTCGCTGCGCTGCAATCAGGTCAAGACTACACATGCGTACGCACCGCAATGCGCAGGCGCGTCATACGGGTGCAAAGCAGATCGTTGCGATGGATTTTACAAAGAATCCATTCGCACAGCTGATCGCAAGGAGATTGACAGGAAGAGGGCATTTATGGGTGCCAACTGACTATTTTCTGGGAGTGTTTGGAAAAACGCAGGCGTGTCCAAGCGTTTGTAGGGAGGGTGTCTGACGTCAGTTCCTGGACCTGACAGGCTGAAGTGATCGCAGCGGCTGAGTAAGTTCTGGGCAACTCAGAAACTGCACAAAACTTTTTTGTAGTGCTCGGCTGCACATGCGTTCGCACACTTGCAAAGCAAAAATACACTCCCTTATAGGCGGCGACTAACTGATCACAGCGCTGAAAAAAATAGGTAGCGAGCGATCAGTTCTGAATGACCCCCATGGTTTTGCCCAGTTGCTAACAAATTTGCTGCTGCGATCAACTCTGAATTAGGCCCAATGCTCGACCTGTTGCCACATTGATATAGGGAAAGCTTTCCGACACCCACATAGTGGTAAATACATCACTATCAAGCATTCAGTAACCTGAACAACTGCCTATGTTATTTACATCATACGATGCCCATACTACTATGTGGGAAAAACAATATGTCCAGTTAAGGCGATAGCATACAGGAGTATCTGCAGACTACTAAGATTATTAGCAAGAACCAGCATGGGTTTTTGGGGACAGATCATGTCAAACTAACTTAGTTAACTTCTACGAGGAAGTGAGCGACAATCTTGACCAAGGCAAAGCAGTGGATGTGGTCTACTTAGATTTGCAACAGCCTTCGATACAGTGCCTCACAGGAGACTAATCATTAAATTAAAGGAGCTTGGCCTAGTAAAAACTGTTTGTACATGGATAAGTAACTGGCTGGACAACAGGGTACAGCGAGTAGTGGTCAACAGAAAGTCTTCACTCTGGACGCCGGTAGTCAGCGGAATACCACAGGGGTCCGTGCTCGGGCCACTACTGTTCAACATATTTATCAATGACTTAGAAATAGGCCTGGAAAGCACAGTTTCAATCTTTGCAGATGATACTAAACTGTGTATGATAATTAATTCAGAAATAGATGTGGAGTCTCTGCAGAATGATTTATCTAAACTTGAAATCTGGGCGTCTAAATGGGGAATGAGGTTCATTATAGAAAAATGCAAAATTACGCATTTCGGGACTAAAAACAAACTTGCATCCTACATATTAAAAGGGGAAAGTCTAGGAACAGTTTTGGAAAAAGATTTGGGGGTACTCATTTGATAATAAGCTTAATAACTGTATACAATATCAAAGCGCAGTAAAGAAGGCAAGTAAGGTGCTAGCGTGCATAAAACGGGGAATTGAGACAAGGGACAAGGATGTAATTCTGCCATTGTACAAATCATTGGTACGTCCGCACCTGGAATATTGTGTTCAGTTTTGTGCACCACTGTATAAAAAAGACATTGGGGAACTCGAAAGGGTTCAAAGGCGAGCTACTAAATCGATTAAAGGGCTAGAGGGACTGGATTATGAGGAAAGGCTTACTAAGTTGAATATGAACACACTGGAAAAGAGGCGTCTAAGAGGAGACATTAATGTCATCAAATATGTAAAGGGGCACTACAAAGAGTTATCAGAAGAATTATTTATTAAAGGAATTCTGTTTAGGACACGTGGGCACTCGTTGAGGCTGGAGGAAAAAAAAATCCGTACACAACAGAGGAAAGGGTTTTTTACTGTTAGGGCAATCAGGATTTGGAATTCCTTTCCAGAGAAAGTGGTAATGGTGGACTCTGTAAATGCATTTAAAAAAGGATTGGATGAATTTCTGATTGAAAAGGATATCCAAGGTTACAACATTTAAAATATTGACGTTGTTAATCTGGGTGTAACATGACTATAGTTGTTAACTAGTCATAAAAACATTCTTCAGCAGGTACAGTAAAATCAACTCAACTTGATACAGAATACTGGTTGAACACGATGGTGAACACGATGGGCATTTTGCCTCTTTTCAACCTCAATTACTATGTTACTATGTTACTATATCCAGTGGAGATAGCAACCAGTGGCTAAACACTTTGTGGAACGTGGTCATTCATTGGCCAGTGTGAGATATATGATCATCGACCATCTGCCAGCAAATCGCAGAGGAGGCTATAAGAACAGTGTCGGACTGGGGCATGTAGGGCCCACCGGGGGAACACAGTGGTAGGGGCCCATGTTTAAGGGTGTGGCCAGTCTCTAAAGGGGTGTGCCCAGCTGCCACATTGGTTTGCCTAACCATTTTGCAATTGTTGGTCCCCTAAAAAAATATATACAGTAAATACTGTTGTGCATGCATGATAATGTACTAGATTAGTAACAGTACAGTCTGGAACCTGATCCCTAGAGGAGGGGGTGGGCCCCCAGGCATTAGGGCCCACCGGTGGTTTCCCCTGTACCCCTGTGGGGTGTACTATGGTATGCCGGCAGCCAGAATCCCGACGGCCAGCATACTGGCGCCAGAATCCCGACTGCCGGCATACTGACAGCTGGGCGAGCGCAAATAAGCCCCTTGCGGGCTTGCTGCACTCGCCACGCTACACGCGCCACGCTATCTATTCTCCGTCCAGGGGGATCGTGGACCCCCAAGAGGGAGAGAAGGTGTCTAAATGAAAAGATTTGCAGCCTATTGCAGTGTTTGGTACTATCGCTTATACTGTATTATGTACTTATTAATGATACAGGAGTTGCAGTAATGTATCTGAGATGTAGCTCTATTTATATTATTACCACACTGGCTCTTTAAAATAATCAAACAGTGGCAGTTGCTATTAGAGATGAGCGCCGGAAATTTTTCGGGTTTTGTGTTTTGGTTTTGGGTTCGGTTCCGCGGCCGTGTTTTGGGTTCGACCGCGTTTTGGCAAAACCTCACCGAATTTTTTTTGTCGGATTCGGGTGTGTTTTGGATTCGGGTGTTTTTTTCAAAAAACCCTAAAAAACAGCTTAAATCATAGAATTTGGGGGTCATTTTGATCCCAAAGTATTATTAACCTCAAAAACCATAATTTCCACTCATTTTCAGTCTATTCTGAATACCTCACACCTCACAATATTATTTTTAGTCCTAAAATTTGCACCGAGGTCGCTGTGTGAGTAAGATAAGCGACCCTAGTGGCCGACACAAACACCGGGCCCATCTAGGAGTGGCACTGCAGTGTCACGCAGGATGTCCCTTCCAAAAAACCTTCCCCAAACAGCACATGACGCAAAGAAAAAAAGAGGCGCAATGAGGTAGCTGTGTGAGTAAGATAAGCGACCCTAGTGGCCGACACAAACACCGGGCCCATCTAGGAGTGGCACTGCAGTGTCACGCAGGATGTCCCTTCCAAAAAACCCTCCCCAAACAGCACATGACGCAAAGAAAAAAAGAGGCGCAATGAGGTAGCTGACTGTGTGAGTAAGATAAGCGACCCTAGTGGCCGACACAAACACCGGGCCCATCTAGGAGTGGCACTGCAGTGTCACGCAGGATGTCCCTTCCAAAAAACCCTCCCCAAACAGCACATGACGCAAAGAAAAAAAGAGGCGCAATGAGGTAGCTGACTGTGTGAGTAAGATAAGCGACCCTAGTGGCCGACACAAACACCGGGCCCATCTAGGAGTGGCACTGCAGTGTCACGCAGGATGGCCCTTCCAAAAAACCCTCCCCAAACAGCACATGACGCAAAGAAAAAGAAAAGAAAAAAAGAGGTGCAAGATGGAATTGTCCTTGGGCCCTCCCACCCACCCTTATGTTGTATAAACAAAACAGGACATGCACACTTTAACCAACCCATCATTTCAGTGACAGGGTCTGCCACACGACTGTGACTGATATGACGGGTTGGTTTGGACCCCCCCCAAAAAAGAAGCAATTAATCTCTCCTTGCACAAACTGGCTCTACAGAGGCAAGATGTCCACCTCATCATCATCCTCCGATATATCACCGTGTACATCCCCCTCCTCACAGATTATCAATTCGTCCCCACTGGAATTCACCATCTCAGCTCCCTGTGTACTTTGTGGAGGCAATTGCTGCTGGTCAATGTCTCCGCGGAGGAATTGATTATAATTCATTTTAATGAACATCATCTTCTCCACATTTTCTGGATGTAACCTCGTACGCCGATTGCTGACAAGGTGAGCGGCGGCACTAAACACTCTTTCGGAGTACACACTTGTGGGAGGGCAACTTAGGTAGAATAAAGCCAGTTTGTGCAAGGGCCTCCAAATTGCCTCTTTTTCCTGCCAGTATAAGTACGGACTGTGTGACGTGCCTACTTGGATGCGGTCACTCATATAATCCTCCACCATTCTTTCAATGTTGAGAGAATCATATGCAGTGACAGTAGACGACATGTCCGTAATCGTTGTCAGGTCCTTCAGTCCGGACCAGATGTCAGCATCAGCAGTCGCTCCAGACTGCCCTGCATCACCGCCAGCGGGTGGGCTCGGAATTCTGAGCCTTTTCCTCGCACCCCCAGTTGCGGGAGAATGTGAAGGAGGAGATGTTGACAGGTCGCGTTCCGCTTGACTTGACAATTTTCTCACCAGCAGGTCTTTCAACCCCAGCAGACTTGTGTCTGCCGGAAAGAGAGATCCAAGGTAGGCTTTAAATCTAGGATCGAGCATGGTGGCCAAAATGTAGTGCTCTGATTTCAACAGATTGACCACCCGTGAATCCTTGTTAAGCGAATTAAGGGCTCCATCCACAAGTCCCACATGCCTAGCGGAATCGCTCCGTGTTAGCTCCTCCTTCAATGTCTCCAGCTTCTTCTGCAAAAGCCTGATGACCTGACTCAGGCTGGCAGTGTCTGAACTGACTTCACGTGTGGCAAGTTCAAAGGGCATCAGAACCTTGCACAACGTTGAAATCATTCTCCACTGCGCTTGAGACAGGTGCATTCCACCTCCTATATCGTGCTCAATTGTATAGGCTTGAATGGCCTTTTGCTGCTCCTCCAACCTCTGAAGCATATAGAGGGTTGAATTCCACCTCGTTACCACTTCTTGCTTCAGATGATGGCAGGGCAGGTTCAGTAGTTTTTGGTGGTGCTCCAGTCTTCTGTACGTGGTGCCTGTACGCCGAAAGTGTCCCGCAATTCTTCTGGCCACCGACAGCATCTCTTGCACGCCCCTGTCGTTTTTTAAAAAATTCTGCACCACCAAATTCAAGGTATGTGCAAAACATGGGACGTGCTGGAATTTGCCCATATTTAATGCACACACAATATTGTTGGCGTTGTCCGATGCCACAAATCCCCAGGAGAGTCCAATTGGGGTAAGCCATTCCGCGATGATCTTCCTCAGTTGCCGTAAGAGGTTTTCAGCTGTGTGCGTATTCTGGAAAGCGGTGATACAAAGCGTAGCCTGCCTAGGAAAGAGTTGGCGTTTGCGAGATGCTGCTACTGGTGCCGCCGCTGCTGTTCTTGCGGCGGGAGTCCATACATCTACCCAGTGGGCTGTCACAGTCATATAGTCCTGACCCTGCCCTGCTCCACTTGTCCACATGTCCGTGGTTAAGTGGACATTGGGTACAACTGCATTTTTTAGGACACTGGTGAGTCTTTTTCTGACGTCCGTGTACATTCTCGGTATCGCCTGCCTAGAGAAGTGGAACCTAGATGGTATTTGGTAACGGGGGCACACTGCCTCAATAAATTGTCTAGTTCCCTGTGAACTAACGGCGGATACCGGACGCACGTCTAACACCAACATAGTTGTCAAGGCCTCAGTTATCCACTTTGCAGCAGGATGACTGCTGTGATATTTCATCTTCCTCGCAAAGGACTGTTGAACAGTCAATTGCTTACTGGAAGTAGTACAAGTGGGCTTACGACTTCCCCTCTGGGATGACCATCGACTCCCAGCAGCAACAACAGCAGCGCCAGCAGCAGTAGGCGTTACACGCAAGGATGCATCGGAGGAATCCCAGGCAGGAGAGGAATCATCAGAATTGCCAGTGACATGGCCTGCAGGACTATTGGCATTCCTGGGGAAGGAGGAAATTGACACTGAGGGAGTTGGTGGGGTGGTTTGCGTGAGCTTGGTTACAAGAGGAAGGGATTTACTGGTCAGTGGACTGCTTCCGCTGTCGGCCAAAGTTTTTGAACTTGTCACTGACTTATTATGAATGCGCTGCAGGTGACGTATAAGGGAGGATGTTCCGAGGTGGTTAACGTCCTTACCCCTACTTATTACAGCTTGACAAAGGGAACACACGGCTTGACAAATGTTGTCCGCATTTCTGGTGAAATACTTCCACACCGAAGAGCTGATTTTTTTGGTATTTTCACCAGGCATGTCAACGGCCATATTCCTCCGACAGACAACAGGTGTCTCCCCGGGTGCCTGACTTAAACAAACCACCTCACCATCAGAATCCTCCTGGTCAATTTCCTCCCCAGCGCCAGCAACACCCATATCCTCCTCATCCTGGTGTACTTCAACACTGACATCTTCAATCTGACTATCAGGAACTGGACTGCGGGTGCTCCTTCCAGCACTTGCAGGGGGCGTGCAAATGGTGGAAGGCGCATGCTCTTCACGTCCAGTGTTGGGAAGGTCAGGCATCGCAACCGACACAATTGGACTCTCCTTGTGGATTTGGGATTTCGAAGAACGCACAGTTCTTTGCTGTGCTTTTTCCAGCTTGAGTCTTTTCATTTTTCTAGCGAGAGGCTGAGTGCTTCCATCCTCATGTGAAGCTGAACCACTAGCCATGAACATAGGCCAGGGCCTCAGCCGTTCCTTGCCACTCCGTGTGGTAAATGGCATATTGGCAAGTTTACGCTTCTCCTCCGACAATTTTATTTTAGGTTTTGGAGTCCTTTTTTTACTGATATTTGGTGTTTTGGATTTGACATGCTCTGTACTATGACATTGGGCATCGGCCTTGGCAGACGACGTTGCTGGCATTTCATCGTCTCGGCCATGACTAGTGGCAGCAGCTTCAGCACGAGGTGGAAGTGGATCTTGATCTTTCCCTAATTTTGGAACCTCAACATTTTTGTTCTCCATATTTTAATAGGCACAACTAAAAGGCACCTCAGGTAAACAATGGAGATGGATGGATACTAGTATACAATTATGGATGGACTGCCGAGTGCCGACACAGAGGTAGCTACAGCCGTGGACTACCGTACTGTACTGTGTCTGCTGCTAATATAGACTGGATGATAATGAGATGTAGTATGTATAAAGAAGAAAAAAAAAACCACGGGTAGGTGGTATACAATTATGGATGGACTGCCGAGTGCCGACACAGAGGTAGCTACAGCCGTGGACTACCGTACTGTACTGTGTCTGCTGCTAATATAGACTGGATGATAATGAGATGTAGTATGTATAAAGAAGAAAGAAAAAAAAACCACGGGTAGGTGGTATACAATTATGGATGGACTGCCGAGTGCCGACACAGAGGTAGCTACAGCCGTGGACTACCGTACTGTACTGTGTCTGCTGCTAATATAGACTGGATGATAATGAGATGTAGTATGTATAAAGAAGAAGAAAAAAACCACGGGTAGGTGGTATACAATTATGGATGGACTGCCGAGTGCCGACACAGAGGTAGCTACAGCCGTGGACTACCGTACTGTACTGTGTCTGCTGCTAATATAGACTGGATGATAATGAGATGTAGTATGTATAAAGAAGAAAGAAAAAAAAAACCACGGGTAGGTGGTATACAATTATGGATGGACTGCCGAGTGCAGACACAGAGGTAGCTACAGCCGTGGACTACCGTACTGTACTGTGTCTGCTGCTAATATAGACTGGATGATAATGAGATGTAGTATGTATAAAGAAGAAAAAAAAAAACCACGGGTAGGTGGTATACAATTATGGATGGACTGCCGAGTGCCGACACAGAGGTAGCTACAGCCGTGGACTACCGTACTGTACTGTGTCTGCTGCTAATATAGACTGGATGATAATGAGATGTAGTATGTATAAAGAAGAAAGAAAAAAAAACCACGGGTAGGTGGTATACAATTATGGACGGACTGCCGAGTGCCGACACAGAGGTAGCTACAGCCGTGGACTACCGTACTGTACTGTGTCTGCTGCTAATATAGACTGGTTGATAATGAGATGTAGTATGTATAAAGAAGAAAAAAAAAAAAAACCACGGGTAGGTGGTATACAATTATGGATGGACTGCCGAGTGCCGACACAGAGGTAGCTACAGCCGTGGACTACCGTACTGTACTGTGTCTGCTGCTAATATAGACTGGATGCTAATGAGATGTAGTATGTATAAAGAAGAAAGAAAAAAAAAACTACGGGTAGGTGGTATACAATTATGGATGGACTGCCGAGTGCCGACACAGAGGTAGCTACAGCCGTGAACTACCGTACTGTGTCTGCTGCGACTGGATGATAAATAATGATATAAAAAATATATATATATCACTACTGCAGCCGGACAGGTATATATTATATAATGACGGACCTGCTGGACACTGTCTGTCAGCAGAATGAGTTTTTTATAGAATAAAAAAACACCACACAAGTCACACGACGAGTGTTTAACTTTTTCAGGCAATCACAATATAGTATACTATACTGGTGGTCAGTGTGGTCAGGTCACTGGTCAGTCACACTGGCAGTGGCACTCCTGCAGCAAAAGTGTGCACTGTTTAATTTTAATAATATGTACTCCTGGCTCCTGCTATAACCTATAACTGCTCCCCAGTCTCCCCCACAATTAAGCTGTGTGAGCACAGTCAGATATTATACATAGATGATGCAGCACACTGGGCTGAGCACAGATATGGTATGTGACTGAGTCACTGTGTATCGTTTTTTTCAGGCAGAGAACGGATTATATTAAATAAAACTGCACTGGTGGTCACTGGTCAGTGGTCAGTCACTAGTAAACTCTGCACTCTCTAGTACTCCTAAGCTCCAGTAAATCAAGTGTCTCTGTCTCAATCTCACTCTCTCTCTTCTAATCTAAATGGAGAGGACGCCAGCCACGTCCTCTCCCTATCAATCTCAATGCACGTGTGAAAATGGCGGCGACGCGCGGCTCCTTATATAGAATCCGAGTCTCGCGATAGAATCCGAGCCTCGCGAGAATCCGACAGCGTCATGATGACGTTCGGGCGCGCTCGGGTTAACCGAGCAAGGCGGGAAGATCCGAGTCGCTCGGATCCGTGTAAAAAAAGCTGAAGTTCGGGCGGGTTCGGATTCCG